>NC_051187.1:14745470-15049220 GCF_015220075.1 Falco rusticolus | reverse complement strand
GTCCAGTAGCCACCTGGAAATGAGGTGAATAAAAGAACACATGGCAATTCCCATGGGATTTGACAGCTGTAGAGCTTTGCAAAACTCAGTGTCCTTCAAAATATGACTTCAGACTAGGTTGCAGCAGGTCTAGACCACAGGGCCCTTCTGAAAAGAGGTTAATGTGAGGTTTCAAACTTTTTGTAAGGGGAGGATCTGGTGCAGAGAACTTTATGATAAAAAACCACCACTTTAAGATGTAAAGACTTTCACTCGAGGAAATAATCTTCCTGTGCGTTAGAATCCTGTGATTTAGCAGATTGTTCCTACTAAGATGGAAAAGATGGTCATGACATGTAAATCTATTTTAGGACTCTGATATGTAGCAACTATAAGCAAACTGTTGATTAATTTATTTGCAGTCAATGGCCAATTCAGCAACTGAGTTACATATACTGTCAAAGCCAGGACAACTCTGAACACTGGTGAAGTTACCACGGACTGCCAGAGTATGCAAAATCAGAATTAAGAATTGTAAGAATAACTAAAAGCATCAACAAAACCCTATTAAAACTTAAGAAAAGGATAATAGAATCAAATTCATCTATGAAAATTCTCAGGAATTTTAGAGAAATCTGTCAGACATCCTCTGTTATTTTACCTAAAGAGAACCAACTTACCACCAGTGCAGGTTTCAAGTCTGATAGTCTGATCAGCTGGAGGGGCATCCTTGACATGGGCAATGAGGCCATGGACTAATTCTGGCTGGTTGCCTGGGAAAATCCCGATATGATCTCCAGGCAGGTAGTGCATGCCCTGATTAGTCTCACAGGAAAGCTTAACTAGAATGGTAACACGACTAGATATAGAAAAAAAAAAAAAAAGAAAGGATCAGACAGATCTTGGTTACGTCAACAGGATTTCCCTTGAATTGCACAGAAAAGGTATAAATCTGAAGTGACAGTTGGCAAGGGCTTACTTATGTTCATTACCAAATTATCAGACCAGCTTAGTACTTCATGGAGACTTAAACAAATAATAGCCCAGACATGTGAAGTACTTGTATCAAAACAAGATGCTCAAGTGCTACTTGATCTGTCCAGTATAGAACAAACATGCCTGTAATCAGCCAATGAAAAGAAGTGCAGCTCTGCTGAAGACTGAATACTCAACATCTTAAACCAGCTCAGAGGACTTCCCATAGGATGACTGTATTTAGAACAGGGATGAAGAAGACCTACCAGAGGATGTTGAAGAGCTATTCACAGATGCTAATTCTAAGACAGATGTTAGCACTGATTACCCTTTTGTATTTCTTTGTGTATTGTCTTGTCTCAACTTGTTTTGCAGTACAACAGCTTTTTGCACTATACCTTTTCCTTTTTTTTTCTGCTAAGGGGCAATTTTTCCACTAAACGAAGTAAATATTTGCCGGGCATGTAGCATACCAAGCAAGAGAGAGAGACCATACACCCAACCTTCCACATTTAGTAGGTATCAAAGGGCTGTGTCACAGAGTTTTTTATTCCCTACGCTCCTAGAGACTCTACTGGGAAGTTAGACCCTAGCTAGACCAGAGCTAAGACTGTACACATTCTTGTGGTCTTGTGATAATGATTTACTACTTCTAACGATGGTACAAAATTCATATATATTTCTTAATATCTGCAGGGAGAAGATGTTTATAACCAGGCATTTCAGATGTTTAAGATTTTAGTAAACTGTAGTATTACAATATTCAAAAGAATGAGGTATCGTACCTGGACTTTAAACTTTGAAGATTCTGTCTGAATTTCAGCTTCATGGGAATTATAACCTTGGCATGAATGTTTGCAAGTGCTGTCAAGAAAAGAGGACATGACTCATGGTAATTTTGTGATTAGGTTTGTTTAAAATGCCTTCAAATATAACATGCAGAAAAGAACTGAACCATGCTCGCCCTAGAATGTGAGATACATTTAGTCAGTTATGTGTCCTATATGCATGCCCTCCCTGCCTGAAAGTAGCTCATCTCAGCTTTTG
This sequence comes from Falco rusticolus, assembly GCF_015220075.1. Lineage (NCBI taxonomy): Eukaryota > Metazoa > Chordata > Aves > Falconiformes > Falconidae > Falco > Falco rusticolus. Next base: position 15,047,219 of record NC_051187.1, on the reverse strand, counting down.
TTCTTCTGGGGCTGTCAAAATGTGTGCTAGTTCTGGTGGTCTGATGTTACTGTGCTGGAAAATATAATTTATACAATGTAAACCAAGATCTTTTTTTCTTCTGAACACTGTACTTTATTATATGCATTCTATGATCTAGCAGGACCAATACTGCTTCTAGAAAACCGTTACTGTTCAGACCCGTCTGAAGCAAAACAGACAGAGGAAGTGGAAGGTGGGATGTAATACCTTTAGCCAAGTCCATGGTCTGAGAGTCATGGACTATCCTGTAATTCTTAGGATCCCAGCTTTCATCAGAGGTATATATCTCAGGCAACTGAATACTGTTTTTCCCACAGATGTTAAAAATGTCACAGGCAGTCTAGGAAAAAGAAAAAATTAAGGCTATTCATAGTAAAAAAAAAAATAAATTATCATTGTCATAATTCTAATGAGGAGATATCAATTTCACAGATTGTTATTTTTTTATTGATTCTGTTGAGTTCAGTGATATTGCAGGGCTTACAGTGAGTTCAGTGAAGTTCCACTTGCACACCAGTACACTGATCTGCTTCAAAAAATCCTGATGTTTTATGCTACCACCCTTGTTCATACTAAGCATTCCATTATCCAAAAGGTTTCATGGAACTTTATGTGAATATTAATAAATAATAGAAAAGGGGTCTAGTTCCCTCTTCAACTTAGGCAAACAGTAGAAAAGAGGAATTCCAAATTCAGATATAAATCCAGAAGTTTTTCTTCTTTCATTTCCCCCCATTTTTATGGGATGCTAGTGAATACTGAAATAAAATGAATGAATGAAGAAACCAACATATGAGCTAACTCTTTATATAGTCACCTTGAACGCGCTGACTGCCCATGCGCGAAAGGCTGCTTCTTGCCCGTTGAGTTCATCTCCTTCGCCTATTGGAGTGAGCTGAGAAGCCCCTAGTTGGGCCAGTTTTTGGTCAATGGCATGAGCAAAAGCACAGAACTCTGGATACATGCTGGACCCCAAACCAAACACAGCATATCTGCAGAAAGAGATAAAAATAAGATCACTATGTTCTGCTAAATGAAATGCAAAAGGACTCAATCACCTGCAAACCAAACAAAAAATATTTTTACCTAATTTTTCCTCTCAGAAATTTCAGGGTGAGCAAGGAGTTCTTGAAGGTCTGTAAAAATTCATAAAATAATTAAGGTCAGAAAAACACTGATTTAAAACAGAAACGAGACCCTGATCCATATCTTAGCCAAGTACGAGCCAAATGAAGGGGTTGTCTTTGATCTCAGAGTTGAGCATCATACGTACTTCTGAGGTTAATATTACCTTTCCATTATTTGGAGAATCTCCATTTCCAAAAGTGCTAGTAACCACTAAAAGAAGCGTTTCTTTTTCCAGGTCACAAATGTTGTACTCATCCATGCACAGAATCTGGAAGGTATAAAGCTCATGATAAATTGCTAGTGGACATAAGAACTAGCACTAGATATCTCTGTGATTGTCAGATGACTGTTGACCAAATTTACAAGGCATTATGCTAAACGAATACAAAATCAAAGTTCTAGTCCAATTGGTATTTACTGAACGTTCAAAACATTGGTTTAGAGAATGAAAAAGCTTGCAGCAGCTGAGGAAGCTAGCCAAACTTCTTTCGTCATTTAGCATGGATGATTTATACTTTCTTACCTTAGTGTTGAAGGCACAGTTGAACAAGCTGCAAAGATTGTTTGCTAGTGTTTCAGATTTCCCAGTCTCTGTTGCATAGATTACAGTGACCTTGGACCTGGTTGCCATTGTTTGTCGCATGAGTGAAGATGCAAAAAGTACAGCCCTAGGGAAAAAAACAAACGCATACAATCTTTAATATAGCTACACAGTAATTCAGATTGATTCACAGACAAGCTAGGAAAGACTGATCTTGAGCATGGTTCTTCTTTGGAAGATAGTTCAGAAGCAATACACTACAGATAGCCCTGAATAAGAATCTTAGATATAACTATTAACTAACTGGTCAGGTAAGTCTATGATTCAAACAATTCAAGTGGTCCCTACTGTAATAATTAATTCAGAAAACCCCCAAAAAGTGGAACAGAAACATCACAAGAATAGAATAGTTGAACAAAAGCATGAAGACTCTTATTTGAATCACTTACTTTGCCAAGATGCTAAATTTTATTTCTTTTTTCTTTGGTCTCCGGGTCTCATCATGCCAGACATGCGTTTTCCATGCATCCACCTTTAAAAAAAAAAGTTAAGCTTCAGGTAAGAAATGTAAAATAAATACACAATTTGTCTATCTTTGAAACAGCCATATTAAACAGAATCTGTATATACAAGCCACCGTGTACAAATATGGGATCAGTCTCTGTAGCATTAAATTGCATTTTACTTTCAACTTGAGAATTCACCAGAACTAACAGAACCTTCCGCAGTACAATAGATATTGCCTGCTATTTATGAATCTCTCTAGTGAACTGCCATTAACCAGGGCTTTTCATTCAGACGTCTTCAGGTCCCATGTTATCATCTGTACTTCTGAAGTCTACTAGAATAATATTTTTTTTACTAATGTGTACCTGGTAGTAATAGAAGGGAGTGAGGACATAGTTCAACATCTCCTGGTGGAACACAGGAGTTATGCTCCCTGACATGGGAGGCACAATCCACACCCAGTCAGCCGGGCAGCCTCCTCGTACACGGTACTCATTCTGCATGTATTTCATGAAGGACTCAGCAGCTGAGTGGTGGTCCATGATAGTCACATTTTGTTTCTAGAATAATTGCAAAAAGACAGACGTACATTAAAAAATCCCATTCTGCTCTTCTTCCTGATGTAGTTGAAGTAATCCTTTTGCTTTGGTTAATATTTCAAGGACTTTATTTAGTGCTGGGAAATATCAGCAACTATTATACAGATACAGATTGAGGTGGACCTTTGATTAAGGACTCCTACGTCCAAATGTAAATCAAGAATAACTCTATTGGAATCACATTGATAACCTCAATTGAGCATTGGTCCATTGGCACTATACTTGTATAAAGCTGCTATAAGTGAAAGTAAAGAGACACAAAATATTCAGTGTCTCTCCAGAAACCACATCCATTGACTTACTTGGAAGCTATAAAGCACAGCCACATTTATCTCTACAACAGCTCGGTCTTTCCATAACGATGAAAGTTTGTTTGTTTCCAGTCCCATTCTTCTCCCTACCTCCTACATGTGAAAAAGAGAGAGAAAAGGAAAAAGCAAGTTTACTATGTGGGGACTTAGACATCATGATTTCTCCACCTCATCACTTTAATTTGCAGGAAGAACTGTTGCAGAAAGGGGAATAGGCAGTCTTATGTTGGGAAAAGCTATGTCAGTATAAACATTAGAGATTAGAAGTGAACTTGAATTATGGTGTTCTGGTTCTTGAGGCTATCTATTCCAGTTTGGTAAAACAGGGAGTGGTTCTCTCCTAGACTAAAGGGTTTTAAAAGTGCCAGTATCTGCTTATAAGTCATCATTATTAATTTGTACTGGTGAGGTGCCCAAGACCTGCAACTAACCACCAGGACTCCATTGCCTTGTCAACAGCAAACCTGAACTGAAATAAATATACCTCTGAGAAACGTACAGAGACCAAAAGTCCTGAATCAGCAGGACTTAGGGTAAAATTGGGGAAGAATTACATTTGGACACCATTTTCTATTTTATGGGTTTTTACAGTTGCAGTTTTACCATCCTATCCAGCTACTTGGAACAGATACTCTCAGAACACTGTAAAAACAGTCATACAAACTGGCAGCCATAACCTTGAGAGAAATTCAAGATGTCCCACAATAGTCAGGATATTGCGTTAGATTAGCACTGAAGTGTGAAGTGTGATGTAAATACAACACCCATCCCAGCAAAGACTGATAACGTCTCTTTTCCAAAAGTGCTTTACCCATCAGGTTCATTCCCTTTGCAGAACACACTTTACTTTAGAAGATTACCTTTAGGATATTATATCGCTGTACATCACAGAAGTCTCGCACTCCTATCTCTGTCCCCATGTACCAGCCATTGAAAGGACACCCAGTAAACTCCAGGCCTCCCACCTCAAGAAGCATGTTGGCAACAGCAGGCAGTGCATACCACTTCAGATCTAACTCCTTAAACCATTCAAACCTGGTAAACAAACATTTTGATTTATTACTTCATTTACTTTCAGGCAATACCCAGAAAAGTCCAGTAAGCTAAAGAGTACTAACTCTAGGAGAAATGACCCATGAAGCAGGGTCTGCAAAAGCTCATAGCAGTTCCCGCTTACAATGTGGTAACTGGGGACTGCCTGCTAAAGAAATTGCAGAACAGCCTCACAGAGTTCTGCAATCTGCAGGCCAGTCCCAAAGCAAACACGAAGAAAAAAGCCCCACAGAAAAGCAATAAATATTTTGTTATGACTGCAGCCATATTTCACTCATGTATTACACTGGCACAAGAAATGATCGTTTTAAAATTTCTGAACATGACTGAAATGTAGATCAGGAAAAAAAGATTTCCAATAAAACTACTATTGGCTTCCTTAATTTAAATCTCATTTCATTGTTCTAACAGGCATTTTATCTTTCAGGACAATTTTTCATAATTTCATCCTAACAAAGAACCCATAAAATGACTGCCACAGGCACAGGCATTATAACCTGCCAAGGTGAGGCAGGAGCAAAAATACAACTATCTAAATCTTGTGTGCTTACTTTGGATGCTCCATTGGCACTTCGAGCACAATTTCTGGCGGGATTTCAAATATTTCTGGGTCTTGGCCGTTTGCTTGGAGAATGAGTGGAACTACATCAAAGCAGCCATATTTCGGCTTCCACCCAAGCTCAACACACAACTGTAAACAAAGAAAGTATGTTTTGGGCTTTTTAGGTTTCCCCCTCTCTGGATTTGAAGACAAAAGAATGTTAGCCCTCTAAAACCTGCTGAGGTAAATTCTCAGTGATAAGGGTTATCTTTCCTATTCAAATGATGTTGAGACATGTTGTTCAGGTACTGATTGTGTCCCTGACTTAAGGGGAGCATTAGCTTGCCCTGTTCTGAGATGGAGGGGAGTATTTTTATATCAAGATTGTAAGAAATTACTGCTCCCACCTTCACCTGGAACCTGTGGGGCAGAGCATCTCATTCACTCCTTAGCACCACACCTCCCTCCCAATCTGCATAAAAATTTAAGGAAAAAAAAAAAAAAAAAAGAGACACACAGATGGGTTAGGCAAGATGGAAAGCAGTTGTGATTCTGTATTTAGAACTGTACCTGTGTGAACTCCACACTGGCAGGGTCTCCTATGATAGACCCATCTGGCATTTGATATCCAGCATATCGGATGAGCTGGCTGTTCCAAATACGAAAATCATGTTTCCCATCAGTCCTCTGGGGGAAGACAGTAATGGCTGATCTGCCCAGAGAGACAATCAAATCCCATTACACCACAGCAGCACATTAAACACATCCTAATTATTAAGACATAAATTGTTAGCAACAGCAATTATTTTATATTTATAAAATAAACATCAGTAGAAATAAAATAATTCATCTTCTTTATCCACCCCCCTGAATCTTCAAATAATCTCTTTTCCCCAGGAATTACAAAAGATTTTGCAACATCAGCCATGCATGTTATAAAATTTCAAAATGGTTGATGGTACACATGAAAGGAACATATAAATACCAGGAGAATTAAGACCAGAGACTAGTTGTCAAAATACTTAGATAGACCATTTCAGGTCTTACGTAGAGTTTTGAATCCAGATCTGGATGGGTTTTTTTGTTATTTAAAATTAAAGAGGCTTACCTTATATTTCCATTATTTGTGGCATACTGAATATGACGACAGATATGCTCAAACATTTCTTTTGCTGTTTTACAATCACGTGCATCAAATACCTATGTTTCCAAAAGAAACGTAAAGAAAAAATTGATTTTGAAACAGTAGTGCAAGATCCTTTCTTTATGCATTTAAGGAAAGCAAAGATTAAGGAAAAAAGCGAAACAAAAAATCAGTATCTCTCAATTTAATTGTAACTCCACTAGTAAAGGTTCTTTTTTGTTGTTCTTTTATGCATCATTTTTATACGTAACAATTCTCCAAGGACAAAGACATGCATCTGGTTCCATGACACAGGTGGTTCCTATGCTAGCACTCCTACACAGGTTCTTATTCAACTATGAAGCACAGAGCCACACACAAAAAATGCTGATCTTATGATAGGTACACGAGGGAGTAGTCCTCAGTTGAAGCAACTGGCATACTTTACCAAAGTAAAGGACATTCTTCTGATTTACAGCAGATCACTATTTGGTCCATAATGTCTAGACTCATAGGTTACCTGTAGATTGGACCACTGGATTCTCCCAATACACCTAGGTGCATTCCTCCAGGCCTGTTTGGCAGCAAAGATCAGTTCATCCTTTGTCAGATGGTAGGTTCCTGTTGTTTCTATCTCCTTGGTCACTGCTTCCAGTCGGACCAGGTGTTCTTCTTTTTTTGGCCTTTTGAACAGGAAACAGCCATGAAAAGAAACAATGAGAATTTCATTACTTAGAATTGATTTAAACTGCAGACATTCTCCTTATATTCTGGGTCAAGAACAGCACAGGCATTGCTGAAGCCATAAAGCTTTTGAGCATTCTTTTGCACGGCAAGACTTCTACTTACATTGCTCGTTTTATCTGCCAGAATGCAAGTACAGTAAATTTCCATGCAGAGGATCAGCATCTACATAGGTTGATATGGCAAGTAAACAGTAAGAAACCTGTTCCTGTTACAAATCTACACTCTCTGGATGTAAGTCAACATAAAATACCCTATCCTTTATGAAAATATCTATTGCCTCACAAAGTCAGCAGTTCCCCTGTGCTTCAGATGTGAGAAGTTACCATCATCTGTTCCCCACCTTCCCTCCACTGCGCTGCACTTTTGTCCCTGAAATATAGCTGTTACCTGGTGCAGCACTCTAGGCTCCAAGATTTTTATTAAAAAGCAGGGTGTATTCTAGGTAAAGGGATGAGTTAAGTACATAGGATTCTGAGGACTGCTGAGGAGAGTTTTTGCTGGCTTCAGAATTTAGGAACTGTCTTTACTGAGTGCTAATTACAGAGCTTACTAGCCTAAGGAAGAAATTAACACATCTAAGTAGTGACACCATCTTTTCCCAACCTGACATACATGGATTGAACACAAACTTTTCTGTGTAATTTTTCAGTTTACATTTGGATTTTCTAGATTAGTTTGAAAAAGAAGTGTCAAATCACAAGCAAATGAAAAGTAGAGAACAGGCTAGCTTCAGCCTAAACGTAGGATTATAGTGAATGTCCTCTCAAAGTGCTATTATTTTCACAGAGACACAGCTTTTCTGGGCAAAGCAAGTAGGCTTTTCATTCCTGAAGGGAAGCGCTGAGCAATTCCTTTGTCAGGAAAACCAACTCTAGAATTCTTCACTTTGATAACAGAGAATGAAGTCAAAACATTAAGAAATATTTATCAGAGCACAGACAAAAATTGTTTTGTTGGCCTACAGACAGAATGAAAATAGCCTGCACTGTCTGAGAGTTTTCACATTTTCAACAAGATGAAAGATCAAGGGCAAGCATGTAAGATAGTGTAAATCAACGTGATCAAATAGCGACGAGCAGAAACAGAGATGTGCAAATGTAATACACTGGCAAGTGAATACAGCCTGCGTGTAAGACTGGGACTTTCAGAAGGATTCAGAAGGAAGAAAGCTTTGTAGAAGAGTTCAAAGTGTCTAAAGAAGTAGCCATTATGTGGCTGAGTCCCTCTGAAAGTTTGATAATGTTTTATAATGGGATGAGCAAACATTGAACTGTCACTTGAAAGTTTGTCATATGAAATGTCACTGCAACTCTTGGACCTCAATCAGCTGTTCCAGCTTTTCCTGCAACGAGATGTCTCCGCACCATATCCATTTTTGCGAAAACACAAACCTCTTTTCTGAAGCTAGAGCACCCCTCTCAGCATGCTCAGTAAGCTTATGTTGATGACAGCACAGAGCAAGGTTGAGAAGCAAGAGACTGGCCTTCCAATCTTTGGCTAAATCCTTGAGAGTCAAAACAGAGGACAAAAGAACACAGAGAGAAGATACTTGAAAGAGCACAAACAAAAAGCATTATTCATGTTTAAGACTGATCTGAGTAGGAGCTAATACCATCAACACCCAGTGCTGAGAAAACAGAAGATAATGTTCTGTAAGAGAGTCCTAACCAAGCTGCTTATTATAAACACACTATAACGTAACACACTCAGAAGGGATGGGGCTGAGGAATGCACCGTATAAAGTCCGTTCCCGTATTCCCAAGACCTTAGATTGGCAGATATAGCATATGAAGTGCAGTAATAATTTTATTTAGCTTTTCTAATAGTCTGTACCTATTTTTTTTAATGCATGCTATACAACATGATAGTTACTAACAGCTGAAACCAAACTGTCCTATAGTGTCAGACAGGTAGGTAGGCAGAGGACTTTCATACCAAAAACAAAGGTAAAGTTGGCTTACTCTTTAAATGAACTGTAGTACTGCTTGATAAAGTCTACTGCCTGAGATAAAAGCTCTGCCGGTGGAACTGGCCCATCTCTTGTACCTCTCACCATGCCCTTTGGCGTCATGAGTGCCCCTTGGCAGGCTTTGGTCCGGCAGTTGATAACCTGAAAAATAATAAAATGTCAAAAAACAATGTTGCACTCTGTATCTTTTCAAAGTTATGAAAAATCACTGTTCAGGTTTTCATATCTTACCTCCTTTGCTGTCAGGTGTAGTGTGTCGAGAAAGCTGGATCCATTTCCCAAGTTTCTTACTTTTATGTGTCTTGGACATCTTAATATTTGGTTTGAAGCTTTGACACCATTTGGGGGGGGATTCTGGTCAGAGGAAAGATGGAAATACATCATGTCTTCAGACCTATTAATTACCTTAAAGCTTCATTTTAAATTTTATTTGACTACTGAAATACTACAAATTAAATTCAAGAAATCAGATATGTGATCTTCTCCAATATGAGTGTTTATTCATTCGAGTATAAAACTGTTGATATAATCCAGTTTGATATGAAATAAGAAAAAAAAAAGTTTTTTTGTACTAATCAAACAGCATCTGCCACTGCAAGCACATTTATAATTTCAGTAAGGGCTCTTAACATAATAGTCAACATTCTCAGGAGAACAGTGAACCAGACAATTTTAGAGAAAGGACATGTTCGTTACTGAAGGTTGGATTTTCAAAGGCAAATAAAGGAATCAGGGATTCCAGTCCCCACTGGGTCACCTCTTTCCCTTAAGGCTTACCAAAGCTCCTTCTTGTTCAGAAAAGATCTTTTATCCAAAGATCTCACAGCAGTCCTAACCTCACGTAACCACAGTTATTCTCATATTTGAGAAGTTTTGAGCAGTAAGCACAACCCGTGTCAACTGTTATTATCAATGATGCTAGAAACAGACCTCTTTCCCACCACTGGCCTTTGCTGAAGCTGCAATAGGCGGCATCTCTATCTGCTTCTTGCTCAGATCATGTAATTTGGCATCATCATTTCCTAAGCTTTAAAAGACAGAAAGACAATTCAGTATAACAAAATGTACTTAGTTTTTGTTAGTTTTATCCTCAGCATCAGTAGGGAGATGCTCAGAGCTATCTCTTAAAGATGTACTGAGTCAACAAGCTAACCATTTGCGCAGTGTGAGGGGTGGAGTGGGGTATAGTAAGTCAATAGTAAAGCTACAATCACCTTTTCCAGATCACTGTGTGGGAAGGAAAACAACAGATACAGCCTGGAATGGTAAAGGTTGAATATCATTGATGTGAGCTAAACAAAGGACATCTGTACAGTTATGATCTGGACAGAAAATACTCAGAAGAATTAAACAAGGAGGTTGAAAACTTCACGGAAATGTGTGAAAATTTCAGCTAGATCCAGTCTCCAGCCCATTAAGCAAATAACATACTTCAATATTAACTTCCTTTGCTTTCCACCTAGTCTTACTTTCTGAACTCCTACTTTTTAATTTGGTATCAGGTTTCAGAAGATATTCAAGAACACTGAAGACGCATCCAGACCACAAACTCCACACAAATTCCTTAGTTTGGAGAAGGCAATGATGTCTTTCAGCTAGCAGAGCATATGGCATCACCCACTTCCACTAGTCAGCTTCAGGTATCTTCACATTTGAATATAAACTACTCTGAGCAATGACAGGAAAGGGTAGGGAATGGGCTGAGAAAGAAACGGTATGCGATAGGAAACTGAAATAAGTAACAGCCTGAAATCAGAAATTTAATATGCATGTGCAACTTATTTTATGTGGTGTCTTGTACAAATTGTGTCATAGAGTTACTTTACTAACTTAATTACAGCATTAACAAACAGTCTGCTAATTTCTATAGCATACACACGCCTCCTCAGTCCTGGCATATATGAAACCATTATAACACGCAAAATAAACTTAGAACTAAGAAAGAGAAAACAAGATGATTTATTTCCTCAATGATTGTATAACTTAGACACAAAAGCTTAAGTATACCTTATCAAGTCAGCACCACCCAGTGACCCCCCCAGACAGTTGTCTTTGATCAATATTATTGTTTTGGAAACACATTACAGGTTTCTCCAGAACTCAAGTCACTAAATAGCCTCCCTTTTCAAATGAAAGAGGAACAATGAAACCATTAAGAAACAAAGATCTTACCCATGGATCTTCCTATCTTTCTCCACATTATTATTGATATCCTTCTCTTCAGAGGACTCATTCTTAGCAGCACGAGCTTTGAACACAAACTGCCATGGGCACAACATTTTGTATGCTTTGTTTATAATTTCAGTTCACAGTGCTGAAATCTTGTTTTATGTGATGTGGGAACAGTTCTGAGGAGGCGAAAAAACCGACATGGTCAGTGTTTAAACCAAGAAGGTAACTCCCTTTAAAATTATTCAGAAACTCACCAGACTAACTGATCTGATCTAATTAACATCCTGTTTTTAAAAATGAAAACTGCTTGACTTCTAATGATACTAGAACTAACAGTTCTCTTTGTCAGTGTAATGCTGCAGCCATGCCTTATTCTAAAAATACTGGCAAGAGAATTTCAAATGTTCCCCAGTTACATAAACCACCACTTGCATCTAAGAAAGTCACATGCTTGCTTTACTTCAATAAAAAACACACACTGACACTTGTTTGTTTGTTTTGGTTGGTTGGTTGAAGTTATGTGGTTTTCAAAACTTTGTTAACAGTTATTATATGTCCTGTTAATTCACATCGCTATATGTTAGCTAGGAAAAGCGATGTAAAATGCTGCTGTGTTACTCACATAGTAAAGGAAAAAAAACCACAACCAAACTGGGCTGTAAACTAACCAAAACATTTTGCAATGTATTCATCTGCTGGAGACAAATGGTATTTTGAGAGCCTGAATTCTGTATTTTGTAAGATATATATACATAAGACATATTTGTACGTAACGTATATCATTTATATAAGAATGTATAAAGTTTAATGTTATTCATTTTAGCAAACACTTTTGCTAATCTCTGATCCAAAAATGGATTTTTGCACTAGGGTAGGTGTGACAGAAGCACAAACTAGTAAAATGCTAGGCAAAGCAGAATTAGTCTCAGCGTTTGAATCTGATTTGTAACAGAAATAAAACTGATGTTTTCAAAAAATTAAAGAAAATATACATTGCTACATAATCCCGATGAAAATTATGTATTATTTTGTTATGTATACTACTAATTACATATACTGTGTATGTATATATACAAATTTATATTGCTGGGCTCCCAAGTGGCTGTCCACTGTAAAATCACAAAAGAAAAGAAATCCATTCAACTACCTGTGCAGAAACTGTAAGGTGTTAGGACCTGTCTGTTACTCCCACTAGAAGAAACAGTGTGTAATAAGCATTTCTCTACAGGTAAAAAATAGGAACAAATCTAAATTACTATTCTGCAATAAAAAACGCTGCAGTGTGCCTATACACTTTTGTAATACAGGAGGGAAAAAAGATAGAAGGAAAGGATAGGGAGGGAGGAAGAGAGAAAGAAAGAAAGAAAGAAAAAGAGAAAGAAAAAAATGAAAAAAAAACCCAGACAAAGACAAAAGAAAAGAAGAAGAAAAGAGAAGAAAAAAAGAGAAAGAAAAAGAAAAAAAAGAGAATAGACATTTTCCCTTCACTGGCATTCAGAGTAAGAACTTGCTTAATTTTCATGTTTTCCACAACAGGGTTCTTTAAATAACATTTACAGTATTACCTCTTACATGCACAAACCTTTAAATCAGCAGAAAGAGGAATAGTTTTCACAGCAGCAGGACAGTTCGGAAACAGCAGGAGACTGATTACAACGCTTCACTGCTAATATGGGGGAAAAAAACAAAACAGTTTGCCATATAGTTACTTGCAAGCTGCAGTAAATGAATGGAAACAGAACACGTACACAGTGCCAACTTACCGTGCTTTTGAGAGAAGTTTTTCCAAACCTGCCAGGAGACGGTCTTATCTGTCAAAATTTCTTTCCGTTAATCTCTCCTGCTCTGTAACCCTCCTGTAAGGCAAAAGCATTTTATACCCCAGGATCATGTGGGCAAAACAGCAGACTTAGGCTACATATGGATAGCAGACAAAAGGGGAATCCCAAAATGTCTCTATTTTCTTTCAGAACTGGAGGGTGGGTAGCTGACGTGCTGCCACAGCATTACATAATGTGTGTGACAGGAGGCAGAGAGGTGGCCAGTCACCATGCAAGCATCTCCTCTTTCCTGCACAGTGTGCTGTAACCTCATCACCGAGCACACGTAGAAGCTGAGGATGGTGTATCACACTGAACAGTTTTTGCAACCTCACAGGCAGTGTTACAATAAAAAAATTAAAAATCCTGAAAGACCTCTAAGAGATTTTATCACTGCATGGCCATTCTCCTATACATTAAACTAGCAGCTGTAGAAAGAGAGCAACTTATTTTACAGAACCATAGAGCTTTAGGATATGGACCAGTAAAGCATATAAACAGGTAATTACAACTAAGGACAAGTATTTTAAGTTTAACAAATATATTACTTCTTTATTTTTGATCAAGTTTTAAAGGATCTTTCTCACCAGAGTATTTATAGTCTTTCTTCCTCTCCAGAGCTCCCTATTCATTGTCTGTTGCTGACTGTAAGGTTTGTCCCTTTGTGCTTTTCTGACATAATTCAAAATCTGAAAGGAAACTGCAGCTCCCTGAGGTATGAGCTATTCACACCATGTTGTGTGTGTGAATGCCAGGACACCTAGACAACGATGAAGATAGGATTCTTAAGCTGATTTTCAATTTTAGTCAACACGTGGACATTCACATATTACAAAACCAGGTTTCTACCTATGGTCTGAAAGCCACAAGCAATCCCAGAGCCAACGGCTGCATGCAGTACAGAGAGCTGCCAGGCAACTGCAGACTCAGAAACGCTGTGGTGTGTCAGTATGCTCCCAAGGATTTTGGCCCCAGTTATTCATTCATTGATATTACGTATGACTAATTTAAGGAAACTTTTTAGAACTGCTTTCAAATTAAAGACAGTTTTTAAATTTGCTGACTAATACAAGGTGAAAATCATTACAATGATAACTAGAGAAAGAGGTGTCGATCAAAGATTACAGAAATAGTGCACAAACCCACAAGAGAAACAAGGAAACACACATTCTCTTTTCATCTATCACATTTTTTTTTTTACTGGACAAGCTTGGGCAAGGCATTTTCTTCTTTCTGTGTCTAGTTTTTCTATTTAAAAATGAACATTAAGCACTTGTGTAAGCAATCCTAGAGGTAAACAGAGTTATGTGTGCATGTGTTCGTGCATGCACACACCTATATAGATACCATCCAGGGTTGCTAAAGATTAATTTCCAGAAAAATAGGCCCAAGTTTTCTGTAGTTTGAGCATTCATCTGCTTGACTGTATCAAGTCCATGCTTCTTTGCATTCGCTGAGTGTTCAGGATTTTTTTTCCCCCACAATACCCTTCCCTCTCAGCAGAATTATCACTTGACATCCCTTTATTTACAATATTCCAGACATCTAATCAGCAGGCAGAAATAATGTGTGACCCAATGCCATGTCATGAATTTCTACCTTGCTTCTAATCCACGACAGCACTTCCCAAACCATATACCAGTTGTAATTGCTTGAGTTTGAATACAACTCTGTCTGTCTCAAAGGTCAAATGAAAGGTACCTGGACTGATAGAGTTCAAAGACAAGGTTGTACTCTTCTTTGAATTCGCTGTTTTGTCAGGGTTTAAAAATTCTGTTTACATCCTCCCCTTTCTTATTAAATCTGACCTCTCTTTTCTACAGAACATGAGGAATCTTAGTGTCTAATACTGTAAAAAACAATGTATCGTAGTAGGAGTAAGTGAATTGCTAAGCTTTTATTATTCAGCCTCCTTATTTATACGGTGCAGGATAAGAGCTTTTTAACAGTTATAGGTGACCTACTTCTGTTGGTCTTATTTTTCAGTGCTTGCTAATTTCATGTGGGTATGTTTCAGAGTCATTGTCATTAAAGCTCTTCTGAGGAGAGTATGGTGAAAATGTTCTGCACTGAAGGATGGAGATAGAAACAGTGTTTCTAGAATTCCACAATAATATAGACTAGAAATTTCCACTTTGTCACCTTCTACTTTAAATGCCTGAGACATGGAAAAGGAAGTTGGTAACTTCTACAAAAATACAAGACTTCAACTTTATCAATTTGCTACATTCAATTTAGAAGGTCGAAAAAGATGTGAAAATAATTCTTAGGACACTTATGACATTCCACCCTTAAACAGAAAAAAACCCAACTGGTCCATGGAAGCCAACTCCCAGGCACTGGTATGTCTTTAAATGAAGATTTACACAAGGAAACAATAGAGCTTCTCACCAGTTCTTCCTGCCTTTTTGCTCTGGAACCTCAATAGATTCACTGATTTTATTGGAGGCTTCTGGTAGTTTCTGACAGAGGTAGATATAATTAATAACTACTGTTAAAAAAGGTGTTCCCAAATATCTCCTCACACTGACTACTGTTAATCATAATCTTTTACACTGGTTTGGGTTTTGATTTCCCTAAGAAAATTTGTTTGCATATTCCCTCAGACTCTGCAAGATAGCAAAATTGTTGCTTTAGTTTGATTGATTACTGTAGCTTGAAGAATTTTAATGTATTTACAATTAACTGGAGCATCTTGCTCACTGGCTTGTTCATTATTTTGAAGTGTTCTTTGTAAAGCAGGGATAGCAACTTTCTATCAAAAACAAATTCAAAGGCTCAGGTCTAGGCACTTGAAAAGATGCAAATACAAGTAGGATCCCAAGTCTATGTCTAGACTCCTTTTTAGTTTCTACAGGTTTAAGGTATATTAAAATCAGCAGTTTAGGGTAAGAAATGTAATGTTTCATTTTTCATCTCATGATCTAGGCAGTGTAAGATTGAATGAGAGATAATGACAGAGCAGAGTGGAAAGTTTCACGATGTGAACATTTGAGGGTGAAAATGAAAGTTAAGGAGAACGTTAAATTAACAGTGCTGTGCCAGTAAACCCATCCCTTCCTGCCTGCGAGTTGTAATTTAGGCCAATTCAGAAATGCAGTAATAACAAAATCCCCTCAACAGCCACCCTTCTCAGAATTCCCATGTGTGCATGTTACAAACATCAACAAGGAACTGAAGGAGGGACAAAGCAATCAGACAACCAATAACCAGACTTTGTGCCTGGATGCACGTTGTCTCAAGCAGAAGTGATGTCAACTGCATACTGACTCACTCATGCAATGCTCAGCCACAGCTGCAGCAGCCTCGCAGATTAAAGCAAAAAAAAGTAGTAAAATAGCAATAGGCAGTTGACTGGACATAAAACCCAGTGTCCTGCATGCACCTCATGTGGCTGTCTGCTGGGCTGCGTGCCCTATGCTCCTTGATGTAATTTCATTATTTTTAGCCAATTGAAGATGTCATTGTCTGGAGCCTAAGGAAAAGCTGGCATGTGGATAGGGAAAACATATAGAACAGTGTTTGTTTTCTCTGGGCCTGCAATTGATGCTTGTCACAGCAGAATGTAAAGAAAGATGACCTTACGATTACCATGTGCATAAAGATTTTTTTGCTTAAGAAATAACAGTGAACTACAGAATTGCAAATGTGTTCCCATTTAGTAAAAGCATGGTCTGAGTAAGAAACTCCAATTTATGTAACAGAGTGCTGGTTGATGTCAGCAGGATTCAGAATTTCTAATCAAGGTCAGACAATGCAAGAGATTTAATACTGGTTTTCAAAAAACAATCTGTAGATTTCTGGGTTGAAACAAACAAAAAGAATACTGAAGCGTAAAAGTAACTGAAGTTCTGAATTTTTTTTAAAAACCTTGAACAAAAGGGAAGAGAAGCTAAAACTCGGCCTAAGAAATCACGAGGACCATTTTAATATGGTGTAGCTGCATTCTGCAATTCAGTGTTGTTTTTCACCAGAATATATTAAAATATCATACACAAAATTTTGATCTCACAGCACAGTTCCTAACCACAATGTGAAGGAACATACAGCAAATTGTGGTATTATTTCTCATGGAAATATGCTAGAGATATCATTTAAGAAATGCACTTCTATAGAAACTGCTTCAAAAACTGTGAAGCTGAGTAGAGAATGCTATGGTTCTGGAGGTTGATTTAGCCACTCCATGAAATCCTTGAGAAGGGCTCTAAGTCTCTTATCATGGAGGGTGGATCATGTTCTTCACCTTAACAGGACTTGAAAACTTACCTGCAATTCACATCAATAAAGTCAGTTTGGGCAATGATGAAGGCTCTTAATCCAGTGTTCCATCACTGATTTCTGAAGATTGTTTCTTACCTTTTATTTAAATTTCACATGATTACATTAGATTCAGTGTAATTACAAAATACAGTCCATGCTTTGCATGAGATATGAACAGAGACTTTTTCTTCAGAGTTTAATGAGCTGTGAAAAAGGTTATTATTAGGTCTATTGGGAAGTTCACCAAAATCCCCAGAGCCTGAAGTCTGCAATTAATGCAGTCTATTTCTGCCATATTCTGTTTCAGAAGCACATAGACACAATATTAAGATAACAAAAATCACATTTTTGCTTACTAAAATGGGTAATAAACACTCAGGATAACCTTAGATGCAAAGAGAAGTAACAGCACTCCATCCTGGATCAAGGAAGTAAAAAGTTATATCATTAACGATCTTACCTGGTTCAGGAAATAATCAGAAAACACACTTTCAAGTCCCTTCCCCCTTCCTCCCCCCGGCCCAGTATAATCTTTTAATTATCATTCCCTTGGTTACTGTAGACTCACTGTGAGCAGAGGCAATGACAATGTTCACAGCAATTTCTTTTTCTCTTTTCTTTGGGGACTGTGCCAAAGTCTTTAACTCTGGAGCTCTGACCAACTAAAAAGCGTGTTTTCTCTGCTAAAGCATCACTAATCCTCCTGTCAGCCTTTCCTACAAAACCTCTGATGTGCACAACTGTAAAACTTTCCTTGTCCTCCTGTACTGGACCCAGAGACTGTGTTTCTTATTTTTCTCGATTTCTCTCACCCTACTTACCTCCATATACGAGGGCCTTCCTGACTGGCATGTGAATACTATAAGCTGCTGTGCATGGCTTTGAGAAAACACTGACCATCATTTCTTTGACTTGGCCCAATGGAAATTGATCTTAGGCACAAGTTCAGACACTGGTTGAATTTCATTCCTCAAGCAAGCATCTGCATTCACTGTAGTATTGCATCCCAGTCTAAAAATTCCGCCTCTGAAGAACATGGGCTGATTGTGATACCCAGAGAAGGATGGATCATCATCCAGTTCTGTATTTCCTCACTGAGGGACAATCATGAAGCTGAATTTGAAGGGGGGGAAAATAAGTAGAAGAGCATACTCATAAATAATTTTGCCTGCTTTCTTATTTATGCCATTAAACCACATGCTTTCTTTATGAAGCAATTGTGAGCAATTTCCTTCCATAAATGTGATGTTGGTTGGCTGAAAAACACTAAAATGAATCCACAAGACATCACTAACTTGTTATCAAAAGAGAGAGCACCCTCCTGCTGCTCTCATTGTATGTTTGTTTGCAGCAGCTGTGACTGCTGGAGCAGTTGATCTGCTTAACATTGAGAAAGAATCACTAGGCATCTTGGTCATTTGCTGAAAAAAAAAAAAATAAAATCTAAAAATGGCTTCACTAAGCAGTTCATACCAGACAAAAAGGAACTATTTCAAGCTATTTGATCTGCATATTTAGCATGTCTTTCTTTCTATCAAGTCATACTTCTACCCAAATCTCTGGAATTTTTCTTGCCCTAATTGACTTCTTTCTAAACAACCAGTAGGGATCTTCTCTCAAAAACTGTCTACTATTTTTATGTTAATACTGTCCCAGCCTGCTTATCTGTTTGATAAGAAAAGGGATTAAATGTATGGACAGATCAAGAAGGAAACAGCCACAGGAACATTTTCCACATCTAGAAATGCTAAATCTCATTCTGCTGACCACAGTACTGATCAGCCTATTGCACCCACCCTGACTGTGGTTTTGCACTTTGCTAGGGCCACAAATAACCCATCTCTAATTAAGCAATATTGTGGGAAAGCGTCAGATATTGAAATAGATGTATGAGACCAGCTCTGCATAGCCTCATTTTTTAGTAGTCAACCATCAGTCCTCACAGATTGCCTGTGCAAAGCAAACCACTCCTTTCTGTAACCGTGCATACTTCTTTGGGTCAGCCTAGTTTGAAAGACTTAAATTTATCAGAAGTATTTTAAGAATTTCTTAGTTTTCTTAGTGTAACAGTTTACCATGAACCCTGATATAACCTCCACATAAAGCCTGACAGAGAGAGGCATACTCATTACATAAGCATCTCAAATATGACAGTTGAATGACAACAACAAAAAACCAACCAAACAAAAAACCATCTATTCTACCACTTTCTGGAATGGAAGATTTTCTTTGGCTCTCTGGATCCAGCTATACTTACCAATATTTATTAGCACTAAGAGACAGTCTGAAAAGTTTGATAGAAACTGGTATATTTGATTTTGGAAAAAGAGACGGGGATGTTTTATACAGCTTCTAGTATAAAAGTTTTAGTCCATGTGGAATCTATCCTTTTTTCCTGATTAGAATTCATAACAAAGTCTTCCAGCCTCAGTCCTTCAGCAAATAGTGCTCCCTCCCACTACTACCTCCAACAAAAGTACACCTAGTTAGTGAGTTCATTTCCCCTCTCATCAGTCCCTCACCTCTAAACACAGTACATGAGATCTTTCTACTAGGAAGTGAAAGTAACTTGCAATCCTTAACTACAAGATTTCTCTCCATTCCTTTGATTTTTTTTTATTGAAACATACAGCACTGTTCAAACAATTTCAATAAAAGTCAAGTGCTCATCTTTATTGCTGACTTATAAGCTTCTAACTTTTCCTTTATACCAGCCTTTATAGACTTTTAAATTTTTTAAAAAATTTTTTCTGTGCATGCTCAAGCATCAAACTCTGGTCAGCATAACTTAGCCTACACAAAATCATACTATGTTCAGCTGCTTTTTATTGTTTTCTGGACAGACAGGGATTTTCTCAGGCAATTTTATGACTCTACTTTATTTTCATGCACCCTTTACCTGCTTAAGCTGTTTTGAATGACTTATTGAAAAACGCTACATTTAGGCCAGTCTTGCCTAACCATGCACAGCTTTCAACATCTGTGAAAATTACATCACATTTTCAAAACTTTCAGTAAGTGTGAAATCACCTTCCCCCTGTTAGTGTTAGGAAAAAAAGCTAGTGCTAGAGGATTTGTGGTAATGAACTTACAACTCCTTTACTAGCAACTATCTACCTTCCCTTACAAAACCCGACAATTTCTAATATACATTCTTCAGCATCTTCAGAGTATTTTTAGTCAGTTTTCATTGATTTTGAGCTCCAAGTCTAGCTAAATACTTACACATTGAAATATGGACAATTTACCTTGTTAGTCTCTGTTGAGTATATACCAGAAAGCAAGCTTCTGCTGATCTGCTGCCAGTTCCAATTCAAGAAGTAAATCTTTGGACTAATTAAGGAAGTTTTGTTGCTTATCACAAATCTAAATAAAGAATTCAGTCTGAATGTATCTTCTCACTACATCTTCTATGGGTTTTTAAAACTTGTTTGTTAATCATCCAATGATCATATAAACTGGAGAAACATTCATCCTAAATTGTCAGTCAGCAGGAGGCAAGCAGTCTTTAACTTCCAAACTCCTATTCAGGCTGCTGTTAAACATGATGCTTACTTTGCATCCTTGAAGCTTTTCTATTTGTTACACATAACAGGAATGGTTTAGAAATATGTTCACACATATTCTGACTAATTCTCCACCACCGAATAAAACCACCATTTCGTCATTTGGAACTGCCTAGCAAGCAAAACCAACGTGTAAGCAAACTTCAAGCAGTTGCTGAAATATGGTACACTGAATAGTGCTTGGCTTTATGGAATGTTCCTCAAACTTAACTCCCATAAATGAAATAAAGTCAGTAAAGAAACTTACATCATGCATAAGGTTATAACCTAAAGGAGATTGCAGGTTGGAAGGGACCTTAGCATTTCTGCTAGTCCCACCTCCTGCTCAAAGCAGGGTCAGGTATGAGGTCAGACCAGGCTGCTCAGAGCATAATCCAGGCTAGTCTTGGACTTCTAAGGAAGGAGACTGCACAACATATCTGTGCAACCTACTCTACTGCTAGACTGTCCTCACGGGGAGAAATAGTCTCCTTACACTCAGTCTGGGCTTCTCTTTTCAACTTCTTGCCCATTGCTTCTCAACTTCCCACCATGCACCACTGTGAAGAGCCTGGCTCCATCTCCTTAATGTCCTCTTTAAAGTCACTGAAAGGCTGCGATTAAGTCCCCTGGGGTCTTCTCCTCTCCACATGGAACAAGCCCAGTTGCTTCAGCCTCTTCTCATGACACATGTGCCACAGCCTCAACCATCATGATGGTCCTCTACCAAACTCACTCTTTTTGTATGGGAAGGCCCAAACTGGACAGTCCTCTAATCGCACTGCTTTTCCTACCTCACTTTCTACAGGAATTCCAGGCTAGGGACATATTTAGCTTGTTTTTCACTTGACAAGCAAACATACTAATTATTTACACTACTCTTGACCACAGAGAGAGATTAGCCTTTGAAGCTGCATTTGGAAGGAGGAACACCACCTGAGAGTTTGAAAAGTCACTTATTAAAAATAAAAAATAACAGAGATGTGGAAGAACATGTGTTGATATACAGTAAAATCAGATTCTAGAAAATGATGGATGGCTTTATGAAGTGGGTTAAGTCATAGGGTTTAATCTATAATTATGTAATATATATTATACAATTTATTATATATAAAATGTATAATAATAATTAAAAAATAACTCCTAGTACAAACATCAAAGGATTGTTACAGATTAATTAGCAGGTGCTATTAATACCTATAACAATTTTTGTCCTTATTCCCAAAAGGATAAGACACAAAATAATCACTTCATGCAGTTTAAATTTTCATCTAACTATGGCAGTAAGGGGCTACTTGGACCACAGCCACTAAACCAAAGGGAGCTGACATAGACTGTGTGCTTCACTGTTAAGTGACAGAAATTGTAAGATTTTTGGTCATAAGCATGTTTCTACCTCATCTTGTTTTTATGATGATTAATTCTGGCTTAGTCATCCAAAACCTGGCAGAAAGTTATGTAAAAGGAAATTTTCTGTGACTACAACACTGTCTTAAGGTTAAAGTAGCTCAAGAGTGTGCTTTGACCAGCACAGGCTGAAACCCACTATGTTATTTCCTTCTTTCCTCTCATGTACTAGCTTCTAAGACTTAATTGCACCCTGAGGATTCTCCAAAAGAACAAATCGTTCATCTTACTAGGAAGACTTTTGGGAGGTCAATATTTCCTGTATTTACATGAAGCGTGAAGACCCTCATCCAATACAACATCTCTAATCCTGATTTCCTCCCATGTTTTTGCTTTTGAAATCCTATTTCTTTTCAATGGAAAGGAAATGTATGGAAGACAGATGACTGGCATCTTGAAATTACTTCCTAGTGACAAGACAAATTCTCACAGTTAACAATGCCTTGATTTCATAGAATGACCATATCAGGAAAGATGAATTCTCATGTACGTAATGATATACCCACAGTTTCTGCCCACACAACATCTGATAGCTCTAGATAGAGAGCTAAGAGATGACGCTCGTGCATGCTTTTGGTAGGTTTTTGTATTAAGTTCCTCATCTCAGATGAGCTCCTATTGTTAGATGATTATTTTGCAAAACATGCATCACCCCAACTCTAATTTGCAGAAGTGAATGCACCATGGAGAACAAGTGATCATTTTCAGAGGGGTATTCTAGGTCAGTGTTTATACACACAAACACTGTATATACTTTATATTATATATATATACTGAGCACAGTATAAACTAATGATCAGCAATTCATCAACTCATTTTTATCAATATTAAAACCTGTGGTCTATTTAAAGTTGAAAACAAGAAAAAGGGAATGTAGTTCTTCAGCACAGAAGACAGCAGCATGACTTTCAATGTTTACTTTTCCAAAAGAGTATATGAGCATGGGAAATGAAAGCAACTAATTAGTGGTTGAAGAAACTTCAGAATGCTCTTTATGCCTTGACTGTATGCAGCAGTTCTAACTAGAAGTAATGCCTTTGCTTTCAGTCTCCAAGCTGACTTGAAAGCCAATACATCAACACCAGACTCACCTCTTGAACTTAGCCCGTACTGCAGAGACTATATTTTGTAAAACTGGAAAAGCAAAACTGTTTCACTTTTAATTCCAGTAAATGTTATTAAGCATCATACATTTCTCTAAGTATTCAGGGTAGTGAAAAATGGTGTAAGACAGCGAATGCTCACTGAAGTACACAGGAATCTTTCCCTTTGATTTTGGTGGCTTTGAACCCATGAACAGCATGAGAAATAAACATCCCATTAAGCAATTATCTGAAATGTCTTTGTTCTTATAGACCAAGACAGAATTTGATAGATCATAAAAGCAAGATTTGTGTCTCCCAGCTTTTTTTTTTTCCTAACAAACAGTACCTATGAATCCCAGAGGTTCTTAGTGTTATAGAGTTCTACAGAACAAAGTTATATAATTATGATCTGTGATTTCTTGCAGATACTTGTAAAATTAGTACAATAAAGTCAGCTGATTACAGGTTCAGTGTGGTATCTAACCTGTACCTTTCAAAGTATCTTTGTTAGATGAAAGTGTTTATGATTCTGTTCCTCTCCGTCAGACATGATTTCATTCAAGCTATTTTATGCTAAATACCACTCATACTGTGGTATGTACATTCTTTGTATTATTACATTAGCTATAAACCCTGCAACCTTTGCTTATGAATAAGCTTTGAGGATAATGAACAAGTTATAGAGGGCAGGGATTGGCTCTTCATCTCTTAAGTTTCATCACTAGAAGCATTTTCACTGCATTTAATCAATTAGAAATTACCAGACTTGGGATAGTGTAACTGTGAAATCCTATAAGCTGTATTATGTCAGTTGGGAGCAGAATTTGAGATCTCTATTTTTAAACTATGCTTCTGAAATAACTGTAAAATTAACATTACCACTTTAGTATCTTCCTAGTTCAAAGTCATGCTGGTAGGGGAATAACCATTTTACTGCTACTTGCCAGCAGAGTCTCAACCTGTCAGAGAGGTGCTCTGCACACTGAAATCATCAGGCTAAAGGAAGATAGTGAGCACAACACTGGGAGCGGAAGCAAATGAGTATGTGAAGAGAATCAGGTGTGTTAAGAGCTCTCACTGGTTCTTAAAAAAAAAAAAAGCAGTATTGAGATTGACTATAAGTTATTGTTTACTCATCTTGACCATGACAACCCAATTGTTAATAGCAGTTACATATATGCATCACTATGCAGACAGTGAACTAGAGACCCTTCCACGTAATCCAAATGGACAAGGCAGAATATGAAATAGCAGTCCAGAGAAGTGATCTTATTTTCCTGAGGATATATGGCACCACCACGAAGTATGTAAGACTATCACCAAGCATAACTTTTAAGGTCTCCCAAGTAAGGCACCTAAAAAGCAATCTGAGAACTACTTTTGAAAATCTTGGCCATAGAGCTGCAACTCAGCATGAGATAGTTCCAGCTAAGAGAGGACAAAGTCTTCAGAGCTCTTTGGGGAGAGGTCTCCAAGACTCAAAAGGTGTCTGCATTCCATACTGTAAACAGTGGCTAAACACACCATTTTGTGACCTATAAGAAGAGGAGGAAAAAACAGAAAGAGAAAGCAGCTCTTGCAGTTGCACAATTGTGGAAAATGAAATAATCTATTTTGGGGCATGAGAAGTCATTCCTCAGATTGATGAGTATCAGGGAGGTGTCTCCAGCAAACACAGCCTTTGCCTGTGTCTGCCATCATGACATAACATTTTCCAGACTAACTTCTGTTTGACATTTGTTTTGAAACACAGTTTTCCTTGTTCCTTGTTTCATACCACCTCAGATACAGCTGACTTTCTGTAGATGAGGCGACTACTGAGAAAGATAAAGTAAGACTGAGAAAATCCCAGATCCTGTGTGACATTACCTAACACAGAACAGAGTCAACCTAATCAGTTGCAAGAATTTGTCAATTTTGTATCTTTTAAAATCCATTCTGTAGAATGGCAGGAAATACTAATCAAAACACCAGCACTTTTAAACTTCTTTCAAAAAGGATACTAAAGACTGTGCAAAAAATAAGCTGTAATAATAAAAGAACATACAGTACACTAGTTTTTCAACAGATGAAGCTGAACACCAGCAGAAGGAAATGCACAGGTAATGAAGCAGTTCAATCTAATTTTGCAGGGCAGCAGCTGAAAGAAAGTATTTTATATGACATAGTGAAGCACTCAAACAAAGCTGTCTCAGAATTTAGTGATTAAAGAAAAAAAAAAAAAAAATCAAGTTAATCCTTTTCAAAGTGAATTAATGCAGACTATGAAGGCAGATTCTTCTGAAGGAAAAGGCAGACAGGTCAATAGTTAACAGAATGGGAAGTTAACTTCTTAGGCTTCTCAGTTCATAGGTAAGGACAATAAACTGCCATTCCAGAAATGTAATTTTCATCACCTACTAGCTTACTTAAGGGAGTAATCTTGCACATTTAAGTGTGCAATGTCAGGAACCTCTTCTATCAGTGAAAAAATACAAACATTGTTAAGCTTTTAGCTGTAACAGATGCCTCTGCTTCTAAACTTTAAAAAACTATTTAAAATATCAAACAATTACGAGGGAAACAGAAAATATTCTTCAAAGAACAGCTGGGTCTTTTTAAAGTTAATATGTCTTCCCTGATTACTCAGAAGCTGAAAGGACTAGTGTATACTTCAGTTAACACTATTTCATAAAACCTGGCTCGACAGAAGTATAAGATAAATTAATCAAATAATACAAAAGTTGACAGATGTGCCAGCTGGCTGATGCTCAAGAAGAAATACATCACCTCTAAACAGTAGAAAAGACTGCAGTAAAGCAACTGACCAAGTGGGCAGCGCAGTACAGCGTCAAGCCATTTTCAGGTGTTACTGACTTGTTTTAGAAGACAGTTCTTGACAAAGAGACTACTCGCACATTTCAAATAAACATATGCTATTCTGGATAACAATGATGGACGCTACAATTTGGAGCATAAAGCTTTAAAGACTTGTTCTTACAGTTTAAGGTCAAGGGCTCTCATAATGAATGAATATTACGATATTGAATGTTTAAGACTCATAGCTGCTGTGCTGCCTGTTCGGTTTGCATCTTATCAGAGCTTTATATGAAAGCACAATTTGTAATACCAAGTTAAAAGCTATTCACAAATAAGAAACTGTTTCCCTTGAAAAAAGATCACAGTGAATATTATTTGATAATATATACTCAGAAATAGCGTGTATACTTATTCTTTATAGTACCACTGTAAAGATCATTTCCTTATGACATTTGAAAATGAGCCAAACACCATAGAAGAGATGTTTTTGTTTAACATCGAATTCTTAAGTTCACATGTCTATAAACAAAAAGCAATGCCTGTGATATAACAAGTGCTAAAGTGCTAAAGCTAAAGAATGATTTAAAGAATATTCAGTTATTGACAAATGACTCTAAGCAAAACCTGGCTTGGGGTGGAAGTATTCTATTCCATACCCACAGGGCTCAAATTACTTTGTGGCAAGAGTGAATTGAAATCAGTAACACTTGTGACTAAACTATGTGATCAGAAATATATACATCTCTAACCAAGTGAAGTGCAGAATACTATCCTGTATTTTAGATAAGCCACAAATTTATACCTTTGCCATGCCAAAACCTGCTATGAACAAAGGAGAAAAAAAATAAAGGAAAAAAGGAAAGATTTTCACTATGCAGAAACCTTCAACATGAGTCTCCAAGGCTCTAATAACAAAAGTAGACCCTTTGACATTTGCCTGTGGGCTTAACAGCCAGAACCTATATGCTAAAAAACCCATATTGACTAACCCACTGCCATTGTTCCAGTCTTTCTAGACATGGTACACTTCCACATTCATTACATACATATTATTTCCACACAATTTCAGCTTTATGTTCCCCATGTTGTATATACACATAGAAAATAAAAGCATAGCACCAAATTTGGTTCTGTTCTTAGACTGAGTTTTGGCAAGCCTGTAACCTGGAGCTAATGACCAAGAACTTTTTCCTAATTTTCCTTGGCTAAGATGTGATCTAAATAAAGCTGTTTCTCCATACTTCAAGAATTAAAAGCACGATCCCAACCTATTAAACAGAAGTCTCTCAGCTGTCTTTTCCTTGTTCTAATATTTGTCTTGCATAACAAGCCCTCTGTGAAACCCTCTCTCTAGCTTAACTGACGGAGTTGTCTGTACACAACCTTTGAACGGTTAACAGCACTCAACTCCTCTAATTGTAGAGGAGCACTTAGAAGTTACTGACTCAAGGTCAGCTGCAAATCTATTGTTTCCAGAATGTAGTTATTAGATTTGTGTAAACACAATGAAAACCCTCATGCTAATGAATGACCAGGTGATGCTATTCCACACCAAAAGTGATGCTGGCAACTGAATGCTTACTATAGGACTGCTTATCAGTGGGGCCTATGAAAACTTTGACATTACCTTCTGATGGGCCCTTAATCATCCAATTATTGCATATACCTATCAACAGTCCATTACTTACCAGAACTGACACGGGTTCCTCATTTCAGTAAAAAGAAACTAAACCCTATGAAGAGAATAGGCTTGTGCCTTTTTACTCATCTTCCTTTATTGTGTCAACAGTTTAATAAGCACTGTAAGCCTTTATTCTTTTAAACTTTGCAATAGTAATTACAGTATATAACACAGTTTCTTTTATCCCTTATTACTTAATTGGCACCCAACATCTTTAGTTTCAGAGATTCTGGATGACTGAATATGGAAAAACAAATGCACCAATCTAGTGTTATTTTCTTTGCCACTGCCATCAGAGAACCATGGAGGAGACTGGCCAAGGCAGTGTTCCCCTGTGAGAGGAATAAAGTTATGCCTGCAGCAGTGTAAGTTTCACCCACAGTGGGCCCTGTTAGAGCCACTGGAAGCTAATCCATAGCACAGCACCATTAGTACCTAGTGAAGTAATTGGTGGAACAGAGAACAGTTGTTCTGTCCCAGCAAGGCTGGATGGCAGAGAGTTGCTCAAAGGCAAACGCAGATACTAACAAAGAGAACTCAATTTACCATATAAACTCTCAGGTGAAACAGGTTAGTGAGTAGTAAGTGAGGGCAACTCCAGGATTAAATTACTTTTGAGTAGAAGTTTTCTGGATGACAATTTTGGTCAAAAGTATTGAAGTTCTGCCAAAATCCCTTTTCAGAGTTCACGTTCCCATCTGCATCTGGGCTAATGTAACATCTTTGGTCTCAAATTATGCTACTGAAGAACAGAATTCGTATAATGTCTTGAAAACATAAAAGCCTCAGCTACACAGCTGAATGACTCTTCAGCCCGGAGAAACATGTCTGCTTAGAAATTTGGGTTACCTTCACTATTACAAGGAAGTAAGTAGTTGTTTGCATCATGTCTCCCCACCACCAAGGAAATTACTTGTTCCATAACAGAGTAAATAAAGTTATCTTCATATTATATTTCCATTCTATTAAAAGGTTTGGTATTTTGAAAACCAGATTGTTTTTATATGTATAAAAAACCCCCTAACTACTCAGACATCACGCCCTACAACTGAATTACTACTGTCAAAATATTTAGTCATGATGTCTCCAGCCTCAGCAACCATGTTCTCCCTCTACACCCTACTAAGAACTGCATGCTGTACCGGTTTCCAAAATCTACAATTCACAGGTCCTGGTCCTACCCTATCAGTTACATCTATCATACCTTTGGTCCAATGTTTCCATATCTCAGCTGGCACTTCACACATTTAGAGATGCAGACGTGCCACGGTTGCACCTTCCAGCTCCTTGGTGCTTTCCCTCTTGAACTATCCATAAATTAAATAACAGGCATGTAAGAATTATTTAGACACATGTAATTATCCTATTTCATAACTGAACAAAATATTATGCCTCACACTACAAAAGGCCAGACAATTAAAGCAATAGAGGGTGGTTCAGGATGTTACATTTAAAGTTCAGGAAACTAGTAGGTTTCTATACACTGTTAATCCTACTGAGTCTTACAGTTTTTCACTATCACACTGACACAGAGTTCAGTGCATGTCCATGCTACAGACCAAATACATAATACAGTACAGCATGGGTCATCTGTTTGCTCTTCTTGATTAAAAATAGTATATTCAGACATCTACTATCAAATCTGCTTGAGCTTTTTTACTACAATGTTCAGTTTCATACTGGATATTCCTTGTCAACTGCCAAAGCTGAACTCTTCTGTGCTCTATCTTGCATCAAATTATTTTGAATGTTTAAACCAGAATAGTTGCACTTTCAAAAAAAATCTATTTAAGCAGAAAGAAAAGCGGTTTTCCTCACATCAAGAAAAACTTACACCTACTTTGTTGAAAAACTCTATTACCCCTCATGTTTTATCTGAAATCAAGCAGCTGTATGGCCCCAGAATAATACCTGAGTATCTTCTCAGGCACCTATCAAAAAAGGATTTGAGGAGGAGAAACAAGTGGGGTAGAGAGACAAGATGAGACAGAACAGAATTAGGGAATATGTAGAACAAGAACAACAAAAGCTGAGGGTATGTAAGGTGATATGAAAGATGTAGGAATAAGAGAGGGGAACAATAGTGGCGATGGCAGAGGAAGAACAGGAAATCGTGAAGAGGAGGGCTTAGGGTTAACAGAGACAAAGGAAATTTTTTTAATACAATACATTATGGTATAAACAGTCACTTATGGCCCCATTTCTTTTATAGCACTTGTCATTCTTCTCAATTACTTTGAGCTAGGATTTTCTTTATTTCTTTCATGGCTGAATGAAAAGAAAAAAATGGAGAAAAGAAAAATCTGGAGTTTAAAATAAAGATCTGCCTCAGCACTTGAGTTCTATTTTGACAGGTGAAGAGGCTCAACAATTTCGAAACCGTAAAAAAGAACCCGACCACCAACTACTTCGGACACGCACTGCGGCATGCACTGCCACCCTGAGGTAGAAAATTCCAAGTACAGCGAGAAGCAAAGGTCATGTTTCAAAAGGACTCTTGTACACCACATTAATTTTATTTAATATTGCTAATATTTCTAGTGTTTCTATTGAGTGTTCCGTGATGAAAACGCATTAGGGCAGTGAAAAGACAGTCTTCTTAAAAAGGACATGGGCTCCCATTTTTAAAGGACATTTATTAGGCGTTACAAAAAGTTGTGAAGGCCTTTATATCTGTACAACATTGCACATTTCAGTAATCATACCATTCAGTGCACAAACCCCATCTGAACGGTGTTCATTTTCATGCAACTTTACAGATTAGGGTGACAGACACCTATCTTTAAATAAGACAACCATTAATTCAAGCGCAAACACATATAGTAGAATGAAGATATTCCCACTGCATGGACAGGCAAGTGGAAAATACAGTGGTTCAAGTTTCAGAGGGACTTAAAGTTCTTGTGGGTGTGTTCTCCATTCAGTAGCCTATGCTTTTGTGTCTGCTACTAGATTAAATCTGTGCTCTGGTCATACCTCCTCCACCCTGAAAATGTATCTATATGGTCCTGCAGAGGATGATCTGACATAACAGACTGACTACTGTAATTCTGAGCATTATACAAACTCAAATCCACTGTTACTTACACAGAAGAACCTTCCCACCAAATAGTCTACACAGTAAGTGTATCAAACACTGCTATGCTACAGCGAATCTAGGCCGAATAGTATGATCTAGCCCACAATCAAGTAAAGAGAAATTTGCTCTGATCCTCAGTGAGCATTTCTCAGGTTTTCAGGCTCCCAGTATAGACCTTTATGCTCAGATACTAGTTAAATTCTTTCAGATGAGATGCTGTAATTCATCAGATATGAACGACAGACAGGGCACTAATTATTTGTTAGTGTCTTGTATTCGGTTACATTTTTATTCCCAGTAAGTTTTCCTGAGAAGCTCTCTCAAAGCTTAGAAAAGTTTGGGCTTTACGCTAAAGTTTAGTGATTATGCAAGCTAATACTTTGAATCTAGACTGTGCCTATTAATCTACAGACTCAAACAGCTTCAGAAATATTGATTTAGCTTCATGACATCCCTAGGAGAGATAAATTACTGTATTTGTATTAGGTAAGAGAAAACCCCAGGCAATAACTATAATAGAGTACTGGGCTTGATTGCAAGTCCTCTAAAAATGTTTACCAATGACATTGTCTTCATCATTCCTCTTCTACTTCTGCTTTTTATACTAAAAAAGAAAAGAAATAAATAATTATTTGCATGAAAGAGCACATAACTAAAAGGAACAGTTCACACTGACAAGGATTTACAGCCTTCTTCATGATCTACATAAAATTATCTCACTTTCCTTTAAGTTAGATTAAAATTTGATAGGCTTTCCCTCTACAATATAAAATAATGCTTCTTGGCAGGCACTGTGAATCTGATGCTCCTGTCACAGAGTTCAGTTACCAGTTTTCCAATGAGGCAGACTACCATCTCTGTAGCAGAATCAGAATGAGGCTTTTCATAATTGCAGGGAGAATAAAATCAGATTCAGGCACAGACAATTATTTGCTAGGCTGTAACTGCTGGGATTTGGCTACTGCTGTAATTTTATAATCTATGACTAATCTGTGCTTGCTTCTGTAACAATTCCCATTTGGATTTCATGGCCTGACAGAGAGAAGGACTTAACAGTCATTTAGTAAATTAAATCACAGATACTTAGAGCAAGCTGAACTTTTGACTTGTTTCATTACACTCTCAGAAACCCATGTTAACATATTGTGCTCCCCAACCAGATTTCAATCCAAGGAAATGCAGGTGACTCAGCTGTCTAACGGTAAACAATCTTCACTCTTTAAGAAACCAGTTTGAGTGGTATCTTTCAGTCCTGTGATAGTAAAGAGTCATAGCCACTGGGTGATAATTATGGCACAAGTAAACCAGTTCCTACAATTTTGCCACTATGCTGTTGGACCCCGATCTGTGTAGTCACAGGCAAGATCTGAACAAAAAAAAAAAAAAAATCATTCTGGGAGTTTATGTAAACTCAGAGAGGATAGATTCCTGTTAGGAAAGTAGCTGATACATATCAACAAACTGGCTTGCAAAATATTATAGGGTTTTTTTCCCCCATAATAGTTATAATAGCCACTAATGCTGAAATTTAATAGAATTATTCATGGAAACAAAGATTTATACAGACCAACTTAAAGCATCACTGGTTCCAAAAAATACACTTAAGTTTATATCGACAAAGAAGAATTTTTAAGCAAGAACTATCACAATCATAAATCCCTAGTGGCTAAGTATTTTCTGTCACCTGGATACAACAGTTTGCTGTTCCTAAGTTGCCTCTGATGTTTTATTCTTTGATGTGAACTGAGAGCAAAACTTAGACAATCTGATGCATGCACCTTACTCATGACCCAGTCAGCATCTTCAATGGCCCTCTTAATGATCTGCTGGATTCGCTCAGGATTGTCTTCATCAGCATGAACTTTGAAGCTCTGCAATATTCAAACATTCAAAGTGTTACACTGACTACCCAACTTAAAACAACAGTTGTCAAAATAAGGATCACTTTGAAATTGCAAAGAAAATATTTGATGCAAGCAAACTATTGACCTGAAAGGGCAAAAATATACATGGTAGCACCTGACAGTGCTATTTCCATAACAAGCATTGTCAAATGTAATTTCATATTAAGCATTTTACTCCTTTCACACATCATCAGCAAAAAAACCCCAGAAAACTTCAATTCACATTAAATATAGAAAGACACAGCACAACAGGTACTATCAAAGGCACGAAACTACTTCTATATGAACAATTAGATGGGATTCACCCATCCAGGGGGCAGCTGGGGGTGGAGGTATATAGTGGAAAACATGACTGACAAGAAACCAGTAAGTTTCACCATAAAAGACGTGTTTAGGTGAGTAAGGAATGATTGTTCACTCTCCTGACTAACACCAGAATTAGAGATGAAAGCCAAGGAAAATAGGTGGTTTCAGATTCAAAGCAATCAAAAAGAAATGCTCCTACATACTCCTGGTATAATCCTTCAAACCCACTAATGTTTCAAGCTTGCAGAAGAATAGTATTTTAAGCGTCAGGAGTTATAAGAAGTTGGTCCAAACTGTAGGAGGAGAAAAACAAAAAGCCTCACAACACTGAATTCCACCAACAGAAATCAGTTTCTCACCTGCCTGACTGCATGTCTGTAATGCTGACGAATATTCTCTTCAGGAAGTTGCTTACAGCATCGAAGCAGGTAACGATACAACTGCAAAGAGTTCTGAACTAATTCAGCATTTGGTAGTGGGGCCATTATCAAGCTTTTTAGCTGTTGAAAATAAAACACAAATCAAAACATCTAATTAGTTTTTTTAAGAACAGAGAAATAGAAGTGTAAAGTAATTTTATGACAAAGAAAACAGGGCCAGCAGCATGACTTGAAGAAACTTTAGAAGAAAACACAATATCAAATGAATCAGAATTGCTTGGTTTATGGACAGATGGGGGTGAGGTCTCATTGATCAAGGTATTAAAATACAGAAGTATGCAGTTCATGCCAGAAGATCACTTTATGGTGGTAATATTGAAGTGTACTGTAATATTAAATTTCTTCTAGTTTATAAAAAAGGACCCACAGTGTAAGCTGCTGTAAGTATATAAAGCAGTACTGCAACCTTGATGGAACTTTACTTGATAAGCCATGATTCTTAGATTCATTCAAGCTTCCAGTGCTTTCCTTGAACATCCATTAGAGTCCATCTACTTGTGACATTGTAGAATGAGGATGTTCATAATTGCTACAAGTGGTGTTGGAGTTTAGCAATATTTCCTAGTATTGTCATTATCTCAATAATATCTTGTGAACTGGCCTATGAGTGTCAGCTTTAACTTGAGGTAACACCTACAAATATAGGAGAAGCCAGGCAAAAATATCTCTGGTTTCAAATTTTCCTTTTTTTTTTTTTGGTAACAGCAACAGGAAAAGAACAAATTTAACAAGTTTCACCTCTACAACTATTCTTACATATTGTAACAATAAGTCCATCCAGGCTATATATAGTGCTAATCAAATACTGTAAATGACTTGTCATTTAGTAGATGGCTACCATCTGCAAAGAACTAAGTTAACATTTGGAAAAAAAGCACTTTTACATCATTACTCTTAAGAATAAAGATAAATAAGTAAATGAAGAATGAAGTAGGTGTATGACATTATTTAGCACCCGTTAGGATTCTTACTCATTATTTGGAACATTTTTTTTTTCCTTTTTCTTAAGTAATTTAAGTCCTTCAGCCAAATTTATTTCAGAATAGAACACCACCTGGGCTGTACATTTGCATAGACTAGCTCTTCTTGCAGTGGGGAAAATCTCACTATGTACCTATAAAACGTCCATCATAACAGGATATGTACTAGTGTAGTCTGTATTTTCAGTAAAACAAAATTCCATCTCAGTCTGTAACTAAGTAGATCTAAATCAGCATACCTTTATAGAGTAGCAAGAACTACGTCAGTTTACAGTAGCAGAAGTCACTGAAAATCTTTAGTATTTTATGCACAAATAGTATAATTTTTCTATGTGGAAAAAATCTAAAGATTTCTATGATAAAAACACAGAATGTGTCTTATTCTTAAGGGATGGGACCTGACAACATTGCTTTACTCATGGCACAAAACCACAGTACAAAGTCGTATCTGAGCACCTCACAGTATCGTTTGTCTGTTCGTTACTTAAAGATTGAGTGAAATCTATGCTATATTGATCTTTTAAATCTAATTATCTTTTGTCAAAAGTAACAGCTTGTAAAATGAGAGGGAGCTGTTCCTGTGGCAGAGCTTCTTGTCTACAGGAAACGTGAGAAAGAGCACTACAATATTAGCATTATTATCTGTATTGGAATTGTGCCCATACTCTTCAGTCAAGGATTCAGGCTCCATCATGGTAGGTACTATATATACCTACATATCTAATGAAAAAGTTCCTGCCACAAAGAATTTACAAGGCAGACTAATGACAAGTCATAAGACGAGGCAGATGAGCCAAAGAGGTGGGATGGGAATGGGGAGGAGGTGACAGTAATAAGCCTGTTTTTGTGTAGACTAATAGAGCACACGATATAGCTCACCACCTGGTGAGCTGATATCAACAGGCAAGTTTTATAACAATTTTTTTTAAGGACCTGCAGAAACACAGTGAGTCACAGCTGATGGGTGTTATGGAAGCCCCTAAGAAAGGCTCTGATGACACTTCAGAAAAAGCTTTTCTAGCCTCCAAGGGAAAAAGATGACTGTCTTAAGGAAGTATTTTACAGGGTTACTACCTCATGAGCTGATGATATAAATTATTAAAACTAATAAGGATATACAATAAGCTCAATAGGCATAAATCTCTAAAGGACATATGTCAGGATCCTTTTCCTGCTTATTTACACTGACATCTTTCCTTACATCTGAAATGGGTTCTGCGTAATTCATTTATGAGTCTACTCAAAATCACTTTAGCCACACTTTCAAGAAGCAAAGCCCTTTCCCCAAAGTATTATATAGATTTATGACAAACAGCACTCCAAAAAAGCCACCAATCACAGTGGCTAACCCCCTATGAAAAATACCCATAAAAGTTACAAAAATCCCAATTTGATATTCATTACCAACATGCCATGTTTTTTGTGATTGCAACAAGCTGAAGGATCTCTGTATGGTGCCATTTACCCTGATTCTGTTTTTAATATTATAAAAATAATTTTAAAAAAACAGCCAAAAAATGGCTGTTGGACCCCAAGCTCTTGTAAACACCACTATAACAGCTGTGATTACTTTCCATTGGAGCTACTTACAACTACTTGCACAAGATTCAGCTCGGTTACTTCCTTAATTAATCACAGGTTAAGGACTTCCTATGCAGGGGAACTTGGAAAGAAAAGTAGAAAAAGGCCATTCCCAAGACGGATAAATGGGTGTGATGCCAATGTCAAATATGGCAATTGGGAATGCTGTTTTGTGTTGTGCTGGTAATGCCCCATCCAGTGCAGGAAGGGCTAATACACAGCACTGAAACAGAAAAGGTGGATCAAATTTAACATTTAAGATAGTAACTTTGATTGGTTTTTTATTACTAAAGTCTGGAATAAAGATCTTGGGGACTGAAATGGTATAACATTTAGGAAAGATTCCATGGACAAAATGCAAAAAATAGCATTTCTGATTTTTAGTTACAGGTAACTCTACCCAGAAGTAGATGATGTTGACTGGATTAAGTTTCCAAACACCCCCCCTCTCTCACCATGCTTGAGTGTGAAAACCTGTTTCTCGCCCACAAGACAGAATACAGGAGCAAAGTAATTAAGATACGTCATCATAACCTTTACCCTCTGTCTCCTTCTTATCTACCTCTCCCACAACTGACATGCTCTAACGCAGGTAAATCTGCACCAGCCTCCAGCAGGTCAGTGCTGTGCCAGTAAAACTCACTCACTCCGAGTCCCATCTTTCTCCAGTATCTAAAACTGACCAGTGGTTTTCTGCACTTTGAGCTGCACGGGGTGCGTATGCTTTTGAATACTTGATATGTTCTATCAGAAAAGTACAAGAGATGAGGTAAGACTTCACAATGATCCCCCCTGAGAATTATTGACAGCCAAAATATGGTTTCCATTAGCTTTCATGAACAATTAGAAAACCATTCTTCTATCACAAGGGCAGTAAGTTGGCTCTATACTGATGCTGCAGTCTTCTCATTCTTTTTGTTTGATTCCAGTTCTGGGTTTTCATATTTGTTTAATAAAAGCCATCTGGCCTCACACACTACAGAATTGGATGCTGTCCAAAAAAAACATGCAGGACAGAAAGAAATCACAAAAATTCACGAATATAGACAAGTGCTGACTTTTCAAACTGGCTTCAGAATAACTAGTCCAATTGCTAGCTCACTTTCCAAGCACACAAGATGTACTAATTATGACTTTACCTAAAAAGTTCAGTTTAAAACACGGATCAGAATACTCCCAGGCTTCAAACTGTTAATCTTGTTTTCTTCCAATCTTTCTTCCCTAAAATATCATTTTCCCTAAAATATAATCTTTTTACAATGAAGCCTATGCTGGGCAGCAGCTCCATGCATTTTTTGGTTTGGATCCATTTTGCTTTGGCATTTGAGTATAGGAGGAGATTATACTGTCAATAGTACAGCGATCCCTGCATCCCCCCTGCAACCAGTAGAAAGACAAGCAACTTCAAAACGTGACTCAAATAATATACAGACTGAATTACTCCCTGCCCTTCTCTCTGTTGAACACAGGAGTAGCAAAACAAGAATTATAATACAGATCCTGCAGTTACAAGCCTAAATTAGGTAGGATGATTCCAAATCTATGTCCTATTTTGAAAATAGAAATATAATCACAGAATGGTTTGAGTTGGAAGGGACCTTTAAAGATCATCTAGTCCAAGCCCCCTGCAATAAGCAGAAATATCTTTCAATAGTCAGGTTGCTCAAAGCCCCATCTGACCTGATGGGCTTCTGAACACTTCCAATGATGATGGAATAATATATAATATAGTATCAGATAACATCATATACAATAAAGAGAATTTGTTTCACAGTGCTCTGTTTTGTTTTGGCATACTGGACATCTTGTGGTATAACAACCCGTATGACACTTGCCAGGTGTTGAAGGCCTCAACAGGTACATGTACATGTCATTATTTTTGTAACAGTAACACGGGGTTCAATCCTAGGGCTTCTTTCCAGCAGAGAGAGCTGAGGGCATGTTTCGAGCATACACTTTTCACTCCACCCTTGATATCGCTCTCAGTACTAACTTCCTTTCTTGACTTTTCTGAAGTGTTCCCACCCCCCCAACCCCCCTTAGGAACCCTTCTAATACAGATGGACTTTCAAAATAGATACCTACTTTTGGTTTCTTCCTAGCATTCAGTTCAGTGATATATCTGTATACCCCTATTACAAGTCAGTGAGAACACAAATGAAAATCATCTTGTGTTGTTATGCAAATGCCTTTACTTCTGCTTTCCTTTTCTGCTTAGGATATTTAGTTTCACCTGACACCTGGCTCATTCTCTCCTACTATTTAAACGGAACTCTGAGTATTCAACTAGTATTACCCTACTGAAGTATTTTGGGGTTGCCAATTTATACCATTTGTTGTAAGAAACATATACTATACAAACATCATGCTAGGTCCCCTCCTTCAGTTTTCCCCTGACATTTAGTACTGCAGGTGACAACACCGAGAACAATGTATGTAGACTGACTAATATTCCTAACGCATACTGATAGTCCAAGGAATTCTGTTACAATACTCAGTTTATAGAAGGAGATGTCAGTGTTTGCCTTTTTCAGAGAAACTGGGATGTAAGTAAATTAATATCTAGATTTACTGTTCTTTTGTAACAAGAAGTTAAAGCATACAATAACATATGCGTTGCCTTTCTTTGGTAGCCTTGAATTTATTACCACATGAAATTACACAGGAGAGCAAGTCCTTTTCAATAAAGTTTGGATGTACTCTGTGTATCTAGCTATATTTCTGTTATACCAATACATTTGAACAAGAACCGACTGAACAAATAAAGTTCTA
Organism: Falco rusticolus; assembly: GCF_015220075.1. Taxonomy (NCBI): domain Eukaryota; kingdom Metazoa; phylum Chordata; class Aves; order Falconiformes; family Falconidae; genus Falco; species Falco rusticolus. The sequence goes on along the minus strand of NC_051187.1, from coordinate 15,008,848 downwards.
AAAAAAAAAGGAAAATGAAAAACAGAAAACAGCCACAAGACATGCCAGAATCCAAAGAATATGCCATGTTAATGGCCCAGTGATTGTCAAGGTGCTTTATCTGTCAGTCATTTAAAGCCTGATTAATCAAGTCACTTTTCTAAATAATATAGCACTTTCTAGAGCCTGTTATAAAAAAATTACTGAAGCTTAAAGATTACTATTTAGAGATGTTGCACCCACAGAAATCTAACTTTTTTATGTGTTTCTGGATCTTCTATTACCATACCCTAAGTGTCTCCCAGTGTCCGATACAGACACAAGAACACCCCTCAGACTGCAAACTGTTCTCATCAATAGGAAATGAGGCACAGAAATTAACTGACTAGTCCAACTTCACACCACTGGCTCCAACCAATGTTTTCCTTTTCTCCTTCCTTCAGTGGCAGTTGTACATATTCTTCAATACTGAAATTCAAGCTTTAATACAGCTAGGTTTTTTGTTCAGAACCCAAATGGCTGCATTTTGAGTTGGGCAGCTCACATACAGGAATATCTGAAGCCATCTGGCTTTGCTGTGCCCCACAGCCCATGACTTGACATGAGGAGCAACGCTAACGTGGTCAGCAGAGGAGAAGGCCTTCCATGTGTTACAGAAAGGGCCCACAGGGCAACAACTGGAACTTGAAGGTGAATACTTGAGATGCACTGCCTCACGGGACTAATGCAAAGGCTGGGCATGCATCATTACTATACAGTTAAACTAAATGCAACACTTTAAATATGTGGCACTTTCTTAAAATAGTCTAGTCTATGAGTACAGTGTCTCTAAATACTAAAGCAGTCCAATGGCCACAGGAGAAGTGGATATTTGAAAGTAGGGGATGAACTCTACAAAAATCCCAGCTTAAATTGCTTTTGCCATTACCATTTTTGTGTTCTCCATACAGAAAAGAGGGGGGTTTTATCTTTCATGTAATGTCCACAAATGTAGATTAGTAAGACAAAAAAGGACCCGGAACCCTGAGTGTAGACAAAGTTGGGGTCTGGACACTGTAACTCAAACTAAGCTCTCCTGAAATAAAATAAAAAAATAAAAGTGTATCTGTGAAACATCTGGATGCTCTCATTTAAAGTAAAGCATTTATGGAAGGAAAAAATTGCTACAGTAATATGTCTTATGTCTTGAAATAATAAACCCACATAAATGTTAGAGATATGAAATGAGGAGTTTCATTTGTGTAAGCAATAGGGCACTGACTGTGACTTACCAACACATAAGTAGTGCTACAAGTGAGCAAAATATGAAGATCACCTGCACACCTAGATGTAAGCTAACCCCTCACTCCAGCACATGGCAGATTAAAATATGTCCTGGGTCTGTATTCAACTCTGAGCTCAGTGCAAATTAGAACTGGGCATGGGATTCAACTTGTTACTTACATCGAACCTATGGGAAGACTTTTTTTTTTTTATGATCCAGTACAGAAATCTAGAATATACCATTGAATTCAGGGTGATCTGAACCTAAATTCACCTTTAAACACAGGTTTTTTGGACTATCTCCTTCACTGGTAAGGATTGCTATAGTTCCACTGACCCTGTATTTCACATATTCCCACTAAATACAGTGAAACATCCCAATTCAATACAGATCCCAAAATATACTTTGGGACTAGAGCCAATTTGTTGAGTTGTTTCTAGAGTTTGATGTGTAAACTCATCATATGTCATTGTGCTCTAATTAAACCTAAGTGGTGCAATAGATTTCCTGTCACAAAAGCAAAGATCCCTCGTGTTGGGAATGTATAGGACAGCTTACTACAACATGAAGAAAATAAGCTGTGGGAGTGAGCAAGAAACAAGAGTCACGTAAACATATGAATATGGAAAGATTCAACTGATCAATGGAATTGAAAATGTTGTTTCACTATACATAATTAGGAATTTTTCACTGCAGTAATTTTTCATAGGAAAATGATGAGCTGTTGAATCTAAATTGTGTGACAAATACAGTTACATTGATGAATTCTGTGGAAAAAAAATCCTTCACCTTCCCACAAATACTGGACTTCTAATAGATTTGAAGATTTGACATTCTTAGCAGGTCTAGTTATTAAACATATAGTGTATGAGGCTCCCATAATCAAAGAAAAAAATATCCTGAGTTCTAACAGATTCATAGCTGCAGAAGTGCTACAGATTTTGCAAAATGGGTAAGCTTCACATGGAAGTTTGTTGCTGGAGATCTGTATTTTTCTGAGCATGTAACTTCAGTGTTTGCAATATCATTTCCAGCAAAAGCTTCACTGGAAACCTACCACAGCACATGGAAAAACTGATGACTGTTTTAGTAAAATGACTGTTTAATGAGAAATAATCTTATGACCTGAGCCACTGTTAAATTCTAAGATACCAGGACATTGTATGAGTACAACTCAACAGTGAATAGACCCTGAAAACAGGAACTAAACTGCACTTGTACACAACAACAACACTGGAGAATTTGCATAGTTACTACTGCAATTTGCCCCTTAGTGGGCACAAAAAGGACAATGAAGCATAGTAAAAATCTGCACTATCGCCTTTTGTTCTAAAAACAACCCCCCCGCCCCAAATCCCACAAATGTTACCATTTTTATCTGCCAAGAAAAAAAATCCTCGACCTCGCAAAATCTGGCTATAATCCTGACTAATAATGTAAATCTCCTTCTGATAACTTAAATATCATGCATAGCACAACAAACAAACTATCTACACCAAGAACTGTTGAGTCAGAAATAAAATAATCCGCTAATTGTGCTTTTCTGGAATGGATGACTGTATAATGTCCTAATCAGAAGGCTGCAATCACATTTGCATTTAGATAAAGCCCTGTTTAAAGACAGACAAGTATAAAAGGAGACACTAAGACTATTGTGGCATTTCTCTGCATTGCATAATCATTTACATTCCTGATAATGACATTCAGATAGTAAAGCAAAAGCTGACCACAGCCAATTAATCTTGCACTTTGCATTTGCAAGTTTGTCAATTGACCCAGTGTATAGCTGAACCCATGATGATACTGATATGACCCTATGGCACTTCTCTCAGATGTTGGGGTTTTTCTGCTGTTGAACTGCAGGGATTTGCTTGAAAAACAGTCACAACAGTTAGGATCTCAATCCCACAAGACTAGTTAAACAGGCACCAAAGCTGGGCTTCAGAGACTGGAAGTATTAATTAAAGGACTGCAAGTTTCCTGAGCCGTTGCTGTTTACAGGTTGGCTCCCGCTTCCCTCTCTTCCCCCCAACACACAGGCTGAAAATGTGTTTTCTTATTACTTCCAAGTATTACAGCTTTAGAAGTCTAACTCAGGAATCTACCATTCCTTAATCCAGTCAAACCTCATGATCTCCAATGTATTAATTTTACACTATCCTAGTAAAGTAGCACAGTAGTATTACATCAATTTTTAACAATGAGGAACCAAGACAGGCCTGGATTTCACTCACTTAATTTGGTCACTTAACTGACACAAAGCTAGCCTGGAACACTGCCTCAACAGCTCACTGTAGTCAGGCAAGATACATACTCGCTTCCACAGGGCAGATCCTAAGGTGTTGAATACCAACTGCTAAGTAGTATTCAGCAGAATGGACCTGGGTTCCCACAGTCTGCCTCAGCATTCTGACCACTGAACCATCTCTCAGGATAAACTTCACAATCTGGTTTCTCAGCAGCAGAATGCACTGCCATTGACCATCCCACACAAAGCCAGGCACACAAAACAGAAGTTGGAGGGAAAAGAAACTAGCAATTGAGAGACAGAACCCTTTAATACTCTTTTTACTATTTGCTCTGCGTTACCGAAGGTACCTGTGGGATCCAAAAGCTAGTACCAGTGTCTGCAGCTGGCTCCAGACTCTTGCTCCAAATAGTCTGTTATGCAAGCTGATCGAACTGCATGTTCAAGAATAAATTCCTCAAAATTAACCCCAAAACCAACAAAACCCCAAACCCATACTGTCTCCCTGGGTATTAGTAGGCTGTGTTTGGACTCAATCACAAAAATCTTAGTACAGAGTGAATTTTGCAAATTAGGATTAAGCAAACAAACCCTGTAAAAAAACCCAAAACATTAATAAAAAAAACCCCAAATGCAAAGCATCTATTGAGTAGCATTAGTTTAGTTTTAGTTCAGAAGGTGCTTCAGAAATACTCCCAGCAGTATAAGCACTCATAAAACAGCAAAGAAACTGACTTTTTTCAAACCTATGTGCAATTTTAGATATCCAGATTCAACACAGAATTCCCAGGATAATCTCATATAGTTATCTAAGGTGCCAAAATTGTCCCCCTTGAAGTGTCCAATAACAAACGCTGCACGAAAAAATCACTAGTGAACTTACTATTAAAATTCCATAGCCACGTTCTGTAACCCAACTCATGCCTCCTCCAGACCTGCTTTTATTAGTATGAATACAGATTCCAAGTGGTATTTGTGCAAAATGAAATGGTAAAACTTTCTGCACAGGAAAGTAATAATCAAACTGCAAAATAAGAATTCAATTGGAAGCCTCTTGAAGCCTTTTTACCCACAAAACATCTTGGTTCATGTTTTGACATCAGTCCAGGAAGACACTCAAGTGGACTGCTGCTACCCAGAATGATACTTACTGTTTTGTCTTAGCATTTGGCAGCATCAGTCCTCCCCCTTCTGGGTTTCACAGGTTCCCAGCTGGTAATATAGGAAGACCTATGACTCTAGGCTCTGGCTTCTTAAATACACTTACAACTTACTGCAGCAGAGTGGCAGACCTTACCACCTGCAGTGAACTGGCTTCCTTCTCTGGTTATTACACTGTAGTGTATTTTCTTTCTTCCCTAGTAGGTCACAGCAAAGTGACTAGTGCACCGTGTTCGAGGCCAGCTCTATAGGTTCTGCTGCCCTAGGCAAACCAGCAAATGTCTGTCCCCACCAAGTCACATTCACTCACAGAGCTACTGAATATTTTGTTGCCCTGGGCAATGGCCTGCCCTGTAGACATACCCCTCCTTGTGTATGGATGAGCATGTACAATGCTGAAGTCACTTTCTAATAAACACATCTCTCCAGCATGCTGGGCTTTTATTAAGATCTGCTGTTTTGATGTGATCACTTCTGACGAGCTGTGGCTTGTCATTGTTGTGGATTTTGTCCTTTCTAAATATGATCTGTAAAGTCCTATTGCATGAATGATGATAGTTAGTCTTGCTCTGTTCACTTCTGTTTCTGTTTTTCTCTGCTTTGTGCTTTGCTTGATGCATGAGGCAGAGAAGTAGAGTCACATGATAGTGCAATGGCAACACATTTTGGGAGCACAGCCCTGCAGTGTAAAGTTAGCTTTATGCAATATTAGCAGAGCATATGGGGGATTAAGTACTGGCTAAATAACAGATCTCAAAGATTTGTTTGTTGACAAGGAATCGCCATTGGCTGGACATCCTACATGCAGTTCTATAGCATCAGTATTAGGGCTGATGCTATTCAACACTATCAGCAGTTGCCTCCCTGTAAATATAAAATTGTAATTGGCAAAACTTGGGGATGACAAAGACTGCTAGAGCTGTACATAATGACAACAGGGCAATCAAATGGAATGTGGAAAATTTCTGGGTAAGCGGAGTCCAAAGTTGTGCTTTCACACACCTGATCATTATACAAACAACTCAAGAGTGCAGATTATACCTATGCAATAGGTATAACCATAACCTTGAAGGAATAGTACTGAGAAAAAGAACTAGATAGTCATACTGAACAAGCAACTAAACATCAGGTCCCAGTGAGATGCTGTGCAAAAAAATTAAATAGATATAAATGTATAAATTAGGAAGCTATGAGTAAAAGGAAAAAAAATTAACTATATCTCTGAAAGTAGAATAGAGCTCCATTTTAATTTGTACATCCACATTTTTCAAAAAAAGATATGGGCTGCCACTACCATAGCAATTCATCCAGCCTTGAAAGTCTGTTGTAAAGGACAATAAGGAAAAAAGGAAAGAACTTCACACAGCTGAACTATCCAGGCAGTCAGCATGCAGCCTAGAACCTGTAAGGCACAGACGTGCTAGTCTAGCACAAGCTGTCTAACTTAAAGCAGTTTCCTGGGTCAAGTTTTAATACCACATTACACAAAGTCAAACGGTATAATCTAGTTGCCCTTGCGGTCTCATACCCTGAAAATACAGGAAGGTGCTGAATAAAGATCTGAGCCCACCTGGTAGCCTAGCATACTCAGCACATAAGAGATCCATATTTTCAGGCCCCGAGAAGCACAGTTTTCTTAGTGTAGATTATATTTTGTATTTACACTCACTTTGTGATCCCTTTACTGCTGAAAGGTGTAAAGCACCTTTAAGGCAACTGGAAACCAGACCTATAATCTGTTTTTCTTTGGGTCCGAGTAAGAGCTTAAAAGATCTGTATGGTGAAGGAAAACTGAATATAGACATAAAGCAATATGACTACAAAAATGCACAAAAGCTCTGGGGTTCATCCATAAAAGGACATCAAAATCTTGTCATGATGAAGACCCACTTCTATAAATCAACCAAAGCCACAGGGCAAACGTTTCACCTTACATTCTTGTTTGGTATCATGAAGCAGAGACATGCAATACACCAAACATGGCAACTAAAACATTGAGACTTTTGCAATCTAAGAGCAGCGAGGAAACATGCTGCTCACAAAAAAGCCAGATTACCCTGTTCTGGATAATTAATAAGTATGCTCAGACCAATTAGAGTAATACTCTTTGTAGCACACTCACTAAATGTCAAGTTCCGGCAGCAATGGGAAGATAGAAGTCTCTGTGGTTTAGGTACAATTCAAACTTCTCTGATTTTTTTCTCCTGGCAATGATTTCTCCTGTCTTAAAGAAAATTCTGAAAGGCACAGCCTAGAAATAGCTTTATCTTCCCAGCTATGAACTTCTCAGTTCAGCTGCTGCCAATATGAATTTTGTTCTCAGTGGCTACATCTGTAAGTATTTACCTTTGAGATCATGCCTGAATATGAATTGAGTTACATCTTGGTGCCATCAGCTTTAAAACAAACCTGCCTGTTGATTCCTGCCTTTCTTGTAAACATTGTATTTTGAGGTACTCCAGTGCTTAGTTCCAGTTTAGCAATCATTGTTCTTCCTACTACTTTATGCCACTTAGTATAACAACTTTCTGGCTGGGTTTAGATCACCTTCTAATACTTCTTGAATCTTCACATTTTTGAAAACTTCCAACTGGGTACAACACAAGCTACCACAAGTTTTGTTAAAGGACAGATACCCAGTTGGCAGCATAAGGTATTAATTTTTTTTTTCGAAAAGCACAAACATGCTGTCTGATTAATGAAAACACTAATTCTACAAACTATGCAAGCATACAAGCATGGGAAGAATAGTACATCTTACATAAGGTTTTGTCATTGTTCCCAACTCAATTCAGGAAGGACTGAAACTAGCTGAAGTTCATTGTACATTTATGCTTTAAGATAGGCTCATTTTGCTCGTGCAATCCAACTTTCTCTTTTTTTTAAGAAAGGCAAGAGGGTAGAAGTACATAATTCAAACAAGCAGCTATTACTTAGTGCAGAAAGGGCTCTACTTCAGAAAGTACAAAAGTTCAATAGAAGGACACAGCCATGGGAAGATGAAAAGTCAGAATTTTAAAAAGCACAAAGGAAGTCACTGTGACCCACACTATTGAGTAAAGATTAATAACAAACTTTTTTTTAACCAAGAATGCCTAATTTATACCTTTTAACATTCCTGTAGTGCAAATATCATATCCAGCCTACAAGAGAATAAACCCCACAGTCTAACAGGGATTTCCAGTATGACCTTTCATTTTACCAATCTATTGCAGCACATCCTTTCCAGTCCTAACTATACATACATAATCCCTGGACTAATGACGATGGTACATGTACAATGTCCTGGTATCTACAGTTCACTCTATAATCGTCCTTCCCAGCTTACATTATCCTTTACAGCAGCATCAAGAATAACTTGCTGTCTCATATGAAATCCACACCAACTGAAATTTAGCTTCTTCCAATCTCTTGCTCTCAATCCAAGTAATAACCTGAGCCAAAACCTTCCTTGGCATAAACCCAGTCTGTGGTAGAATTATACCATGGATGAATTTGGCCTACCACATCTTGGAGAAAAATACATGCCTGTTCATGGAATAAATGTTTATAAGCAGCAGTATTACAGAATATTTAGTCTAGGAACCTTTAGCCTCTTAAGGGGGATTTTAACTTGTACCGTTCGCTAATCTGGGATTGTTACCATACCAACAGCTAATCATGTGGGCAGATGCCCGCCATATCTTAGGAACATTTCTTAGGTCTTAAAGCCATATCTCAAGTTTCCCCAAACCCCTTATTGTCACTCTTCAGGGCCTAGCCCAGATCAAAGAGAATCTGTTTAATAAGAAAAACAAAGGAAAAGTCAGGCTATCAACAAGCTTATCACAAAGAAGAGTTCCCAGTCCAGCAACTGTTTTTTGAGAAAGAAGCCTTATCCCTAAAAACCCTCTGCTTGCTGCAGTGGGATGCCACGGGAGCTCCTCACAAAGCCAGCAGCTTTGCAAGTCCTGTACATTCTCCATGCTTTGGATGCTGAAAGAGCTATATGGCCTCCCAAGTCTTTCAGGGACCATTCTCCTCTACATAGAAGACATTTATTTCAAAAAGTTATGCTATTCTTTCTAGATTAAAAGAAAAATGTTGAAGGAGCTCCATCCAGGAAGCGAGTACCTGGCTCCAGAAAGAGCTACTTAACAACTTACTTCAGTGCTTCATGATTTGACCCAACTAAAAGAAAGAAGAGGTTAAAACTACAGCTGACAGTGATGACAGATGTTACCTAGTATAATTTAAATTGCAAGCCTACACATTGCTTGAATGCAGGACTACATGTTTTGTTACCCCCCCCATTAGCTCAGGCCCTGTTGTTTCCCTCCTATTCAGAATTTAAAAACAATAATAGCTTCCAAAAGAATAATGGCTTCTGGCTTCCAAACGGAAAACAGAAGCTTTATGCTGGAAGAGGTCAGTTTTGTTAATTTTAAGTAGTCTTTGAAAGTCTACAAATAGATCAGACTTCTACAAACAATATCAACAGGCTAGCACAGCTGCATTGACTTTAACAAACTTGCAGTCATTTACACCACAGGATCTGACCTCTCGGGAGCAGAATTCTCCCCGCAGTGCTACAAGGGCACCTGTGCACCCCAGCACACCCCCTGTGGAAGAAGGCTGTTTGTCATCTATTTGCATGGCAAGGTCATGGGTGTGATTTAGATGAGAACAACAAGCATATATTGTGAGTTTCCATGTTAGTAATACAACTTCTCTCCTCCGCCATCATCACCTAGATTTAAATTTACATCAAAGTAGTAAGATGAAAAAAACAAATATTTAAAAAAAAATCTTACTAATTTGCGAAGTGCACACGTATCTAAAACTTAAAAGCCACTATTGTCTATTGCTTAGAACAAATAACTATCTCAGGATCAGCAAGTAACACTAGTGTAGTGTTGTTATACATTATAGTATTAGCAATATGATATCACACCTTTTCAAAACAAAAAGAATCTTATTTCTTTCCAAAATGATACCATCCGAACCTAGAATCAGAACATCAGCAGCTGACTCACTGTCACTTTGTCCCAGAATCTTGTAAGCATTTTCAAGCAAGACAATTTTATCCATCTTCCGCGGTCTGTCCCAGAAAATTCATCCATTGTTAAATAATCCTCAACATATACAGAACTCAAACCAAGTATAAATACAAACCAAATATCTTTAGCCCTACTTTCCCCAAAGAGACACAAAGAAATGAAACAATAGTCTTAATCTTCCACGTAACACTTCAACAGCAGAACCAAAAATAGGTCCTGGATATCCTGTTGACCAGGTAAAAAGCTTACAACTGGGACATGATTTCTTCAAACTTTCACTTCCCCCCCATCTTCTGGACATTTTTGTCACTGAGCCAGAATGGTATACAAGAAAAACACTATAGAACTCTGCAGAATATTTTTTTCTGGAAGTGCAGAGCTTGGTTTTAATTGATTACACACAATGAACCAACTATACTGAGTAGTATAAACTAATTTATGGCTCTGGCTGAGATTAAGTTAAAGGAAAAAGAAGTTTATGGGTTTTGTCTATATAGATTTAAGTTCAAGCCAAAACTCTTGATGCAGATGTCCAGCTCAGAGCTCTTGCTATAATAGATTAAAACAAACACGCTGCACTTTGTGGAAGGCAGGAGTTGGATTTCAATTTTAGCCCTTGGCGCTAAAGGTAAAAGCTTGCTTTTACCCTTGGCAGAGTTGTGAGCATCCCAGCGCAGAGATCCACTGCAATACAAGACACCAGTGATTCAAATACCCCACTGCACTATGCCTAGACCATGGATGCATGAGCACGAAGACACAACCCTAGCCTCTTGGATCTCTAAGAAGGAAAATATCTGAGAGAAAAAAAACTATGCTCCAGAAAATTCAGCAGCTCGTGCAAAGTCACCACAATGAGTCAATAGCTGGGAATTTTCCGATTATCATAAAAGGAATTGTGCTATTGATTATGTCTCACACAGTTACTCACAATAGCATCCCTAATTCAAAAAGCTATCCTCTGAACTCTTGGAACCTATGCTTTAACTCTTTTTGATGTATGTCAGCTAAACCGGTTCAGTACCCTCTATATATCTGAATTTTTATTAATGAACCTTTCTGGTTTTGACTGAACGGCTCTGGGGTGATTAAAGTATTTCCTCTTTTCCTCAGGTACTTGAATGTTGATCCAGAACACCACAGTATTCTTTTCCCTTTGCAACAGACAGCAAATTTATCAACACCCATCTGAGTGAATGAGCATGGCAGGATAGTTCTTCTGACTGGCAAAAGCACTTGATGGAAATGGAGCTGCCTTTGGTTTCAACCATGATTCAGATCTGTTTACATTTTGTGAAACCTCAGGAAAAGTGGGATAAAAGCTTTGGTTCAATTGAAGTCATGTTGTTAACCTCCAGTGCTAATAATTAACTCAATTATGCTGAATTAATTTGATGTAATTGTTGGTGATGGTGTAGACAGTGGCTCAGAGAAAGTTTGAGAGACAGGAGGAACAGGATACAATACAAAATACCCCTTAAATAGCATCTTTTTTTGCCAGAATGAGTCAAAGACACAAAATGAGTTCATTGCAGTCATCTGGCTTCACTCAGCCCTCTAAATTACCCCAATACCCAGACAAATAGCTGTGAAATCCAGCAAGTGAACTAGAATTAAACATGCCCTGACAAATTTGACACAGCACTCAGCACAAGTGTCTTTCCCTATCCTATTATCTAAACAATACAGATTTAATAATATATTTAAGAGATCCACAATGCTTTTTCTTTAACTGAAGACATTAATTAAGAACATTTCCTTGTTGTAGTGTTGTCAGTTGGGTGGTTTTTTGATGAACAATCCGGAGAATGCTTATGGAGTCTTTTCATTTGATCTGCAGTTTTTATCTGATATTTTCAGACTTATTCAGTTCAAAACAAACCCCAACTATAAAAACAAACATCTGTCTTTCTCCTTCCCCATTTAATATTTCTGTGTTTTGTTTTGAAAAAGTACAACAGAAATGCCACCTTTGCTATGAAAATACACATTTTACTGAGGCTTTTTTTAATTCTCATGTACTAAAAAGTCATCTGGGAAAAAATATTAAATGGGATTGCCTTAAAGTCTTGGGAAGTGGATTAAACCAAAACCAAAAAAATAGGAAAAACAATGTAAATTAATGCTTTAAGTATCACCAGAATCGCTACAGGACTCTCTCACCTCCTCCCGCCACTCCTGGAGAACGTTACACTTCTATTTACAGTCTAGTCAGATGCCACAGACAAGGGATGAATTTACCACACAAAAATCACGAAAGACAGAAAACCAAATATTGCAGCCAAGTCAGAGGCACAAGCCTCTTACTACTCGGGCTAGAGGCTGTCAGCAGTATGCCACTCTTCCCATTTGCAGACCTAGGCACCTTGAGTAGACAGACTACCACTCACTGCAGTTTTGTGTATAAAGCCTGAAGGTACGTCTTTCATTGCCTTGTTTCCGCCAAGCTTCACCATGTGTATGGATTTAGCACCATGGAGTTGTTATTCTTCCAGCTGTACAGAATTTAAAAATTAAGAGCTTAGGTTACAGCACCGCTATATTTAATATTTTACAGCCCTGGAGGCCTGATAATATCTAACCATGAAGAGCTGGGTGCCTTTGCCTGTCTAGCTTCAGTCTGAAATACTACTTGACTTACATTTGTCATAATGCTGTAAATATACAAGCTTCTACTGCATTTTTATTATCCTTGGTGACAAGAATAAAAATATTACCTCTAACGTCACCAATTACTTCTGAGAAGAGAATCCAAGTGCTTAGCTGTAAGAAATGAATAGTATTTTTCTAATTTGTTAAGTAGGTGCTGCTAGCACGCCTATAGATCACATCCGCATTGAGTTCTGACGATTCTCAAACACAGCTAATCTTTCAGAACTGTTTAATTGCCATCAGGCTCTGATCAGACTCATCATTTCAAAGTTGTATTACATGCATAATATATGCATGTGACTTCAATAGGTCATTTTCTGCCCAGTTCTGAGAGGGCAAAAATTGTTTTCCATGGGGAAGCTGCTAACATTTTCTGAAGAACCAAACTAACTTTCCTCAAAAACAGTTTTTTTGAAACATTATTTGTGAAGAGATGCTACATTTTAAAGTAAATTTAGGGTAATGGATTGTTTGAAGTCTTACTCTTTTTTTTGACAGCTACTGCAAATTTTTTCTATGCCTATGTACCACAACCTATTTAGCTTTAGTAAGTTGAATTATTGCTGAAAGTAGTTAAAAAAAATAAACTGAAATAGCATATGTTGCCATAAATGATTTCATGTCCAACATAAGAATCTGGAATACTGGTATTGCATCTGTATTGAAACTTGATTTGGAGGATTTAATTTTTCTACCACAGTTTTTCCAGGCAAAAGCCACTGAAGGCAACATTAAAGTCACTAACCCAAATACTTGGCTGGTATAAATCAGCACATTTCTATTAATTTCTGTTGAACCACAAAAACATATGTTTGCTGGCAACCTGAACAACTGGGACTGAATTTTATGATTGTAGTAGTTTCTCCAAAGTTACGTAGGAGTAACTGAGTTGTTCAAGGCAACTGTCTGTTACAGATGGACAACACTACTCCTGCAATGCAAGAGCTTTAAGGGTTAATTCATGTTTAAAGGTATTTTTAGTGTAAGCAGTGTATATCAAAAAACCCCCAAACAATAAACCCAAAATCTCATCTAGTAAGGTACAACCCTACAAAATGCATGCAAAAATACAGAGAACAAACCACTTGATTTCTGCTTATAGAGCTTACACAGAAAACTTAGAATTTTGCAGGTTACCCCAGGAGCCATAAGAAATACTTCCAATGTTATCAAATTCAACTGTCATGGGATCAGGCACGACGAATTCAATAATGCTAAGCCATTTTGTACCATACTGATTTGAGGCATGGGAATTTGGTAATGTTTCATGAGGAAAAAAATAAATCTAATGAACAATCCCTACATCAAGGCAGTAACAAATAAGTCAATGAGAATAAAGCTGTATGGCAGGAGTCCTAAACACAAGTGACTGGATTAAGCAGAGACATCCAAAAGTTAGCAAAGACCAGTCATTTTTTTTTTTTTAATCAAAAAAAGTCAAGTTGGGAAGCAATCAATGAGTTCAGCTTTGAGACATGAAGGGGAGATAATTACAAAGGAAAGGGCAGATGGCATGCCCTGCAACAAGCTGGTGGGAAGCATGGCTAGTAACTTCAGCCAACACAGAAGGAACAAGGGGAGATGTATGTGGTCTAACATTCCAAAACCATTTCACACAAGTCTGACAGCGCAAAGGGTGATTGCATAAATGAGAAGTTCATCAGCTTTTCCCTGACACCAGCCCACGCCTCCATCTAGAACTCCCTCTTCTCACACCCCCAGCCCTGCTTTTCATTTCTGTCGTCACAGACTTGATTTTCCCTTTCATGGAATTTTGCTTGAAAAAGCATCACTGCTTCAATCGTCTATTTTCAGCCTATATTTAAGAAAACCCTTTAGCTCCATTTGTAGCCACATCCTGTCTCAGCCTCCCCCTCTTTTTGTTCCTAAATATATGCCTGATGCAATTTGATGTGACATGACAAAATAGCACATTTGCATCGGCAGAAACTTTCTCTTAACAGCAGTAATTAAAGGGACTAGATGAGACACTGCTGAAACTGGTGTTTATTTAGCCTGGAAATAAAAGGCTTAAAGAGGACTTGAGAGGGATGTTCCAGTGTGTAATGAACATTAAATTTATCTATGAGCTCTTTCTTTTACACACTTGCTCACTGCAAAAGCAAATGGTCATTCAAACAATGTAATCAATTTAAAGAGATTTAAAAAAAAAATCAGAGATTTCAGTAGACCATATTCCTAACCAGTGAAAATCATTTAATGTGTTTCTTTGGATTATGAATAGTACCAAGACACTTGTGGTTACACATAAAACAAGGTCATTCAATCTCTAACTTCAGAGCACAGGCTCTCTCAAATACAAGAAGAGAGAGATCTCATTGACTACAGTGAAGATTAGGTGCTTAATTATCTTAATTTTTGAGTGGAGCTCCATCAGCAGCAGATAGGTTCTCACCTTCACCTACAACATAGATTTCTGTTAACTGTCAAAGACAAGGATTCAGAAATTGTAGCCCAGGGCTCTGAATGTTATGATTTCAACAGGATTTATGTGTGGGGTTTTTTTGATCTGCTGTATATCTACAAAACTTACAAAATAATTTACTGTGATTGGTTTTGCTGAATGGATACACTGCAAATACTTTGCAGGATCAGATACTGTCAGCATCCTGCACTGTATTCCATTATGGATGTCAACAATAGAAGACAGCGGTGGGAAGGAGAGCAATGTTTGGAAGTTGAGAATTTTTTTTCCTAGATATTAAGAAAATAAGTTTAGTTTACATAATCCACGTGAAGCACTCATTAAAAGGTCTGATGGATGTTCCACAGGCCACAAGATTTAACAGATGTAGTGTGCTTTCAAGTGAAACTTCGGGCTCAGAAGAATCTTCCTTCTCATTCACATGAGGCTATTCTTTTAAATCCATCTGTGATTGGCACTACCACTCTGCTTAAAACTGGAAGACCACATTCTGAGCAGGCTTATTTCCATCCTATCACAGATGGCATTCAAGAATGGGGCACGCCAGAAAAAAAAAGTTTGCAGATTGTGCTTCAGATTTTGTGGGTCAGATTACCATTCAAAGCCATCAAAATGGCAACCCATATGTGATGTGTCTGCCATTGGAACTAAAGCGATACACCATCATAATCTTAAAATAGTAGGTTAGAAAAAAATGATTAACCATTAATTAATTCTTGATATTTAAACCTAAAAATGTATTTTGCTTTTCAACAAATTTTTTACTTTGACAAATCCAGAAAATAGCTTTGGTGAACCAAAAAGGAAAGGACGTTATCACATCTTCATCCCTAAACAACTGTATCGGCAAGGCTCTCTTGGCAGAAGGTAGTTTAGCATCTATGCCAAATATTCACTAAGTAAGTGAGCCAGGTGCAGATGTTGGCTATGTAATTTGTTTTGTCTTCTTTGTTCTACAAGCCAGAAAATTGTTCCTACAGCTTCGGGGGGAAAAAAATAGGGGTACAAAGAGGTCTTTGCTATTCCTACACCAATGAAAATATGCAACTGTTTTGAAGACACTCTCCTAGATATAAGAAATGTGTCATTAGCAACATGCATAACCATTAATTATAGAATCTGCAGAGAGTTGTGTCCTAAGGACACTAAAGGGATGCTGAAACAAGGTCAAAACCACAGCATTCTGTTCCCAGCCTCCTACCCACATTCTGCCTCCCTGCAGTAGCCTACCAGACACAATTGCTAGATTCCACATACTATGGGGGGGTATTATTCCAGATGCTCCAGAAGCCATGCTTCTACATTTACAGGGTTTAAAGTAAACAAGTCTTGCTCCTGTAAGAGGTCTATTAAACAGTAAAGATATATTTTAAGTCTCCTGCTGTGTTATTGTGGCACCTGAAATTCCAACAACTGTTATGTTAAAACAACAGCCAGGGCCACTACCCTGTGTCTCACTAATGGGGAAATTCACAAGTTTTATCAGCCCTCCAACTTCTCTCCATGATATTCTGGTTAAGATACTATACTGATACTTCAGGTGTTTATTCTCAACCAAATACATAGACACAGCAATAGCAGATTCCTTCCACCATGCTGAGATTACTAATCTAGTAATCTAGATAGAAGTATGAAAATAGTTTCATTTGGTGCCTTTACTGGTGACTCGCTACTAGGGTTTTGCTACTGCATCTATCAGCACAGCTGGGATGGACACAGGGGTGTTTCTGATGATAAAATGCTGTTTATAAATATCTCCTGCAAACATGTATGACCATATAACAACTATGCACCAACTTCATTTCTACCATTTGTTTGTGATTTGGCATTTTCACCTTTTTTCCCTATATGAGGCAAACAGCCTCCTAACAATTTTCATAAAAACAAAATCACTTAGAGCATTCAGAGCAAAGGAACTTTAATTATCTTCACAGATTAGGTCTCTTGAAGTCCAACAGTAAGCAAGAGACCTGCAGAGAAGAATCAATTTTCATTATCTGTTTCTCCTCAACTTGCCACTTAAAAGTACCATCAATAAAGCAGTGCAGAGAAGCCATCTATAGCACAATTAATCAGTATGTAAGCTTTCACTTTTTCTAACTAGTTACACTGAACATGAATTCATGGCCTTGATATCAATAGGTTATTGCTTTCAGTAATTACTTAGAAAACAATTTTTAATAAAAATACACTACAAAAGAAGATCTAAGTAGAGAGAATATCACTCAGCAGAACTGAACCTTCACTATTTCCTGTTAAAAAGTTTCTGGAGGTAAGAAAGCATTTAATTTCTTTAAAGAGCCATAGTTTCTAGTATTCAGAATTTCTCAGTGTTATTATTATATCATTGTATAATTTACATATGTCAGAGAAGAATGTTGCTTTGGAAAAAAGCATTTATCAACATCAGGACGGGCTGATACCTCCTCAGTAAAATTTAAGGAGTATTATGTCTGGATGGTTATTTGGCTTTCCATTCCCACTGCCATAGTGGTGCAATCCCATCTTAAAAATACCCTTGTACACTTCTGCAGGAAGAAGCAAAGGGAGTAACTTCTTGAACAATACCCTACTTGCAGTACCAACCTTCACTTTCAAAAATTATCTCCGAAGCAGCTGCAGGAAACTAGAAATTTCTTCCCTGAGAGTCATTATTTTAACTGAAAACAATGCACAACCGAAGTAGAACATTTTTACAGCTCTAGCAGGCAAACATCATCTGAGAGTCTTCCCTTTACAGTATTCTTTTTAACACATTTTAACAGCACATTATACATTGCTTCAGAGTTGCACTTTAGTGTAGTTTCCGGATGACTTTCATTTGGCCCCAAACAAGAGAATTCAGGTTTCTGTTTTCCACCTGTCTAATCTTTTGGTGATCTGCATAAGCTTATTTCCCTTCCATTGTGTTTTGCCCCAAAAAACACAGAGATGTGGAATTCTGCCTCTAATTAGCCTTTCACCTTTTAGTTGTAAGTTTAATGTATCTACTGCCTCAAAGCTCTATTCCATGTAGTTCCCACACTACAGAGGAGTGCTCTGCAAACGTCTGCTAACCCACTTCTGTGTTCCACTTCAAACACTTCCTTAAGCTTATTCCTTGTCCTGATGCCTCAAGAATTTTAGAGGCAATTGTTACAGTTAAAGACTAAATAATTCCCTACTGCTGGAATAATCACCTGAAACAGATTTTTGCTAAAACAAAAAACACTCTGTAAGATCACATGAAGCTAGGTCTTGTCATATCAAGATGTACACAGGTAAACTTCCCATAGGAGGTGATGTAAAACAAGGACCTAGAAGAACAGATTCAACTAAAGGCCAATCCTGAGTCCACTGAAGCTTTCTAACTTTCGTACAAGAACTAAACAAAGAACACTGCTGTATGACATTATTTTCATCCATGATCTGAATTTTCTTTTCTGAATAGCAGATAGAACCTCTGATAGCTACCTTGGATCAGTCCTGCAGTAAACACCTATTATTTAGCATTGTTAATTAACTTTTAGTAGATACACCTGCAGTTACTTATCCCATTAGGACATTTATGATGCCCTTTCAGAAGTACATTGTCCTTTGCTGTTAACATGTAGCCAACATAACAGCCAAAGAGCAATGCAATTAACTTCTCCATACACTGAAATTTAAACCAGCAATTACCTCTATAATTCACTTAGCAAAGCATCAGGCACCTTTGCTCAGAAAGCTTTCCAAATCTACTCAAAATACACCCAGCTGAGCATTGAGAACACAATAAAATAGTATCAGTTGCTGTATTTCATTGTTTAGTGATAAACGCTGCTTAAAGCCTAACCTGAATTTCTACTTTGGAAACAGGAGAGTTTAAGAGAAAAATTAGTTCATGTCAAACTGAAGGTTCCTTTCAACTGCCAGAAGCATATAAAGGAGCACTGATGTAAATGTGAATTACATGCCTAACACATTTACTAGCTGGTGTAAGTTAAAGCCAATAATCTCCAACTTGCTGTGCTATTTTTACCAACTAAAAACTTGATGTCTTCTCTTGCTCTTTGAATACAAAGCCAATTTGTACTCAATCACTTTTTTGCATTATACTGATATTTCTGGATGTTCAACCAACAACAACAGCCTGGAACAATTGCATGGTATTGTTTATTTTAGAATATAACCTTTAAAAAATAAATAAATCAAGTTCTACTTTGCCCCTAAAACATGTTTGAGAAAACACGGGCTTGTTTTTTCCTTTGTAATCACAGACATACTTCCAAGCAAAACTTGCAGCCCATGTGCATTCCTGTCTATGATTGAACAAAAGTATTGCTGTTCAGTTTCTTGGGTTCGCCATATCCAAAAGGAATAGAAAAATGCTACACGTAAATTCCTTACACTTTAATGTACAGTGATTAAGTATAATTTAGTAAATGTAGAACAGGTATAAATCTACCATTTCTAACACACTGAAAATTATTTATCACAAAATTTGTCTTATGTAAGTTTGCTTCAGCGGGCAGACAAAAACCTGAAGCCATATATACCATATTTTTAAAAGGGCTGCCAATATTTGTTAGTTGAATGATGAATCCAATTTACTCACAACATACCACTGTCTGTATCACAACTCTACATCCTACTGTTGTTAAGACAGTATCAGAAACTGAATCAACTATGTTCTCATTTCTTTCTTCCACAGTGCACACTGATCAGCTTTTGAGAGAAACATTTCCATAATAATCCAACAAGACTTCTCCCTCATTTGTTTGTAATGAAAGAGTTAATATCTGTGACCCAAATATTGAGACCCATTTTAAACTTGCTGAAAATTGCTTTTTAATCCTAGCTCTCGAGGATTTCCTTTGAAACCATCTGCCATGCATGCTGGGTACTCTTTTCCTGTATATATGCAGGATTACTATAATATGGATTCTTTTGTGTAACTTAATACATTTTAGCATATTAAAAATTAGTTGAAATGTCCATTTTTTTCTGATTTCAACCATATACCATAAAAATGACTAAAAATCAAAATCAGTGGTAAATTCATAGCAAATCTTATTTACAGCAGTATTTACATTGCAATTCTAATATATTTAATCAGTCTAACACTGGATAGGATTTAAGCAAATAGTTATGAGTCATTTAACCAATATAACTCAGGCACATGCTTAAAATTAAGCTGAAGTATTTTCCTGGATAGGAATGGATTTAAACATGTGTTTTCCCAGCTAGAGCACAGTTTGAAGACTGGAAGACACAATTAATATAATGATAATTAGGTATCAGAAAATATTTCCAAATATTCCAAATCTATTGTTCAGCTTTTTCCTATTTTCTTGCTATGAACCTTTATTCAGTTTTATTTTTATAGTATAAATACTGAGGTGAAGCAAGTCACATTAATAAACAAACAATCTTAAAATTGGCACATGCAACCATATAGATTTTAGCAATCATCCAAAATGTAAAACAAAAATATACTGCTCCCTATCAGGATAATCACAACCAGAGTGATTTAAGTAGCAAACATTCAGCAAGATAGATTTATAATATATTTATTGGATCAACCTATGAAGTAAAAAAATAAATAAATATCAAATTCCCAACACAACTACTGATCATTTTCAATGTGCAATACTTTTAAAAAATGGTGATTTGCCTGCAAACATTGTGAAAACAGACTACAAGGAAAGTCATTTGCAGAATTTCAATCATGTAAGGTGGCACTAACTTTTCAGAAGACAGACAAGCCATAGCCTGTGAACTTCTTTGTTTCATATAAACACACTTGCAAGCAACTTAGCCATGCATGGGGCTCTGTGCTAGCAGCCCTGAGTCCTCATTCACATTATTCTGTTTCACAGCCAGTCACCTAATATCTAACAGAAGTGAAAGGCAACACAGAATCCCACACCAGAACACTCCCCTACAAAACAAAAATTGAATCCCATGCCCTTTGACACCTTTTCCCTGGAAAGGAACGGTGTTAGATATGATTAATATACAGGACAGATCTATGCGTCTATCTGTATCTACATGCAGATGTTGAAAGAATGTAGAGAGAAGAAAAAACCAAGCAAATCATTTTGTTTCAGCAATAACAGATGTTGGAGCATCATCCTGCAGCACGTTACTTTTAATACAAAACTGTTCATAAAGTGAGTGAGGGGGTGAGGACAGAATCAATGTCCAATTACACAGTTATTTCAGTGTTTCCATTTTAATGAGCTTCCTGTGATTTTGTCCGTTTAATTTTCCTTCTCTAATAATCATATCAAATTAGTTTTGTTTTAAACACCATTAAAAGAAATTCAGCTGTCTAAAAAGCAAAGTCCTACGATGGCTGGTACCAGTTTTTAAAAATGACATGTTATACTGTCATTTACTTCTGTATAAATCCAGAGCGATTCACAAGATCCTATGGCACTACGATTAGACTTGAGTGACTGAAAACAGCTTTGTGTCCTGATACATCTGCTTATACGGGAAATGGATAGTAAGAGACTATAACAGTGCTATGACATTTGCAGACATATGAGTGTTGAAAAAACGACTAAATACATAATACATAGATTAAAACCACCTTTCCCTGGCTAAGGGAGGGATTACCTGAAGCCTGGTCTGCAATCCACCTGGGGAGTAACCTGCTTTCCTGCTAGATTGCATATGGCAGTCACATTATCAATACAGTGCCAGAGTTTTTTTTCCACTGTCTTAAACTTGGTCAGCGACACCAAGGAGCTGGAGACGCACCAGGGATGTACCCAGTGCCAATGCTATGGCTACAGAGTTTACACGTAGCTCTCACCAAGTCTGTCTCTTCACATACAGTATACAAATCCAACACCACACACCACCACCCCCCAAACCCCACAAATACATGCACAAACCTATGCAGTGAAATACACTGACAAGGCTGACAGGCAAGAGCAGTAGCAGCACAGTATAAGAAGGCAAAACAAGCACTTCACTGGTAACATCCAAGTCCTCTACTGAACAACAGGATCCCAAGCCATGTCCAACTACAAATCAGAACCAAAGCAGAAAAGCACAGGTGAGAGAGATGTGATGATTTTGAAGCTGTATAGATCCTCTAGGATCTGCTGAGCTGCATAGCATCATGCTGCAAAAATAAGGCTTCATGCATGTTGGAACAAGAGAGCCATCTCTTCATCATATATGTTGGTATATAAGGCTACAACAGTAGCTTCTGAATTGTGACTGTCACCTCAGATACAGTTTCTCTTTAGACTGCACCCCCTTCTTTTTAATGCCAAACTGCTACTATGTCACCCCAGAGTCTCATTTACAGACTATTTACATTCCACTTTCCTTTACAGTGAATTATATTGAATACCATTAAGACCATAGGGCAAAAGAAAAGTTACTAGCAGCCTTTAGGATGTCTGGAATTCAGACTGAGACATTTCAGAGTGCCATCACAGGGGTAGCAGGCACATGCACACCTACAGACACGAGATTTATGCAACAGCTACAAATTACTGTTGTACTTTCAGTGCCCTGTACCTCTTTGATGACATTCTCCTTCATACGTATTTTCCGAATACATTTGCTTAGCTGTGTACAACATGGTACCTCATTAGTACTATGTGAAATCTGTAGAAAATTAGTATCCCTAAAGGAGCTAAATCTACCCCATATTTCTTCATGCACATGCATAAATCTGCAGGCTTTCAATAGCTGCCATGTATAAGACGTATTTCAAAACAAACAAAAGACCTTACCAAAAAATAGTAAAGACAAACCCCCAACAGCCATAACTGTTTACAAAACAGCTTTCTTACAACTGACTGGTCCATCCATACCACAGAAATTAGTGATGTGGAACTAATTGATACAAATTTCCTGAGGGGAGTATTGCTGCTGGTTATCTTGATAGGAGAAATTCAGTGCAGAAGGATAAATTGGATGGACAGCTGAAAAGCTTTAGTTCTCCTAGTAGAAAAGGAATTGATCTGGTAAAGAAAGCCTTTAAAGGGATATTATCCTGTCAAAAATCAGCATTATGAAAAACATTAATAGCCTTAAAACAACCGAGAGAACTTTGAAAACTTTGTGTTTCTATCAGTAATGCAAATTATTTTCAACTTCACACAAAAAGTAAAAAATTGAAGATGTAAAAATTTTGATATTTCCTCCTAGTTAAAAGTAGAATATGAATATAATTATGAAACTGCTTCCTATAAAAAGCCCGTGTTCTTCAACTAGTGATTTCATTTTTGCATCTAGTACTTCTACTTATCATTTCCACTTCCACTGAGTCCAAGAAAAATAATGGTATTCAGATATTCACAGACCTGTAGAAGATTCTCTTTGTTTCATACAACAAAACGTTGTATGTATCAGACTTTCTGATTGATTTTACTGCAGGATACACAAGTTACTTAATTCCATAAGCAAGACAGGTACTCCACTTATTACAATAATTTCTTTATAAACAAACTAACAGGTGAAGGTGTATGTTACATGTGAGGCATGCATTTTTTGCTCCCAAGTGCACATAACAAGAATTATTTTCTTCAAAGTATCTGATTTCAAGTAAGGATTACGTGAAGCAACAGCACAACTAACAAATTCTCAAAATGTACCTCACAAGGAATATTGCTTCATCTGCACGATTTGTGTAAAACAAGATAAAGTTTCTTGGACTCCAGAATGAAAGCACTGCAATACATTCTGAGAGAAAGACAGATGTTAGAGTCAAAATAGCTCACACTATACCTGCTACTGTGTTCTGCTGCTAGGACTTTGACAGGGGCTCTCCTGAAACTATCAGGAAATCAAAGACCCCAAGCTAGCTGGTGCTGAAGAAGTGTCAGCAAGAATTCTCCACGTACTACAGTGATTGTTTTCTAATCAAAGAAACAGACCTTCCAGTCACCTGAACCAGTAATTCCCAGGTTACACATGGATGAAAAATTATTTCTTAATACTTTATCTTTCTTAGCTAGTAGGTTTGAATCAAGACAGCAACTGAATTGCATGACATGCAAACTCAATGCCAAATTAAACAAATAAGCTTACCCAACATAAAACAGAGAGGTGTAGATTATGTGATTACTGGCTGAGATTTTCCCTGACTGATAAGAGTCCTGACCTTTGCCTCTGTGCCTGACATGACACTCACCATATTTAAGAACACTGTAAACAAATAATTTTGCACATGGTCACACTGTGCAAATTAACCAACCTACTATATTAGAGGTACACTGCAGGAAATAAGTGAATCAAAAGCACCTAGCAGCAACAGCAGTCCAAAGAATCTATCCAAACTGTAATAAGACTGCTTAGGGCTAGAACATCATAGGTTTTATTATCACACATTAATCTGTTTCCTTGATGGGTTTGCCTACACAATGTATTTTACATTACACTAGCTGAGAATCTCTGCTATCCAATAGAGGCCACGGCCACCCAGATCCTCAGCCAGGGTAAATTAGAGCGCACTACTCAACTTCTGGCTTCGTATTTTTGTCAAGTTTTCACTTCAGAAACAGCAGGTCACATAAAAGAACAAGGTCACTAAACATGTGACATGTTTAAACAAGCAGCAAATGGTGATGCAACTCCTGGAAGATATATAAATGTACTGTCACACAGATTAAAATCACACTGTTTTTTGCCTGGATAAATTTGTTTCTGTTATTTCATTAACAATACCGTGGAAGAAACCCACAGTAAAGGTAAAAAGTTTTTTGCTCTAGATTTATTGTTTATTACCTGCAATTAGTTATTTGAAATTCCACTAAACAGATCCTTTAATAACACTGAAATATTTCATGTAAAAATATCTCTACATATGAAATACTTTCTTGCAACAGATACAAGCCCAAAGCATCAAAAGGTATGCAAACCTATGGTAAAAAATAACCAATGTAAGTTTAACTTGGGCAGGTGGTTCACCAGCTCAAACACAAGCACAGCAGGCCCAGACAGGTAGCATTAGTACAAACACCCACTGAACAATCTGACACAAGTTAAATAAAGCACATGGAAAACAGAGCATTGAAATGCTCCATACATCACACCGCACAAAAAGCTGATCTTTAAACTACGTCCACCATAACACAGTTAAAGAACCTTGCTTCTAAAATACACACCTGAAGCAAAAACCAGCATGGAGCTCAGTTTAAAAGAAGCCATGCCAACTTACATGAACTAAGCAAGGATTTGGCTTCACATGGTCCATTTCAAATAAACATTACTATATCAGATATATGGATACAATTCTGGAGTCAATATTTGTTTTTTACATCTGCGATGACCTAATAAAGCACAGGCTGTGTTGCACTCATTATAACAAGTCTTCTAAGTAAACTTAGAAGAATAATGTTTAATTAGCATTACATTATCCCAGTTTACCAAGATCACACTTTAAAGACAATGCTGGAGTGAAATGTTATCATGAACCAGGCTGCAAGTTTGTTGTTTCATATTAGTTTCCAGATGTCTTGGTCCCGTACCCATTCCTATCTTGACCATTTGTGTATGACAAAGTACAGTAATATTGGCAAGACCACAGGGAATAATCACTACTCTCTACTGCAGAGAAAAACTGTTTAAGTTGCATTCTCAAAATTGCCCTGCTGTAATGGATAGGTGTGCTGCTGCAAAAACCACAACTTAAAAATTACTGTTTAAGTGTTTCCATAACACATTGGGTTTGGTTGTTTTTTTTTTTATACTGAATGCATACGGTCTATTACAACACTCAAGGAACTCTGACATGGCAAAGGATTTAGAAGCTATTATGCTAGACAAAACTAGTCATTACATGAAAAAGCACTAAGAAGCTATCCAAACTGGAAATAAGGGGGGAGGGAAGAGGAATCAGAATCAGGTTGGACTTTGTACTAGCATTATAAAGCTAGAGCAAACAAAACTAACAATACTTACAAATACATCATCACCTGCAAGAACTTAACAACCTAAAGATTTAATCTCCTATCCCAGACTTCACTGAATCATACCTATGGAATACTGGGTCAAAATACAGCTAATCCGACACAGCAAACTGTTGCAAGCACTTTGTTTCAGCGTAATTTAATGCAGGACAAGTAATAATCATGACCATTAGCCATGATGTTGCAAACAAAATTCTTGGCAAGAGGCATACAATCAATTCAGATCAACTCAACTGCTTTGTTAAATTTGTTGTCACTGGAATCAATGACAGAACAAAAAGCTAACTGTGGGACAGCTTGAGCAGGAGGAAGTCAGGTCTCAAATTCAGACAGTGTTTCCAAAAATACCACCACAGCAACAGTATTTTCTATTCTGATTAAATCTACAATCCAGAAAATTCAATCTAAGTGTTGGTGTTAGCCTCCTTCCTCCCTCTCCCATCACTGAATAAAAGATTCAGCAGAAACACAATGTGCTCAGGTATTATTGTACCTATTTTAATCTGGACGAAAAGGAAGCAACCTGCTTCTCACTCCAAAATACATTATTTAGGGATCCTGCTCACATAAAAACAAGTGGCTTAGGGTGGTGTTTTCAGTTCTCCACCTTCTAAGGAAGGTAACATGCTGTGGAGCTATTTTAAGAACATCCCATTCACAAAGGTGTCCAATCTTCAGATACAGAGATGATTTTCTTGCTGCTTCAGCATCTTTATTGGCATGACATTTGCTTCAGAAGGAGTTCATTTGCTGTTCCAACATCAAAATGGAGCAAGAGCAGCTGCCAGGAGAGGGATAAAAGGAAACACTGGTGGCAAAGAGCAGCAGGGTCATTTCTGGTGCAAAGAAATGTAGAACAGAGAACTGCAGAACTGTCACTTTCTCCAAAAAGCTGTAGGGGATAAAGACCTCCCCTCTACCTCCTGCAACTGGTGTTTAGCAGCAAGAAGGAAAATGAGACAGAAAGAACTAAACAATCAGGCTGAAGTCTTTAAATGGCAAATTGTTATAAACCAACTTTAAGCACCTGAGCACTCCCAGTTAAAGCCAAGCCCACGCTTAAGGCCTACAGTGAGCAAGTAATTCAGTAACTCCTTCAGAAAACTCAAGAGAAAACACTTTTGGCTAGAAAGCACTACAGGATATGGAGTTCAGGGTTGTGGAGGTGGTAGTCTTCAGCTAGAATTCTAGCCCCAGTGCTAATCATGGTCTTCATATTCGTATATACAGTATACTGAACAAACTTGGGGCAAAGCTGTCAATTGCAACATGACCATGGCAAAAACTACACTGTAAGAGCCACAAACAGGGCTGACAGTCCAGCAAAGCAACATAACTGCCTGTAGAGTCTGATCTCCAATGTCAGAGATACACGCTATCTTAGATGACACCATCTGTCATTTACACCGGTTGTCCCCCCAACGCTGTATCTCAGTCATATCTGTGCAGTGCTATTGAAGTAAGTACCATTCCATCACTTCAATCACTTTTCAAAGAAGCAGGCAAGTTCCCACACTGCTGCATTAAAGACTTATCTGGGTCAACATGCCTTTTTGTTAGACTAACAAGCTTATGCTAGGTCATCCACTTGGTTTGGCTACTTGATTTTTTTCCCTTATCTTCCTATTAATAGAAAGCTCAGGTGTCATGGTTTAACCACAGCCAGCAACTAAGCACCATATAGCCCCATAATAGCGACTATGAAGAAAATTAACTATCCCAGCCAAAACCAGCACAACAGGGATTCATCCCCCATTCAACAAGGAGCAGAACCTTGCCCTCCTCCTCAATTAAGGCATATTGCCATCCTTGCAAACGTCAAGATGCAAACCCTTATACATAATCAACACAAATATTCTTTCCCCCTGCTCCTCACTGCATTTTATCAATAAAGGATTTTTTCCAGTTTTGTAGAGAAAAGGTTTTAAAGATGAAAACCCTGAAAGATTACTCTTTCAAAAGAAAGGGACTAATATACACCAACAGGAATTTTAATCCTATGATGCTTTGCGTATATTAATGTTTATTGTGTTGTGTGTTAGAACCACTGCTTATTTAGAGTATGATATTTATCTGACTAACCAAATCCCCTCAAATTCACAGGAATTAGCACTGTGTTTATGACACCTTAAGGACTTCAGCATTAGTATTTATGAATAAAATATTACCAAGGTGTTACAGAATAATGAAGACTATCTGCAGAGTTGTATATCAAGGTATGTGTGGGCTTGTCAGACACCCACGTGATAAATTATCGATAATGCAGCTCAGAGTATCCATTTTGTGGATCAGAGACAAATCTGTGCAACTATTTTATTATGCTTTGTTTCACTTAATGTTACTTTTCCTGTATTAAAGTGTCACAAAACCCCAACATGCGTAAGTGCTGAAGGGTATTCACGCACAATACTCAGCCATGAAATCAAAAGACTTGTTCTAATACTCAGAGCCTTGTTCTCACAGCTACTTTTTGTGGTACAAGAAAAAACCCACAAAGCCTATGTCTGGAACTGGACCGTAACATTTCATACTGTGCAATACGATACAATCTTTTGTGGAGAATTTTGAGGTTAAAACAGTGCTGAGGAACATCAAAGAAATAGAACTGGCTGATTACAAATTGTCTTCCATCCCCTGCCCTTATGCAGAGCGCTGTCAAAAAGATGATAACCCTGCAAAGCAAGTGGCAAATCCAAGGGGAAAAGAAGTCTCTCAAGAGTCAGAAAAAACTAAATTTGATCCAGCAGATTTTCAGGAAGGGACAAGTCTGTGCCCTGTGTTTCTAATGCACAGTATTTACTTAAAAGCTCTATATAGTTTTAAAATCAGTTTAGCAAAGAGCACCTGACAAATCTAGATATGCAAGCATTCAGTGTCTGATACTCACACAGCAGACTTGCTGCTGCTTTACAGCACTCTTACTGTGAATAGAATAGTAAGAGACAGATGCATGTCCCCATGAATAACAGTCTTCACCAGTAAGAGATTAGAATTGATCTGTCATGTTTCATCAGCAGTAGTCACCAATCGCATATTTCCATGCATCACTGGGGATGACAAATTAGTTGCAATCAAACTGGGCTTTGGCAGGATCTCGAGCAGTGTCTCTACCTGCCCAGTTCAAATTACTATGGTTAGATTTTGCCAACTCGTTCATCAAGCAGCTCAAGCTCATTGAGCTACTCACAAAACACTCTTGCTCAAAGTTATACGAGCCAACTCTGTAACGAGCTCCCCCTCAGCAGCCTTATGCTTCTTAGACAGAGGCATTAAATAACAAGGAAGCACTGACTTACAATAGCACACGATTAACTCCTTCTGCAGCCCTGTCTGCAGCCCTGTTCTAAGTAGCAGTGATTCATATAACTAATAGGTTAACACTTGCAAGTAACAGACATGTACTGAGGTAACAAAGGGTATTCAGAAGCTGAGCACTTTGCAAGTTTCATGTTTCCTTAATATTATTTTAAAAGGTAGTTTTTCCTTGAACACACCTCCATATGAATCAACTGAATCTTGTCCCCCTTAACTTTCATAGCATAAAGTGTCTAAAAACCAGCTGAACTGACAGTCTTTAAGTTTCACAGCATCACAGAAGCCAGGGACACCAATTAAAAGTGTTTACAAACCCAGTGCCAAAGGAAGATAGACTTGCTAGGGTGGGTCATTCAACACTGGCACCTGACGTAACTTCCATATGGACGAGTGAGATAAGTGTATCCCTTCAGCTGCCATCTCACCAGTCTCTCACCTCATTGAAAAGAGCTGGTTCAACTTCAAATAAAAGATAGATAATATGGCCGTAGCATTTAGTCAAACTGAGCAATAAAGCAGGTCCCAGATTTTACTTACACTTTACAGACATGGAAACTGGAAAGCATGGTTTGTAGTGGTCCAGTTGAGAGTTGTCAGGAAAACTGGTGACAATTCCAGGACTGCAAGCCAGTTCACTACTTTTGCTCTCACTGCTGAAAATTCATCTATGTGACAGTGTCTAATGACACTTTGAAAGTATTTCTAAGACAGACACCTACTTACTCACGTACAGCCAAAAATACAGTCACCATGGATTAGATTCACTAAAGCTAACAGAAAAACGTTGTATGACAAATCAACAGGAAGTCAGTAAGTTTAGACAAAATCTGTGGGAAGAAACTCTTTAAACTGGATATAGTGTTCTGGTTCAAGCAACTAATCCCGCTCACCAAATAGTGGACCTAGGTGTTGCTGCAGATCACCTGCTGGCAACACATAAGCAAACAGTCAGACTGAAGACTGAGCTGATGGAACTGTTTACTTTTTTGAGATTTGCTAAAGATAATTTCTATCCAGAAACTTGAGATGGTTGATATTTGATGATGACCACAAAGAAAAGGGGCATCAATAAACAATACAAAACTTTCTCAGTGGTTTACCCACGGTATTATTTTTTAAAGAAGCCTGTTTTTCATAAGAATACAAGCAACACTCATGATACTGTAATGCATCATGTAAAACTTGTAACAGAAAGCTGCACATACATAATGTCCTCAACTATGGCAAAGATGCTGAGTACAATCCTCATTGTGTTAATTCTTCCTTAAAGTAATAAGGATAAAGAAACAGCATGAGCTTCAACTTGTACTTCCCTCAGGTTAATTGACAACTGGTTTGCTCATGAGGAAGTGTAAACAGATGCTTCAAACCCTAACGAGAAGTGGATCCAATCCCCATCTTTTCATGCACACAATACTTGAAAGAACAGGTTCGCAGGGACACAACCTGCTCCAAGGGAGACGGCTACACAAAGCTTTAAAATACACTACCAGAGATCCAGACCCAAATTACTTCATATCCACTGCAAAGATGAGTAGGTAAAGCCACGCTGCTTAATATTAAACATTGCCTTTCAGAAGCTTCTCTCTAAAGGCTCCATAGTGTTAATGGGGAAAGAAGTGTTAAGGTGATGTCCAGACTCACCTGAAGTAGATGCCTCCAGACAGGAATACAAGATACCTCTTCACCCTTTAACAATAAGGAGCCTACAGAGATTAAGCTCCTACATCAGTCACCAAAACTGCACATTGTCTATGAACACTTCTCAATAAGCAGTCACTGCAAGCCCTTCAGTTCATGCTAGGAAAGACTGACTTTTTCCATATCACTTAACACCATAAATTCAACTACAGTCCAATGGCAAGAACAAGATAACTTTTTTTTTCCCCTTTTCTTCACAACATGCAGTTGAAGATGACTGACTTTTTCCGCAAATACACCAATAGAAATTAAACTCTACTGAAAAGTCAATTGTTTAAAGTTATGTGATCCAATTAACTCAGTAATTAACTAACTGGGAAAAAAATATTAAGATGACACTCTATATTTGGACTTGAAGAGCGCTATAGAGACATTAATCTGCAAATACATTTAGAATGCAAGTTTCCATATGACAATTATGAGGCAATTGCTCGATTTTACTACTTTGAAATTTCAAATTTTTCAATAATAGAGAAAGAAAGAAGTTCATAATGGCAATGTGCGGGAGAGTTTTAAAAGCCTTCCAGTCCACACAACACTTCCCTATGCCCAGGCCCACCCAACCTACTTTGTATCAGTTTCCTTCCATCATCCCACACACCACACCATACCTCTCCAGAGCTTGAATGGAAGCAGAGACCAAAGGATCCTTGGTGCACGCCATATTTGTACTCACATTAGCAGTTTGTTATCAACTTCAATAAAAGTTTTAACCAGACAGCTAGAAATACAAGTTCTAAATAAATATTGTTTCTTCTTCCAACATAGACTATTATAAAATGGCTGTACACTAAATACTTTTGCTTTTTATTTTAAAAAAAAGTGAAGTCTGTTTTTACAACCGTGTCATAACAGCAAAACTACTGTAATCCCAGACCGCAATATTAGCTAACATTTCTTTATGAAAGCAGTTTCTGTTGCTTTTTGAAACTTGTCTTAATTCCTGCAATTTGTTCACAATTCTCAAAAAGCAGACAAAAAGCATCCAAAACCCATTCTTCAAAATATTTCACACTTCAGTTTTAGGAATTGCAACAGGCTTTCACATTTACAGTCTCCTCTCCCCCATGCTATATAGAAATCTAATAACGTTCAGTTTTTAGAGAGAGAGAGAGAAAACACAGATCACAAGCACTTGATATTGTACCATTAGGGATTTGTTGGTAAAACTTCAGCAGTGCAGTTGTACCATCATAGTTCTGCTAGCTGTTTTACCACTATTCAGACAGGAACCAGATGCAGACAAGGAAAGGCTGTCAGGGGCACATACAAATTCACTCAGTCATTTATTTCCTTTGGAACTGCTCACCCAATTTAATCATACAGAGGAACCTCTTTATCACCATCACAATTAATTTAACTCTGCCACCATCATGAGTAAGGCTCTAATAACTAGTTTTTCTGAAGTAAAACTATTAATCAGATATGATTAATATTCAGACAAGAAAATGTAAAGTGTTAAAACTGTCGGGTTTTTATTAATCTCTAAAGTTTTAAGGAACACTTATGCTTTAAAGACTCACATTGCATTCCCCAAGCGTGCAGATTAATGGTGTAAGTGAATTAGAACAGCAAACAGCAAAAAATATTTCGGTCCTAGGCTAATGCATACTTTGCATTTGAAATGTAACTTCTGAGGGTGTTAATGAGCATCCTGCAGCAAGCCTCAGGAAAACTGACTTACAGCAGAACCGGCTATAGTGTGTGCTACTAACTGTATGTAGCTGTGTATAGTGTGCTGAAAAGATCTAAGAACTTCTTGATTAGGTTTTTTCCCCCCTCCTGACCTAAGGGAGGTCGGAAGCTCACCCTCCAGTGTGACATGGGGTGTCCCACCGGCCGCTGGAGCCACAGGCTGGGCTCGGGCCCTCAGGGCCAGCGCTCTGCACTTTCTCTGGCATCAGGCTGCTTCATAACTTTAATGTAAAGCCTTCAAATTGAAGTGGCAGGGGGGCGACGGCGACGACCAGAAAAGCTCCCCAAACCACCATCACCTCCCAAAAAACCCAATGAAAACCCCACATACATTTCGAGGCCAGCCCTCGCCTTTAAAGCATGTTAGGCAAGCGCCTTTTGCGGAAGACGGCTTTAGTAATCACCTTCCTCTGGAGCGCGGGGCTGAGGCAAAAACATCTACCTCAGGAAACAGCGCTCCTCTTCCCGCGCTTGGCCACGCGAGGGGCGCGCGCTCTCCCCGCGCGCTCGCCCCACAGACAGCGCAGCCCCGAGGGCTCCGCCGCCGCCCCGGGGCCGGCCGGCCAGAGGGCTCCAGGAGAACCCCGCCAGCAGAGGGGTACAAATCCCGCTTCCCTTCCCGCCGCCTCCCCTCAGCGGCCACGGTGACCTCCGCGCCCCGCCGCGTCCTCAGCTCACCCCGCCCCGGGAGCGCCATTGGCCCCTCCCGCCGCTCATCAGCCGGCTCCCCGCCTCCCATTGGCTAGCTGCCCACATGCGGACGGGCGTACCAGCAACTTCCTTCTCCAGCGCCTCGTACTGCGACTGGAGGAATCACGGCTCCTTTAACGCCCATCGCCGCTGATCACTCGTGAGCGAAGCTGTCAATCAGGCCGCCGCTTCGCCTCCGAGTTCTATTGGCCCAGTAACCCCTTTTCGGGCTTTCGTTTCTCCTCATTGGCTAATTGGATCGGATAGGGGGCCGCGATTGGGCAAAAGGCAGGCCTCGGGGGCGGGACTCGGCCGAGAAAAAGAGTCAATTGGCCAGAAGGCTGGAGCGGCGCCGCGTGATTGGCAGGAAAGGTGAAGAAGGCGGGGCCACCCGAGGTGAGGGTTGTGTGAGGTGAGGGAATCTCGCGGGGTCTCGCTAGCTCTGGGCGCGGAGGCGCGCGGTGATTGGGCGGCGGGGGTCAAGGGGGCGGGACTGAGTCAGGGAGTCTCTGCAGCGGCCGAGTCCTATGGGCCGGCCGAGCTGGGTCCCGCTCGGTGATTGGGTGGGGGCGGCTCTCGCGGAGCCTGGTGGGCCGGGTCCGATTGGCTGCGGGCGGGTGTCGGGCGCGCGCCCCGCATGGGGGCGGGGGGGGCCGGCGGGGGGAGGGCAGGCCGGGTGCGCGTGCCCGCTGTGCGCTCCGCGCTGGGGCTCCGTGAGGAGGTGAGTGGCGGCGGCGGCGGCGGGTCGGGCGGCCGAGGCGGCGGCGGCCGGGGGGCGGAGCGGCGCTGCGCGGCGGGGGCCTGAGAGCCCGCCGCCCCCCACCTCTGCCTGCCGCACGCACGCAGCGGACACCCCCTCCCCCCACCCGGCCCCGGTCCTTCCCCGCCCCGCCGCAGGGGGGGCTGCAGCCGCCGGCGCCCCCGCTGAGGCGCTGCCCGCCGCCAGCGCTGGGGCAGGCTGTCAGCGCGCCGCCGCCGCCCCCGCCGCATCCTCCCCCTCGCCCCTCTTTATCCCCGGCCCCGCGCTCTGCCCTGTCATTCATTTGTCACTCCCCGCTCCCATTCCGCCCCCCTCGACCCCCGCCGCTCCCGCGCCCCCGGCCCCCCGCCCCGGCCCGCTCCCCTCCTCGCCCATTTTTATCTCCCCTCACCCCCTTTTGCCCTCCCCCGCCTTGCCCGCCTCCCCTCACTCCTCCGTCCCTCCTCACTTTCTCTGGGTGCTTGTGTGTGTTTCAGGCCTTCCAGGAAAAGTTGCAAACTCCACAAGTTTTTTGGTGGTTTCTTTTTTTGGCGATATTTGAGGGAGCAGGTGTCTGACAGGAGGGAGCTATGTAGGAGGTGCCCGGGCGCTCAGGGAGGTTTGAGGGGATAAATGGAGAGGATGTGGGAATGGAAGGGGTAGACGTACCAGTCCTCTCAGGGTGTTCCAGGGGAGAGACTCCAGACCCTCCTTCTGGAGGGGAGGGGGATTGATTACCGAATTTCTTTTTTATAACAACAACAACAACAAAGTGAAGGAAAAAAACCCAAACAAAACCCAACCCAGTTGCCCAAGGATGGAGTTTCAGTAGCCACCCACAGCTGGACTCTTGGGGGAAGAGGGTTCGTGCACTCTGGCTCACGCACACATGAAGAGATTCTCCAAATTGTTTGGCTCCGCGAAGAGATAAGGCCAGTTGAGCTCAATGTTTTTAAAGGTGGGCCGTGTATGATGAAACCCAACTTCTTTTAAAGTGTAGCAGATTTCATTTTTATGGCCAAATGACAGCTTGACCCAGTTGTTATCCAATCAAAGGGCATTTTTTTGAATGTCTCTTTGTGGCACAACAGCCAACGCAAAAATGATGGCGGCTTACAATGGCGGTACGTCTGCAGCAGCAGCAGGTCACCACCACCACCATCACCACCACCTTCCTCACCTCCCTCCTCCTCACCTCCATCACCACCACCACCCTCAACATCACTTGCATCCAGGCTCTGCAGCTGCGGTACATCCCGTACAGCAGCATGCCTCTTCGGCAGCTGCGGCCGCGGCAGCTGCGGCCGCGGCCGCAGCAATGTTAAACCCAGGGCAGCAGCAGCCATATTTCCCATCACCGGCACCGGGTCAGGCCCCTGGACCAGCTGCAGCAGCCCCAGCTCAGGTACAAGCTGCAGCAGCTGCTGCAGTTAAAGCGCACCATCATCAGCACTCACAACATCCACAACAGCAACTGGATATTGAGCCGGACAGACCTATTGGATATGGAGCCTTTGGTGTTGTCTGGTGAGTAAAGAAAAAAAAACCAACTGAACCGATTTTTCCTTTTCATTTTTTTACCAGATCATAATTCATTCTTGGTTTTGTCATTTAAATCAGAATGCAAGAAAGCTGCTTACTATGATTTTTTATTTTCTTTTTTACTGGTTCTCCTCTGTTCTTAGAAAGTTGGCTTCACTTGTTTTTGTTGGCAGAACGAGGTTTAGAGTGGTGAAGAGCAACCTCTGACTGACAGGCCACAACGTCATTCTCTTCTGAGACAAATGCAACATGTTTATATACTTGCTATAGGATATGTATTCAGTGTAGCTAAGCTGTACTTCCTAAAATTTCAGGTTAACAAATAAGCATTAGAATATATGTTTTGACCTGACTTGAGAGTTAGAAATTAAAAACGTATGAAAATGTCTTCCTTCTTCAGTCACCTGTCAAGATCTTTGTCTAGGAGACTGTTTGACCTGCGGTAGTATGCTATATGCTACCTGAAACAGAGTATCTGAACTTTGCTCTCCTCTCATAAATGTAAATGGGATTTTCTGTCTCACTGTAGTACTGCCTACAGTCCTTTTATTCCCCCAGCTGCTATTTCAGAGGATTCTGTCAGCGGAGTGTAATCTCTTCTAATGTATTTTGTGACCACCTTAACAGAACGTACGTGATTATTGCCGTTCAGGATCACTGAAGCAAAACTGGCATGATTTTTTTCTTTTCTCCTTTTTCTTTTAAGAAATGGTTGTCAGTTTACCGTATTCTGAAATGTCCCTTAGAAACAGGAGAGCTGCCTCGGCGCTGTGTTTGAGGGCAGGCGTGTGGCAGCCAGCACACTTCCTGTAGCACAAAGTTTGAAGCGTGCGGCTGCATCGTGTCCCTGCAGAACTTTCCACAGCATTCAGCCGACAAGACTTTCTGTGGTGCTTAAGGGGTTTTGCTTTAGCTACTGTCTGCACTTTACTTTTACTGAGATAGGAGTACTTTGTGCCCGGGATTGTAGCCTGTACCAGCATACAGTGGCAAAGTGCTTTTGCAGGACAGGCCTCAGAAGAGGAAGACATGTTACTCCATTGTACCGACCCTTGAAGTTGGTCACTCAGAACCAGAGCAGTGCTTGCCATAAAATCATGTTTTCTAAGAAGGCCGAGCAAGCTGCACAAACTAGGCTTAGGCTGATGATACAGCTGACCCTGCGTCCCTTAACTCAGAAGGCCTAGGGAGTTAATTTAAATGCTAAGTTTACAAAGTCGGAGGGGTGCTGTTGTACAGTTAGCATTGCTGTCTTCTTGCTATGGTACGATATTAAAAAGTTGATTTAAAAGAATGGAAACTGACAAGATATCTGCTGTAAAAAAAATATATATCTAAGGGTGTTTCCATCTGTTCATGTATTTTTTGGATAAGTGTGGAGTTTTTTTAACTTAATTGTTACAGGCTTGCTTAAATTTAGATTGTTATGTAAGATCAGACCTTGTTATTGCTTGGTACACGCATTTTGTTTACCTGTATATGTATATATATGTATATATTTATATATATATATATATATACACACTAGGTCTTTATTTTCTTGGTTCTCTTTGCCACAACATAGGGTGCAGAGGGAGATCTGCTTTCGTAATATTCAGTAGAATAAAAGGTCAAGCTTGCATATTTAAATATAATATCATTAAGAGCACTGAGGGGAAAAAAAAGAGGTGTAGGAAGAAGAAAGGTCTGCTCTTGAGTGACAGAATGGGGCCAAAAGTGTCCACCCTTCCTGGCACCCCTGACTGTGCAACGTGTCCACCCGAGTAGGAATTGCCACTGGTGGGACCAATGCTTGCAAAATTGTAACTCCAGCTTTTACTTCAAGGTAACAACAGCTTAAAAAAAAGGAAAAGAAAGGGGAAAAAAATAGAGGGAGGGTGTTTAAAGCAGAAGCTTGGAGGTCAGATCTCCTAAGGTAAAGCCGTCAGGCTACACAGACTGAGAATGTAATTGGTTGAAATTAGTTCCTCTTTGCTTACATATATTTAAATTCAGTGGTCACTGTTAGGCTTTTGGCGTTTCATATTAACCTCTGCAAGTGAATGCAGACTGAATTTAAGACTCTGTAAGCAATAATTAAACTGAATTTTAGGTTTCATTCAAAACGTGAAAGAATGCCCATGTAATTTAATTTTAGCCATGTGAGATAATGCAACTGAACGTAAACGTTGCTTTGGATATTTGCAGGTTAAGTTGCCTTAGACATGAAAAACATATACTTTGATGCATGCGTAACACAGTTTTCAGCAACATAAGGCCTAAGCTAATTTTGAATAAGGCTTCTGTTGCTTATCTGTTTCTCTTTCTGAGCATGTATTGGCACTAACAGATAACTGAAAAGTTCCTATCTGTACTTCTGAGGGAAGTAGATGTTATGCTACAGTTTGAGTATTTGAAGAAGTGAGTCTTTCATCTTGCTACTCAGATATGTCATTGCATTGTCTAGAAAGATACAACTTACCCTGCAGTTGAGTTTAGCTTGTCAAATAAGTAATCAGGAGTGTGTGGTATTGAGTTTCCCGTTAGCTTACTGACAAAGATTTTGACTTGGCAGTTGAATTAGCATTTGTCATTAGTTCATTTGTCTGGTACTTTATGATGTTTTGAGGTAGCTAATGTGCTGCTGGAGTTTTTCACTCATCAAGAGCCAAAGCATCATGCTTCAGCATTTTCATTATTAACTCATGCAGGTTTGTATTGCTGCCACTAGAATTTGTGTACACAAACTGCATCCTTGCTCGTCTAGTCACCATTACGTTTTAAATCAACTGTCCTTGACACATAGATTTTAAACTGAACTTAACTCAGGCTGGCAAAGTAGAAAAGAATCTCTTGAACAACCAGCATTAAATTGCTATATTTATCCATTTTCATTGTGCTTTAACATAGAGTAAAGATGTGAATATTAATGCAGTGCCAGAACTTGATGTTTCTGAACTGCGACAAAAAGGGGCAGGGGGAGTTGCTGAAGCAGGAAGGGATGTGTAGGTACCTTCTCCCAGGGTCTGCAGATTTGGCAAATTGCCATGGGCCAAGTTGCATACCTAATTTGCTGAAAACAGAGTAATTTGCTCTTTAAGTATTTGCTGTTAATGCGTTGAAAAAAATCCAGATTTTAGTTTCGGCGACAAACTGTGTCCCATGTTTCAGATGGTGTTTCGGATTTTTGGAAGGCTTGTGTATATTCTAAGAATAAGGAGCTGTCCTTTGCAGAAGTGCTCCCTGTTTTGCTGGGGAAACATGCTGCTGCCATCTGGTGGGATTAATAATAATAATAATAATAATAATAATAATATCTGTTGAACATGCTGAGGCTCATAGGTTTTGGAGTGAGGGGTAAAGCCTTAATACCTCTGCAAGAAGTGCTCATGCTGTTTTCATGCAGGATTCCTATACCAGTGAAGAGGGACTGCAACTTCTGTGGAGGTAGACAGGGAATGGTTACTTTTGTTGCTGTTTCAAGCTGTTAACACTGCTGCTGAAATTTTATGAAACTGTCTTGTTGGCTGGGATGTATCAACTCCAGCAGGATAAGAAGCTATGACTCTGTAAGGTGTGTGGGGATTGCATTTGTTTTATATGTGTCTAATTTTGAAAAGTTATTGTCATTCATCAAAGACTGTGAAATCAAGCAATCTGTTTTATTATCATCAAAACCATGTTAAAAGGCATCTCTGTGGGAAATCTGTTACAAATGACAATAGAAAAAAAGTATATGAATTATTTTTTTTTGAAGCCCTGGTTTACACTTATTTGAAATCACTGTTTTTTCATGTATTTGCTTCTAATACTTTTTATTCAGAAAGTCAAACAGCCGTATAACATTTCAAATAATTGGGCTGTTAACGTTGAGATAGGACATTATGTACAGGCTGCTGTAACTTAAAGGCAGAAATAATTTAGCCTAAATCTGCTGTTTGTTCCTGGCCTTCAAAGGCCTGAAATCACTAAAGTCATTGCTAAGTAAAAATTGAAAGAATTTTCTGTGCAATTGATTGTTTCCTGGACCCTAGAACTATTTTGAGAGGGTTTTATCACTATACTGATACTAAGCACAGCAGCAGGAAAGATGTTTCCAGGATAAACCGATAATCTCCTGTTACTTTAAAGGAACTTGTCATGCTGAGCAACTACGCAATATAGATATTTTTTTTTGGACAAAATTGCTCGAATGTATATTAGGAAAAAAAAAAAAAAGGATGTTACAGCCTCAAAAAATATGAATAATGGCAGGATAAATTCCCTTTCTGATGTCTGATATTGCTGCGAACTATGATCATGTTTTGCATAGTTAATGCAAATAATAATGCAAAAGTCCAGTCTGGTAAGCATGAAAAGTTTAGAAAAAACTGAATTATGAAAATTTATTTTAAGAAATCCTTTATCACTTTTGGTGTAAGAGATTTTTTTTTTCTAAGCTAAAGCTGTTTGTGTCATGATCTTTTTCCATTCCCTCAAAACTCACCTGTTAGTGGAAGGCAGTACTTGAATGTGAGGAAAATGTCCCATGTTAATTAGCATTTAGATGGGCAGTTTGATTTAAACTATTTAATCTGATATTTTGTATTGGTCTAAAATTACTTTTTTGTTACTGATCAAAAAAATACAAAAGGACCCTATAAAGTTTGTCCTGGTGCTCTCATTGTGAATGAGACTGTAAGTGGAGAGCTGCAAACGGGAAGTGGCATCTCTGGTAGGTGAACAGAATATCCACCAGAATTGGATAAAGAGGCTCTGGAAAGAATAATCCACACCAATAATGTTATCCAGAGAGACGATCCCTACAAAAACATTCAAACTAAGCAAATCCAAGACAAATCCAAAGAGCCTTTTAAAGTGCTGGTGCTACAGCTGGCTAAGATGCAACAACAGTACAAATCACGAATATAAATCAAGGTTTTTCTTAAGAGTGGAAAAAATCGACAAGATGATATGTTGATTTTTGGTGTAGTTAAATTTGCTTTTAGTAATAGGCAACACAAGTGTTTAAAATTAATAAATAAAATGGTCGGAAAGAGGTTTTTTAAAAAAAATTCCTTCCAGAATATTTGGAAGACTGGGCTGTCTGTATTGACTGTTGTGTTTAGCGTTGCTGATGATCTTCACTCATATTTACCTCAAATATGAAGCTTTTCCATTCAAATGATGCATCTGCTTTATCTACATAGACTGTAACAGAAAAAAGTGAACAGAAATTTCCAGTTAGAAAAGATTAACATTGTTTAGTTCATTCTAATTCCAGTATGCAAACACTTTCCATTAGAAGCTGTGATATAAATGTCATTGTAATTGCCTGACTTCTTATGGATGACATTTTTAAAAATAATGTCACCTTTCATTGTTCAGCTCTTTACTACTAGTAGCAAGCAGAGGGTAGGGTCTCTTTACTACTAGCTGCCTGTCTCGAACAGGCTGTGGATGCTGGACAGAACCAGTCCAGACAGGAGCACTGCATTGAATACTGGCTTTTTGGGGGTTTGTGCTGGAGTCAATTTTGGTTGGGATGGAGTCAATTTTCTGCATAGTAACTAGCATGGGCTATGTTTTGGATTTGTGCTGAAAACAGTGGTGATCTGAACAGAGATGGTTTGTTCTTGCTGAGCAGTGCTTACTCAGAGTCAAGGCCTTTTCTGCTTCTCACACCACCCTACCAGTGAGTAGGCTTGGGTGCACAAGGCGTTGGGAGGGGAAACAAGGGGATCCCTTGGCATATAAAGCTAGGAGAAGAAGGAGGAAAGGGGAGACATTCGGAGTGATGGTTCTTTGTCTTCCCAAGTCCCTGTTCCACGTGCTGGAGCCCTGTGTTCCCAGAGATGGCTGAGCACCTGCCTGCGATGGGAAGCAGTGAATTAATTCCTTATTTTGCTTTGCTTGCCATGCAGCTTTTGCCTTACCTGTTACACTGTCTTTATCTCAACCCAAAAGTTTTCTCACTTTTACTCTTTCAATTCTCTCCCCCATCCCACCCGGGGAGAGCGAGTGAGCAGCTGCTGGGGCTGAGCTGCTGGCTGGGGTTAAACCACAACAGTTTTCCACTTTCTGTGTTATACTTCAGTGAGTTTTTCTGTTGTCTGGGGTGTCTGATGCAGATAGGCAGTGATTTCCTCAGAAAGAGACTAAGTTGTTTTTATTCAGTTATTTCTTGGAGGAAACCAAGAGGATGCCTAAGGCGAAAGAGGCAATACTGGCAATGGGCACATTACAGAGCAGAGTGTGTATTGTGTTCCACACTTACCATCACAATTTAAGGATATGCAGGTGATTATCTTTAATCACTATGTCAGTATTTGTTAAAGAATTGCTTTATCTAAATTGGATTCTGACTCTATTTGTGAAGAAATATAGTAGAACAGTGACCTTTTCCAGTTTTTTTATATGGGAAATTTTGTAAAGCTTTTATGTTTAAGTTGGGTTGTTGGTGTTTTTTTTTAATTTCATGAAAAGAAAAATTCTGTTAACATTTAAATGACTAGTCCCCAAATGTGCCGAATTAAATGAAATGGATATAATAATCCTTGCATTTAAATTAGACGTTGGGAATTAGGTGAAATGCTATCCAAGTAATATACTAGATTGTTCATTATTGTCTTGTAAGATGATGCAAGAAAGAAGGAATGTGGATAACCTGTTTTTTCTCAAAGTTGGGTGAGGACCATTTTGGATAAATCAGTTCACTGTAAATTATGCCAAGGTCAGCATTTCACAGGTCACTTGAAATGCATGTAGTTTTGCAGCACCTGCAAATCTTGATTTGTTTGTATCCACATGCCACTATGCTGATAATACAGTTAGATCATGGTAGCATTCGGTGTTTTCTCTTTCCTCCGAATTCTGCAAATGTTACAGCAGAACAGCTTGTGACTGAACTACAACCTAATACTGATTTTTCAGAAGGCATGTTTCAGATGTTCTTCTCTCCCTTTCTCCCCCACATGCTCTTTCACCTTTTTTTAAGAGAGTGTTTAAATTGTTGATTTCACTAATCCACAAACACAAGTGCCTTTAGTGTTTATAAATGGATGAAGGTGTAAGCATTCCTACCAATTGTATGTGATCAAGTAAGAGTAGTAAATAAAGGCAAGTAACAAGTGTGTGTGTTGTATGAGGCTGCTTGATATCTTGGGGGGAAAATGGGATTGAGAGTGAAAATAGCTGTGGGGAGGTAAAGTAGAAGGAAGCCTTTGGGATATGTTTGAAGTGTTTTTTGATGACTTGTAATAGTTGTATCTGGGTCTCATGTATCTTTAATCCTCTGGAAAGTT
The DNA here is from genome assembly GCF_015220075.1 of Falco rusticolus. NCBI lineage: Eukaryota > Metazoa > Chordata > Aves > Falconiformes > Falconidae > Falco > Falco rusticolus. Next base: position 14,966,214 of record NC_051187.1, on the reverse strand, counting down.
CTGCCTTCTAGTCTGGAAATACATAACATTCAGCTTTTCATATGAGAAAAGCTAGCTTAAAGTTGTGTAGAGCTCAATTAAATTGAATTTGTGTATATTAAAAAGAACAACAATTTGTTAATATAAGTGGTAATGTTTGTGGAATTTTTTAATATGCCATTTTAAAAAATAATTGTAATTTAAGTGTTAGAAAACAAGAAAATTGAGAAGCTGACAGTCTGCGGAACTGCACAGAGATTAATAAGCTTTACGATGGAGGGAGATGTTTAGGAGAATAATACTGTGTTTTCAGTTAAAACTATTTCTGTAGGCACCTGTAAGTAAGTAGACCCATGTGTTCTGTATTTGAGGGTTAGCTTTTGAAGTCCTGTTTGCCTGAGTTGTTTGTAAGCAAATACCAAGCAGTACCTTTACTACTAAATTTTGTGCACCAACAAGACCTACCTCCCAAGTTTTTTTATGTGGAAGTTTTGGGTACTTAAGCGCAGGGTGTCTTTGGTTTCTTAATAAGAAAAGTTGCGGTGGAGCAGTTGAGTCCTCTTTTTACACAGAATGTAAAAAATTTTCCTCTGTTCTTGAAAGATTGAAAAGGCACATAGGGAATGCTACAGTCTGCTTGCATGACCCAGGGATAATTTAGTTGGGTGGAGTGTACAGCTGGGTTGCAACATTTCATCAGTTTACATCTGTATTCTGCTTGGTCTAACAAGTGTTCTCCATGCTGACTGTGTGGTGGCCACCCCTACAACCATTCCCCGTGTTCACAATTGCTTGGTAATGCTTGTGTTCCCATACAGCACTCGCTGTAAGGTGTGCTGAAGCAATGTCAGTTACTTGCAAGGGTACATAGCAAGGATATGTTACATAGCAAGGATATGTTATAGGACTGTTCCAACTGGTCCAAATAGAATTTCAACTGAGACAAAGAATGAATTAATATTTTTTTTTATATGCCTTTGTCGGTTATACCTTTGCTGTGTTCAGATTTCTGTTAGTCTGATTTCTTATTTCCTAACTCTGGAGGCTTCCCAAGAATAGAGCTAGCTACTTTGTTGAATTGTTGAAAAATGAAAGACCTTGGAGCAGAGGATAAGATGATACAGTGGCAATTTAGATTTTAAAATCCTTCTGGAATATGAGAAGTAATGTAGAAAGTAGGATTTGTCCTCAGAACAGTTTCTAGGGTTTACTGAAAAACCATTTATTTCTGGTCAAAAGAATTCAATAAGAAGAAGCTTGGCTCAGTAACTGCAATTTCCTCTGTAACCTTTAGAATCTAAGAGTAAGCACTTGATTAAAGATTACATTATAAATATTATTATGAGAGTAATTATCTGAAAATGTTTGGATTTTGTGTCTGAAATACAAGTATGTAGTATGCCTGGTACTTAATAGCTGGTGTCCATTTTAAATTTCTGTAATAGATTATTTAATGGCTGTGATCAATGACTATGTTCTCTGTTGCTTAGTACCAGGTATTTACAATGATATGATCCTTTTCTGTAAACAGAATACAGTCTCAGTATCCAAGCTGTAGCTTGGATTTATGCCAGTTTGAGCCTGTCCTATATTACCGGTTAAGTTGGGGAATCCTTAAAGTAATAAATGATGATTTTAGGTGATGCAGCTTTAGTCTTGATTACACTAGTGAACAGACTTATGAGCACTGGTGTAAACTGTTGAGTTTGGAGTTGTATAGATCTCCTCCCATGTTACCAGTTACGGAAATAACTGCGGCGATGTGTGTGCTGGAGTGTATGGGGGCAGAAGCCTGTGGAGCTGTAGAGCGCGAGCTTCTAGGAGGAGAAGGAGAAGGATGAGGATGGGCTAACTGGAAATGCGGGATGGAGGAAATGGGAGAATCCCTGCTGCATGTGGAATACCCACCGGCTGGGCCAGAACTGACTCTTGCATCTCACTGATGACATTTGTCAAAGATGACAGTTACCTTGTCAGGGTTGGAATAGTGCAAGTTGGTTTTCAAACACAGGAAGAAGCTTTATTGCTCTCGAAGTTGTGTAATGTGGATGTGTTCAGCTGTTCTACAAACAGTTAAGTGCAGTTAGAATGTATAAAGCCCTGGTGTTACAATTTGAAAATACACCACACTAGATGCTCTAAGCTCTGCTTTATTGTGAGTCAAACTAACTATTACATCCAATTTTGTAAAAGTAGACCCCTGAGTGAGGTAGTATGTGCTTGAATGAAAGTGGCTTATGACAGGCAATACAAATAGGTATGTAAAGGATAGAGGTTTATGTGGTTAATGCATTTATTTATTGATAATAGTATTTGACTGTAATAAGCAGTAGCAAGGAAAAAGTGAATGTAAGTGGTAGTAGATGGGATGGGTAGTGAATGGGGCAGTAGCTAAAGGTGGTACCAACCATAGCAATTATCTGCTGTCTAAGTACAGAGGGGTTATAAAAATTAATGTTGTTGTAGCAGTAAGCCATGCTTTTTAAATAACATAGGTAACACATTTTCTACGCCTTTTTTTTCCCCACTGTGTTCTGACTGTCCTTTTCATCACTTCCACCCCATTTTCTTATTTTCCAGTATTGTCTGTGGTACTTTGTATGAAGTGCAGTTTATCAACAGCATATTTAAATGAAGACAATAGAGTTTCCATACAAGGGCTAAATTGTAGAAAATAAATACTGTTTGCCTGTGGAAATCACTAGAGCTCCATCCGTAGTGCATTGTAGGAGTAACCTAGAAAAGAGCAAAGTCATCTGCTCTACAGAAACATTTGGCAATCCTTAGTTATATTTTACTATATCTTGTTATAGTACAGAAAGAGCCTTGATCAGTGAAATTGTCAACGCATTTTTCTAGGTTTCAGAGTTCCGTAATTTTGCTACAGAATGTCTACTGGGAGTTTCAGTAATCATGGAAAAAAATTGCAGTTGTATTCAACTGAACTCAGGTGTGTAATGTGTGAGTGCATACAGTGTGGTAGCAGTACAGCCTTGGAGTGCACAAGTGCATACAACTTCACAGCAGAGGGAACAGGAGACCAGACAAACTGCATTAGTGAATACAGCCTTTTACCAAAATGCATTGCTATTCAATACACCAAAACACCAGAGCGATCTGGACTTTATTTAGTATTTAAAGTTGTGTCTTCTTTTGTTATGTGAGAGTGATGGATAAAGGAAGGCAGACTTATGTCAGCCTTGATATTAAATAACTTCCGTGGCTATGGCTGACTTTGGAACATGGCCATATACAGAGTTTAAAAGTGCTTAGTAAGAATTTGAGCTTTAATCATGAGGACTGTAACGGAATCAGTGTGTCCTACTAGTACATTCTTTAATTTCCTGATGTGCTGTTTTTCTATAAAAGCTTGGAAGCATATGTGTGTGAGTAGAATATTTCTGCTCTTTATGATGTTGAGTATAACACCAGAATATAGAAGAATAATTTTATAGAATATGTACATAGGTAAATTTTCTTCTGTTATTTCTTTAATTTTCTTAGAACACGGTATGATGGTATTTATGTGTAATTTGAAAACAATAAATTCAGAGCTTTCTGTTCAAGACCTCTTGCAGCAAATTTTGTGGAAAAGTAAAATATACTGGGAAATGTAGGAATCTTTGAACTCTAGGGAAGGATTTTCTTTCCCTCGTTCTCTTTCATATGCAGATACAATTTATAGGTGAAAAAAAAGTTGCTCACCAGAGACACTGGTGTTTTAGTTTCTTTGTCGTTTTGTAATGGTGCTATTCCAAATTTTAAGCCTAAACCTATTCCTGGTTTCGTGGCAATATTTTTCTTCATTATTCTGGTACCACCAGGCGGTGCTCTTATAGTTTTCTTAATTTTGTAAGCTAAATGTAGTGTCAGAATAGAGCCTTTGCTTAATGGGAGCAATAAAGCTGAGGATGGTGTTGAACTGATGGTCAAGTAGTTATTCTGGCTTTGATCTACATTATTAGTCTTTTTCTGAAAAGCTACTGAGTTTCCCTTCTCTCTTGAAAGTGTGCATAGGGTTTTTAATTTCAGATAATGCATTTTATTATTTAATATAATTCCTTGTAGCAATTGAATATTTTTCTATGAATAGAAAAACTTATTTCATAGAGGTGGTAGCAATTTTCAGAAATGAGCTATCTTCATGTGAAGTAATTGCCAAGATCTGTGCTAGCACTTGAGCTCTGCAAATGAGACTTGAAAGCCAATCTAGTGGTAGATGAGGAAGGAGGGAGTCTAGCATGTGGTCTGGGTCAGTGGATTTTGTTTCACTGAAAACCATTTTATTTTTCTTTTAACTGTTTTGGTTCCTAATTAATAGGTTAAGTTTTATTACAGAAAATACAGGAAAAGTTATGTCACAGTCCATTTTGGAACCCTTTTCGTTTATGTATGGCACTTCTGTCTGGAGTGGAAGCCCACAGTACACTGACTTCTGAACAGGAGTGTATGTCTTTCTGTCTTTTAACAGTGTACCTTTTTGGCTTCCTCTTGCCTTCTATTTTTAAAGGGCCTCGGCAACCGATATCAAACTATCTGAAAGCCCTAAATAAGAGCTTTTTCTCCCCCCGAGGTTACACAGTAAGCAGAACAGAAGCATTGTTAAAAAAGTTGTTCTCATATATCAATATAACTTTTCTTTGAATGTTTCTGTAAATTCTTGTTGGCTTATTTAATTCAGATCTCTCATTTGGAGGGAGAATATCTTGCGGGTAAACTTTATGGAAGAAGGAAGAGAATATATCAGTTATTTCCACACAGTCTGCAATCCATCTTTCTTAATTTTATCAATTCCTAGGCTAGTGTTTTTAGTTAAAATGAAGAAGACAATTTTCTGAATCTCCTTGTGCTTTCTGACTCTCCTGTGTTCTCCCCAAGTGCTTTTGAAATCCCCTAGACGAGACCTGCTTGATGTTGATTTGTAGCTTGTGGGTATGTTGATGAAGCAAAAATTATTCTTTTTGTTGTTGTTCTGACTGACTGAAGGGACATGGATCAAACAGGTCATGGAAAGACATGATACTCATAAAATTAATATGCATAATGTATTACTGCACAAGGTTACAAATGCAGACTGTATAGAATATTTAGGGTCCAAGCATGCCTTAACTTCAACAGTTACTGCATCTGGCTTGAGCTGTGGCTAACAATTTAGGAAGGTGCATCTGCAAACTAGCTCTTAACTCTTTGCCTACATTTAAAAAAAATATTAATCAAGACAGTTAAAACAATGCCAGAAAAATTGAGATGCCATTCTTTGGGTTTTTTTTAATGGAATTGAGGAATCTTCCCTTCAATTAGCATTTTTCAAGTCATGATTCCTGTTTCAACTGCAAGGACATAGCCAGAACAAACAAGAATAGACACAGGCTGAAAGTGACGTCTTGGAAAATGAAGAACTGCCAATAGTTTTGTTAAGGGCACATGTCCTCTAAGTCATCATTCTGGAAACGGATCTTGTTAACACGATGTATGGTTAAAGGACAATGGAGTTTAATGGTTTATGTTTTCTTGTAGTTCAGCATATGTAAGGGAGAAAAAAAAAATAAACAAAAAAACCCAAACACAAAAGCAGTGGGGAGTTGTATCCAATAAATACCCAGTTCTTAAAGTGAAATAAACAGAATGAGTAATAACTAGCGTCTACGTTATTTTTATGTCTAAATTCAAATTGTTGGGGAGAGAAGCTCCCACATGATAATTGCTGTTAATTTAAATAGGCAAAACTGCTCTTCCTCATCCCTTATTCCTTTCACTGGTTTGGATTGAGCAAATTAATTCACTGTTACCATCCACAATGTTTTCAGATTATTTTTTTTTATATGCCTCATCTTTGCTGACAAGTATAGTAAATATCTGATTTGAAGGACTCAGTTTTAATGTAGAAGCTGCGTTTGACTAAGGATGCAGTTTCACAGCCACGTTTGTGGCAGCCCATCCGCTGCGCCTGAAGTAGCATTCATGTGACAGTGTCCTCAATTGTTAGTCTTCTGTCAAGTGCTGCTTCACAAGTGAATATTCTGATCATGAACTGGAACAAAGGAATATGAAATTAAGACCTGCTAGAATTCTTTTCAGGTTTAAATATTAAAGCCATTAAAAGTTGCCATTTATAGTCCGACAGAGCAAGACATTTATCTTCTGCATATAGATCCATACTGCTTCTTGGGAGGGAGTGTGCATCTTCTGCGGAATACTTCTGTGTCAATGGCTAAAGAACAACTAGCACAGATCCTGCCTGCTGTCAGGCTTTATGCATAACTATTCTCATAGAGAATGCCATAAAGCAATAGTGATAGGCAAAAATATTTTTTTAAAAATTGCTATCAATTTTACCACAGGCCACTGGATTTAGTTCAAGTGAATAAGGTTCTACCTAACAGCTTAAGTAAAAGCAGTTTTTAATTATAAAGTGGAAGGTACCTTTTATTCATTTTTTAAAAACGTTATTATAGATAGCTCAGGGTATCAAAGTGCTTTTCTGAGTGTATTTGCTCATTGATTGTATATGAAAAGTCAAGATTAAGGCCTTCTACTGTGCTTTTGAGGAGAGGGCACTGACATGCTTACCCAAGCCCTCCATCTGAATTGCAGCTTTCCTTTTGCCCCTGCTGAAAGAGAAAAGCATTTATGTTCTTTAGGTTTGGATTGTTTATTGTTTTCTGAAGCAGTTGAAGCAAAATAGGTGAATGCTGACAGAATCGGGACCAGCCTTGGCCTGCTTGTGGCTTTTTCTCTGATCTCTGTCTTGGGCATGTCACCTTATCATTTTTGTGCTAGTGTTTGCTCATCTGAAACATTAAGAACTGACAGTTGTTTGGTAATTTGAATATTAGAAGTATATATATCATCACGCCCACAGTTGTTCCCAAGAAGATTTTGTCACCTATCATATGACCCAGTAAAGGGAATCCTTCTGTAATAATTTTTATTTCATACTGAACTATTGTTTAAACTTTGGGTTTAAAGTGTTTTAGAGACATTAATTCAATTCCCCTTTGAAATTCTGTGTTTTCTTCGAGGAGTCTGTATTTTACTTTAGAATGTCCCAAGACTGGAATTATACCCGTGGTAGTAATTTATGTTATTACAAGGTTTTTGGCTGACTCAGAATGGAGAAATATATATTAGGATTTTCAGGTCAGTTCACAGAGATCATATAAAACTAAATACGGCTTTGAAACCAACAGGTTAGACAAGAGCCCTGCAGGTTGGACTTTCTTGTTTCTTTGGATAAAGTTGTGAAACCACAACAGCTGCTGTGTAGGATGTAGATTAGTTTGGTTTATAATAATTCAGGTTGTTGTTGAGGTTTTTGTTTGTTGTTTGTGGGTTTTGGTTGTTGTTTTTTTTTGGGGGGGAGGAGAAACACACTTCCCTTGAAGATCCTGTAATATATTAAAGAGTCATCTAAGATTACATATAAAATTAAACTTTTCAACAGTGTGTAGGGTTGCCATCCTGCCAGCATCCACACTTGGAGAGGAACAGGGGACAAGGCCTTTCAATAAACCTTTGAGTTTTGCCACTCTGTCTTATGATACCTTTTGTAACTTAAACCAGGGATTTTTAATTGTGGCCAGTATGCGTATCACACCTTCAGGCCCTGATCAAATGTATCAAAGGAAGACATAAAGCTAATGTAATCAGTATTATGAAAGGATGAAATTAAAGGAACAAGACCATTCTGAGTGATCTCTCCTTTATTTGTGAATGCCAGTAAAAGAAATGTGTGACGTGTTCTGTTTAGCAATAGAAAATATACTGCACATCAGCCAACAGAGCTGCAGCAACATCTTTCATTTTGTACCTGAAGTACACTTATATTTTAGTCTCAGAAGGTTTGGTATGGTTGATGGCATTACTGATTGGTGTTTCAGTTATTGATCATTATAATGAATTTATTACTCAGTTCTACTTCAATCTGAAAGTATTATCCTGGAAAAGGAAACAAAAATAAAGTCAGAAATAGAGACCAGCAGAAATCAGTCATGACTGTTTTTACATTGATCATTAATTTTGTTCCTGTATTATTATGCGATTATTAAACATTCAGATAGACTTGCAATGGAAAAAATTCTCAGTTCTGAAGCTGGAAGTTCATTTACTGGCTGTAACAAATCATCTGAAAAGGTATGCTTTGCTTCAGATAAGCATTAGATATAATACTGGCATAGTGATGCTGTCCCGTCGTTGCAGAAAACCCTGATTACTTGTTTGAGTAATGGTCATATACTTGGGCACAGTCAGAAAGGGGGTGATGGTAAGCCTTGGGAAGCGTTACAAAGGTAGAAGGTGAACGTGAAAGGACTTGAACGTTGACGAGAACAGTGCTGACTGCCAAATGCTCAACACCAAGCAGATACTTACTTTAGATATATACACACACACACACACACACACAAGGACTTCTTTTACTTGAAAATAGACATTATAGACATTGCAAATTGTACAGTATTTCAGGCATTTGAGTGGTAAGCCAAATGATCTCTCAGAATTTTCAACAAGATGAGGAATTGCATTGGTTACACATTCTGCCCATTGCAGACATGAAGGAATTTTAAAACATCTTGTATCGCTCTCGGCAGGCTGTTAATTCAAATGTACTATTTACCTGTCTATTTTAGTCTGTCACTCTAATATCTGAATATTTCTGAAGTTGCCTTCTGAATCTAATGGAAAGGAGAGGTTATGGTTCCAATGTGATCGAGACTGTCAAGGAAATAGGTGAATTTTTTACAGCAGTGTGAGACGATGGTATGTGACAGAGGATCATTCACTTCACTGGACCATGGTAATGGGAGACTGATGTCTCTTTAAACTCTGTTAATAAATACAAGCCTGATTTTTTTCTTCTTTGCAAAGTTATAGGTCTTTCTTAAATCTTCATTAACATATACTAAAATAAAAAAGCACTACTTTCACATTTTAAAACCAGCCCATAACCCTAAAGCATCTTCTGGACTTTTGGATTGTACAGGATATGAATTAATTTCACAGTTGTGTTTTGATACGTCCCTTCTGTTCGTGCAGTAATTCAAAGAAGGAATGACTATGCAGTATTGGTCACACAGAAATCTTTACACAGGAGTAAAATGTACGGAGGAAGCATCAGAGGAGCTGATTTGGGGTTGCCTTGTATGCAATGGCAGGGAAGTTGCCATTAATGTAGTTGGGGTCTGTACCACTCTTGTAAAAATATATAAAGGATTATCTTCAGTTTGACTTGCCATTGTGAGAAAAAGCAGTATTATCTCTGAAAGAGATAGCACTAAAAGAACTTTTGTCAGGTGTGCTGTTTGTTTTGTTTCTCAGCTCTTCACTTTGGTTTATTCAGTAGAGGAGGAGGTGAGATGTCTCTGGTTAGTGTTTACTTTGGCCATTGTTAAATGTTGGTGTTGGGAATTACAGTACCTTATAAGCCTAATGTAAATTTTAAGTAATATTTTAAAGTTACGTGATTCTAATACCCATTCCCGTGCAAGATAGATAAATAAAAATACAGTTAGTTAAAATAATTTCTGGTAAAGGGAATGGAAGAGAGAATGGCAACTAAAAAGTATTCTGAGTTGTGATACTGTATTCTGTGTTATTGTAATAAATATTTATATTGTGGTAAGGAACAGGCAGGATATAAGTTGAAACTTGAAAGGCTGGTAAATAAGATTTGCCTCTTCCAGGTAAAAACCTTGATGAATGTTCATAGATTTATCATTACTACCCGATTTGGGGACATGAATAGCAGTACTTATTAAAATCAAAAGGTAATGTGAGCCTAATACAACGACTGTATCAAAGTCCTGAGGCTTAATACTTAACTAGCAGATACAGTTATTTCCCTTGGTGGTAGCAGAGGATACTGGAGTGTAATTACTTTGGAGTGAAGGACTGTGTTTCAAATATTTGTTGCAGACTTTGTTTGAATACTCTTCTGAGTTTTTCATATGCTGGCAAACAGCCAAACATGATAGTGGTGAAAAAAAAATGAATGACTGAAATACAATAGAGTTAACCTGGAAGATGAAGTACTGAGATTTTAATTGAGATGAGGATGCAGTGCTGTTTCACAGGGATTATTGTGCAGTTTCTTTGGGGTAATGAGGCAAAAAGAAGTTTAGTCACTTTTTTTTTTTTCCCCCCTGTTTTGTTTTGTCCCTGTCCTTCCACCCCAGGGAGAGGATGCTATGGGAGGATGAGAGGTACAAGGGAAAGCTGATAGTGAAACTTAAGATGTTGGGGATAATTATTGCAGGAAACTAGGTATCCATCTAGAGGATATGACCAGAGACTTTATTAACCTACTTTGCTACAGAGGTGCAAAAATATTCTAGGAACTGTGCCAGAGCCTGGAGGCTTGTTGGACATGGAGAAGCAGGTTTCTCATTTGGGTTTTCCTTCATTGGCTAGTGGGAATGGGAATGGAGGTCAGTGAATTGGGCCAGGAATGTAGTAGTTCATGTAACTGTGGTATACATTTTAAAAGAATAAGTACAAAAATACATGGAGATTTATATGTTTAATAGGCATGTATTTATTTATGAACATCATAGACCTCACAGAACTATGCCATGGACTGAAAAAAAAATTGCTTTTATGGAATTAAAAAACATATCCGTATAATTGTCCAAAATAGTGTAATAACTTACTCTAGCTGTGGTTCATATAGGCAGTTGAGAAGTAAATAAAAGGTCTCAAGCATAGCCAGAAAATTTTGTGTAAATGAGGAAATAAATTTGATTTGGAAAGCAGTTTCAGTTTTAAGCTTCCATGAAGGAAGGCAAATTAAACATTTTAAAAGAGATTAACCATAACAGTATCCCTTTAATTTTCTATCCTTTCTTTTAAGTAAGATATTCTGAATCAATTTTTGTTCAAGGAGACAGATTTCTTGCAGTAATCAGTTTTGCTTTTAGCTCTGATTTTTAAAGAATGAGTGATAATGGCGCACATGCTTGAGGGTGTGATTAGAACGCAACATTAAAAGGCTTTTTAGGACATCTATGGTTGAAAAAGGAGCTCTGGAGAGGTCTGCATTTGGCAGCTGAGCAAGATGTGAATAAAGCATACCTTTGAAGTGTGGTATGAAGAAGAAGTCGCTTAACCCTTTCACATAAAATACCTTTTAGTGACAGTTAAATCTAGGTGTTTTCTTCAGGCTCACCCAAAAGTTATACATTAAATCTCTTAGCTTCTGTTCAGTCTTTTCTTTCCCTGAATGAATCCTGTACCTCTAAAGAAGTCCACCTGTCAAGAATATGTATTTGAAAGACTTGGCTATTTGGAGTAACTTACAGCACAGGTTTTTTGGAGTGCCTTTAAGTATGTTTTTACTACCTTACAGTATTCTGTGGAGTATGTTGAGAAAACTTAATTAAATGCTGAGAATGCACCTTGGTAGTAAGTTAATTAAATTGTCTTTTTTGATAATCTTAAGAAACTTATTTTCTGTTTGGTATCTTTAAAATGCACACAAAGCATTGTTCAAATGCAAATTCCTCGATGTAAAACCTAATTTACTTGCCTCAATTTTAGGAAAATGTTTAGCTGGTATATATTTTTGTAGGTTCCAGATGTTTAAAAGTGTAAGAAGCTTTTACTTTTGTTTATGAACACCTTCACCCAAGTTCTATCAGTCCATGTCAGTCTGCAAAGGACTTCTCATCGATTTAATATCGAGTGATCCCTTGCGTGAATGAGCACTGAAACTGATGCAAAACTCCTGAAGCTGACCTCCAAAGATGGGTAAAACAGGGGAGAATGTTTGTCAATGAACTGTCTGTTGCTTCTGGGCAGAGTACTACTCTTTAGTCTTAATGCAAGCTGATGGGATGCTTTGCACTTTAGGTAGGTGACAAAATGAGCAAGAACCTGGACATCTGGATGGAAAACTGTTGGTACCGCCCTCACCACCCCCAGCGCTGCTGAAAGTGCTGGGAACTCCCAACCAGCACTACAGATTCAGCATACAGACCTGTATTACCTTGTGAAGTGGCCAAAAATACCCAAAAACCAGATAAACGACCTCTTTTATCTCTGTGCCATTTATATAAAACTCAGCAGATGCTGTTATTGAAGACTTAACAGAAACAGTTGAATTGCAAGTATTGAACAGCCAGCATGATACTGCTTCCTCCTAGAGAGCGGTCTGTGTTTGGACTGTAGCACCCTGCCTTCAGTTGCCAATTAATAATGGTTTCAGAGAGAAACCAGGCATCTCCACAGTATACAGACCTCACTAGATTATGTTGACAGCGAGATGCTTTAAGTCTGTTGATGTTCTTAGCATGATTTTAATTTTTCTAGAGCTTTGCCTAGCTTTTGTTTTACTTGATCCATACCGAAACACAGCACATGCTTCCTGTGTTAGTCAGAATGTGTCACTTCAGTTTTAAATGAGGTATTTTCCCCAGGCACTGGACAGGCTTAACTGTAGGTAAGGAGCAGGTAAGAGGTGAGCTGAGAAGAGGAGGAACACTGAAATCTCTTAAAACATTCAGGACTCTGATTTACTTGAAAAGGGAATTGAATTGAAAATGGATTTTTGAAAAGTGTTTGCATCACAGATTTTGCTTGAGTAGCTTGAATAAGTAACAGCTTCCAAAATATTTTTCCTCTTTCCGTACTTTTTTTATGTTTACCTATGAAGACTGCTGCACATCTCACCCTCTTTTTCTTTAAACTTCTAATATCTTCATTTAATTAGCTGAAAGTTAACTGAGACATTCTCAACACCTCAAGTAACATACTGTACTACTTAAAAATGGTATGACTCTCAAATTATAATTATTACAGTGAACATTGACCTGTAAATGAATAACTGATAGTAAATACTTCTCTATAGAGTAAACATATCCTTTTGCTTCTTCTGCTTTTTAGTCTGACTTGTTTTAAATTAGATCAGTCCCTTCAAGATACATACTGTTATTTATTTTAATTGTGACTAGCACAATCTGGGCTCCATTTCCAGTGAGTCTTTACAGTACCACTGAAGTTCAGTGGAGGAAAAAAAAACAACAAAAAAGCAAACAAACAAACAAGCAAGCAAAAAAACCCAAAGAGGTGGCTGTTAGGTATGCTGCTTTACTACATCCATGTTTTTGAGAAAAAAAGGTTTTGTATCATACAGTTAATTCTGTATATTACTTGTACTTAGTTGTAGAGGCAGAGCATGCCATTACCAAAAAGGCTGTAAAGGAAGCTGCTTCCTTATGTTGCAAAGGTTATTTTCTAAGTGTGAGATACACATTTGAGAGAGGGCATTGGGTGTTATGTCTTCCAGTGGTAGCGATGCTGTTACATCCTCCAGTAGATCGGTTGAGCTCTGTCACTGCATGGCCTGTGTAGTTCCTTATTACTTTCCTGCTGACTGGTGTTAGATGTCCGTGTCTCCAAGTTAAATATAAGTGAAATCAAAGTTTTGCTCGGTAGTAGCTCCTCAGCTATCTTTTTCAGTTTGCTTTCATATCATAGCATATCTCTCAAAGAATTTTTTTTGCTCACTGTTAATATTTCATTTTAGCATCTTTGAAGTATTGTCAGCTGGAGGCTGCTGCAGAGCCATAGTGACCTGAAAATCATTAACAGCACATCCGTTTCTTAAATGTCTCAAAAAATAACAGCTGTTCTGTTTGATAATGTCTTTTAACAATGAAACCTTTTTCTTAGTTTTCCATGCTTGGCTGCTAAGAATTCTGCTATCAGTACCAACTTTTACTGAGTGCATTCTTACAGGCTGTTAGAAAGGGGTTAATCTTCTGTACTGCAGCTACTGGGATCTCCTTGTGGGCAATGAATTACAGCAGGATCGTAAACAGAGTTTGTGGAAACTTTCTGAGTGCATGAACTGCTGGTGAAAATATGTGGTTGCACTTTGTAAGTGTTTTTGTGTGTGTTACATGTATCTGCTGTGTGGGCCCTGATTAGCTGCTTAGGATAAGCAGATATTTAATGTATCTTGAAGGTAGAATAATAAGAAATTATGTAATTTAACCCTACACTTGGGTCTCTGGCCACTGCATGAGTCCACCTTTTGTCAGTGTCTTTGCTCACTCCAGTGAGTAGTCAGCCTCAGATCTGATGTGCCTCTCTAATTTCTGCGGCTGCTTCAGCACTGACAATGCTATGACTGGCCAGTCTGTTGATTGCCATTTGTATATTCTTTCTTAGTGGTGATGGGCATCATGCTGAAAGTTTAAGAGCCTTCCAGAGAGAGCTCTGGTCATTGCAGTAAAGTGAAGACTAGAAACTGCACTGCTGTAATATTTTCCTCCTTCTCAACTTACCTGTGTGGCTTTTCCTTTAAAAATTACAGCTAAAATGATTATGAATATCTCCTTTAAACAAGATGGTATCAGCTTTTGCATCTCTTAAACAATGTGTGTACAGCCAGAGGGTAAAACACATTATAATACCATGCTAATTGCGTGTGTATGCTAGAACTCTCTTGTTGTGAAAAATCCAAGAAAAACAAAACCTAACTCCCTTCTAATGATACCACTCAATTAGCCACCACTCCCTTTCTCACTGCAAGGGAAGCCTAAGTCACTCTGCTAGTAAGACAGGACTTAATGTGGTTTGTAACATATAGTGCTGACTCTCAGTTCAGACTTGGCAGACGAGGAGAAAAGGCTCATGTAAAATTAAAAAATTAGGGTCCTCAGATCAGCAATCTTCGGTTATCTACAAGTGAGGCTTTGCTTTAAGCTGTTCTCTGTAATTAACTGGTAGGGTGAGGCATTTCTAGAGAAACAGTTTATGTGTTTTCGAAGTGCACTCTAAAAGGGATTAATCCCACCTATCCCTCTCCTTATTGACTAGGCAGAGCCAGTGTGACTGACTTAGATCATATTTGACACATGCTTAAAGCTGTCATTGTTACTAAAAAAGCAGTCTGTCTGTCTTCCCCTTTGTCTCAGCTACTTATTTTCCTGCTTTCTGCTTTGTTGTGCCAGCACTGCTGTTTGCACGGCCACACGGTGAGCCAGATCTGGGAGCCCAGCCACAACCATTAGCCAGGTTAAGCATGCCACACTTAGAGTCTTAGATTGGAAAATTGACTTTTAGGCTACTAAAGATAGACAAAAAGATTTAGCATTTGAATAATTTAACTTCCATTAAGAATTGTCACAAAGCTTTAAAGTGTGTTTTATATGCGTTGGTGAGCACAACCACTGGTGGGCAGGAACCGGTCTGGAAGACGAACTCTTCAGTCTGTTACAGGAGAAAATACTTCTGTGTATTAGGCAAGGTCACTGGGGCATCCAGAACATCACCTCTGTCCTGTCTCACTTGTATTTTGAGTGTTTGTAATAGTAAAATTGTTAAAGCAGCTACTTCACTTTGCTTACAAACTCAGTATATGTGGATAATTTCCTTTTTATTCTTCAATAAGAAATCGATTGTTAAATGTACATACATACATTGTTTTTATTTTTTTAATGATTTCACACATTATGTGCATTCTTGCCTCACCTTTCCCCTCTGCTACCTAATAGTCCATTAAATGTTGTAAATCGTTTTTTGTTGTGTTCTGGTATGGCTCATTGCCTGTCAGTAATTCTACAGGGAACATATGTACTGGATGTGATGGCTTATACCTGTGCGTAAAATTTACGTACCAAATCAAACATTTCCCAGATAAGTGATTTGATAACTGCACACCCTCTCCCTGCCCTCTCACTTCAATCTTGGGAATCTTTTGGTTTTGTGAACTTTTCTAAAGGATTTTTTTTATTTCATCCCATGCTCAAATATATTTTGAGATATGCTGAGATGTGATTGATCACCATGTACTGAAAAAGTGCTATATTGGGTATCACATGCCCTTGAATATGAGCTGCATATTTGTTTAAAAGTGGTATATCAAATATGCTTGGGTGAGCAGCTGAAATGCTTGTGGGACCAGGTCTGTTACATATCTGAGAGTAAGTCTCTCTGGAAAAAGTCTGCATGATTAAGAGTCAACCAACTGCGGAAAAAAAATCAGTGACTATTAAGAAAAACTTGGAAGGTAATCCTAGTAAGTCGTCGTCCTACCCCCCTTCTGATAAGTCTTGATGTAAATTTATAGGTATTCTCTATAAACATAAGGGAAGGCTCCCTTCCCTCCTAGAACAAACTCCCTCAGCAGTTTCCCACACCGCCCCTGAGAACATTCTTTCATTATTTTGTTTCTGCGTAATAATTGCCATGGAGTAGTCACAAACTTTTTTTTCTACCAGTTGAAACTATAGAACAATGTGTATGTGTTGACCTGGATTCAGAGAGAGAAAAAATTACTGTTGGCATAGTCTCCGCCTTGAAAATTTGCCATCAACATCGTAGAGAGTTGCTGAAGACTTATAATGTGTAATTGAAAAGGCTAAATGCCTGCAAGGATTCTTTGAGATAAGAATTGTCTTTGAAAACATTTTAACTAGAGGTCTGGATTGTATCATTAATCCTTTCTGTGGTTCTATTACTCTTTAAAATTGTATTATTTCTGGAGTGATTAGCCTGCAATGTAAATAGAAGCTACAGTTTTTGTAAAGTATCTTTTTTCATGGTATGTTTTATTTCAGAGTATTTTTTTAAATTTTTATGTAGTTCTTAAATATAATAAGACAGACATGTTTATATTCTTTATAATCAGCAAAAAAAAAAAGTTTTCTGATGGATAGAAGAGTGGCCCTTGTACACAGGGCACTCAGCTGCAGTTCAGGCGATTCAGTCCCCGCTTCTGGCGCTGTCCGTAAGCTCCCGGCGTGGCCGAGGGCCTGCCTTCCTGCTGTACCTAATCGGTGTAATTGCGATCTGCTACCCCATAATCACACCGTCTTGTGCTTTGCCTCAGCCCTGTGTGCACACAGCTTCCCCTCTGTCATGTCCAGGGATCATGTGGTGTTGGGGTGACTTTGTTCCGCTTGCTGCATGTTCGATGCTATCTTTGCCGGCACCGGATCCTGTGCAGCGCTGGCTCACCCTGGGGGCAGCTCTCGGTGGTCCCCAATGCCGATAGGAGGGCAAGACCCAGCGGTGGGTGGGAGCAGGACCCTCTCTTCTGACAGCAGCTTGCCATTATACAAGCAGCACAGCGTCAGTAAATGGCTTGGACAAGTCTGTCCTTATCTAACTTGTCTGTTGAAAAGCTAAAAATCTTTTTCCTTGGGATAGTACTGGTGTATCTGTGGTGGTTTGGAGACGCAGGCAGAGCAAGGGCTGGTATGCCTGAAAGCGTGTCTACTTCAGGCTGGTTTGTTCGCATGAAACAAGAGTCCTGGTTTTCCAGTGAAAAACATTACTTGTAAAGTAAAAGTTACCGTGGTCATTAGTGACACAGTACCAAATCACTGCTGTAGAGGAAGGTGCAAGTATTCCGGTAGACTTGACGATCTTTTAAAGAAAAGATAAAATAAAAAATGTAGTCATTGTTGGTGTACAATAGGCAGGCTTAGATTTATTAGTGAATATAGAACTAGATATGGAAGAATTAAACAAGATGGCTTGCAGCCTTTAGTCCAGAACATGTGTAATACATTCTGGTTAGGTACAGAAAGTTTAACTTCCAACTTGATCAAGGATTTGATGAAGGATTTTGCAAAATTTTGGTGGCTGAAAATAATGGGCAATAATTCAAGAGGAATATTTCAGTCTCATGCTAAGCATTCAAATATTTGTGTATTTGATTACTTTTTTTTAACAAGAGCCAAAGTCTGAAATAAGAGAAACTGTCTTGTTGACCTGTGTCTTAATCTCTTTACTTTCATGTTTGTATTTCTTTTCCTTCTTTTTGACTAGAGGGATCATTTTTGTTGTGTTTATAAAAAGGGAGAACTGACCAAACTGCTGCTACAAAGGAAACAAATGGTTCGAAATAACAGCATGTTGTCAAGTACATTAAGGAATCAATAACAGAGAAATAACCTTCTGCAGTATCTTGGCTATAGTAATCTTGGTGTTAGCCATACCAGTAGGTGATATGGCTACAACAAATAGTTGCAGTTGGTCACAATTTTTTAAGTGGTTGAATCATACAGCCTATTAGTTTAAGTGGATATTAATCTGAATGCTTCCTTTCTTATATTCCTGTTAAGTACTAAAAAGCTGGTGAGATAACAGAGCAAGCATCTTCCAATAATTTTTTTTCCAGTTTTACAAAATGGATTGTTTGATAATTTCTACAACTTAATAGTCTACCATTGTTGTGTAGGTGAAGTTTGAGCGGTAAGGGGGGACAACTGGGTGCTGTTAAGAGGCCAGAAGCAAGAGGAGGATGTGGTAACGCCAGCTGTGTTAATGAACACATAGCCAGGCAGCCCACTCCTCCAACAGTAACCAGCCTGCTGGTGTGAGCACAAGTTAATTGTACCGAAAGACTTGTAAATGGTGTGAAAGCAAAGTATTTGACTTGGTTTAATAGTATTTATTAAAAGTAGCTTTTTGCCGTGATTTGTACAGTATAATAAAGAATACTAAATGATTGGGTTTTCTTGCAGTAACAGCTGGAATCATAATTCTTAAAGGCACGATTAGAGCTAAACTATCATCCTTGATATTCCCACTCCCCCCCTCCAAATTATATATATAAACTTATTTTTTTGTCCCATACCTATATATAATTTTTTGCAAAGTTATTTTTGGTTTAAACCTTGGTCTCTTATCTCTTTATCCCCAGCTACGGTTGATGCTTAATAAGTGAAACCTTTGCAGACTTCAGTAGTAGCTTGAAAGAGTGCCCCATTGACTCTGTGCTGAGTGATGGATAGATTCCCTGCCTGCTGTTCACTTTACTGCTAGATTCACCTAGGGTGTAATATCCTAACAAAGCAGAGGAGGGAATTGAAATGTGTTCTTCTGAGAACAGCAGTAAGTAAAGCTGCCTTTCTAGTTGTTCTCTCAATTAGCTCCAAGGAGATTTTCGTGCTTTTCTAGTTTCTCTTGGGGATATGTGACCTGATAGCATATTGCTATAAATAATTATTTTACTAGTATCAAAGTAGGTGCTGTATACAAACACAAAGCAACATTTTCAGCATCTTTATTGGATGCTGTAAATAACAATTTTTCAGACAGGCTCTTTTTTTTTCCTTCCTTCCTTCCTTCCTTCCTTCCTCCCTTTCTTTTTTTCTGTTCTTTGGAATGCAGTCCTGACATTTCTGATATTCACAACTTTGATTGTTAGTTTTGTGCTGCCCCTTGAAGTGAAATTGCTAGTGAGTGGTATAAAGCTCACAAGCTAAGTCAGGGAGGTGAGGAGCAGTGTGAAATTGCTGCAGCTATGCGGGAGAGAATAGAGGAATTGCCTTCAAGCTGGATATTGCAGGTGATCATTACTTGTTTGTAGAAGTGGGTTATTTAAAAGAAAAAAGAAACTGGCCTTAAATGCATATGCCACAGCAACCCCATTTACCTCATTCCTTTATCAGAGACTACAACAGGAGCACTAGGAAAAGACTATTAATCTAAACCAATTTTTATTGTATGGAAGCATTTGAAAAAACAGCAGACAAACCAGGCCTTGCTTACACAGCTGTGATGAACTTCAGCAGTTCTGCAATACACTTAGCTCTTTTTGTTTTTTAAAACGGGTCCCAGGACTAGTAAAAATGAGCGTCAATATATCTGTGGTAACTACCAACATAAATCAGAGTTTTGTATTATTTGATTGAAGACCAACCATTTTATGAAATCTTTCACACTCGCTAATGAGGCTGCATGACAGCTACATCCATGGGAGAAGTGTAAGAATTAATAGGACGCTGATGTTCACCGGTATCAGTGCCTGATTATGTTCTGACTTAACAGAATTGAGTATTCCTAGATAAGTGTCATTGTGGATACTAAACTAAAGAGCTGTGGTACTTCGAGGTACAAAGCACTGTCAGTTTGGTTGAGTGAGGCTCAGCAACAGAAGAGGCTTGGGAATCAGTACTCAGAAGTTTTAGGTATTTACCTTCACGCAGAGAGGAGAAGATGGATATCCATTTCATGGTTTTGGGGGTAGTGATTGAAAAGATTTCTAGGCATTCAGCAACTACTTTCATATGCATATAATCTTTCTAAGATAATGTTTATTTTAAGAGGTTTTCCTTTTTTTTTTTTTTTTTTTCTTTTCTTTATGAATTGGAAAGGATGTTAGACAAAGGCATATACCAGTAAGAAGAAAAAAAAAGTTTTGTAATTTGTGTTACTGTTCAAGTGTAATTAACACTGATTTATGAGAACTTTAATTTAGGCAAATGTAAACTGCCTCGTGATTTTCTGCAGAGCAGATATAAACTTGCTCAACTAGACGGTTAACATTCACATCCTAAAATTTGCTTTCAACCTGAACTTGTTTTTATAAAAGCTGACTGTTGGATCCTTGAGTTTGATGCAACTAGCATAATTTTGTAGCAGTACAGCTGAAGAAAGCGAGTGTTTCAAATCCATCAAAAAATTCTATTTTAGGTATCTTTTTACAATTATCTCCACTTCAGACTTTTGGTTTTTCATTTGCCTGTTGGAACTCCAGTGATGACTTTCTCTGAATTTCTGTCTTGGATTCAGATTTTTAACTTTGATTATATTACTTTCACAGTCTTGACCTGTGTCACCTCCATTGCTGCTGGTAACGCAGCTCACCAGCAACTGGAAGAAGCAGAATGTGTGCATTTGGCTGTGGTTTCAACACGTAGATGCCATTTGATTTAGGTGATGAGTTCAGACTGCTTGCTTTAAAAAATTGTTATGGCTTACTTCAAAAAACATCACAGGCACAGCTACAGAGGCAGTGCAATTGAAAATCAGTGAGTGCAAGTGACTTTAATGCTATTCTGTATTTTGACATTTCCATGCTTTTGGACAGTGTGAGAGGAGTACTTAATGTATTGAATTTCAGACTTTGCCTGAAAATGTTTCACATTGCTATTCTAAAATTAAATCCTATTATTCTAGTTTAATATTTTATTAGAATTGGGATTAAATTAAAATTTAACCTATAATTCAATTAAAAGGACACCTTTTGAGGTCTTCTGTCAGTTTTGTGTGGTGATACAGCTCTCTGAAGGGTATACATGAGTATAGGTTATAGTGTTTAATAGTTTGAGACTAATCAGATGAAAATGTTAGCAGTTGTTACTTAAAATTTCATTTTATTAGATAGGACAATGCAAATAGATATGTTGCTGTAAAAATTGGATGTGTACTGTATGCATTAAAAGTGCACTGTGCATAATATTTAAATAATACTGGTGAAGTTTAGTTTGACAAGTAACTGGTCATTAAGCCAGACGTTTTGACCAGGGTCGCTTCCACTGGAGATCACGGAAGCTGCCTTCAGAGCTGTTCATTATCTGTACAGCCTGAGATTCATTAGCTAATACAGATGGGATAACCCCTGTGTTGCAGAACCAGAAGAGCTCAGCCCAGCAAGCCTTTCAGCAACAAAGAAATAAAAGCATTCCTCTGTAACAGGCTTCAGCACTTATCTCTTTTCTCTGGTACTGTTTGTGCTGAACCAAAGCAGCTGCTACCCTGAGTTAAGAGAGAACAAACTCAACATGGCGTGAAATTACTGCACTTCCATTCACATTCATTAGAGTTATATTGTTACCAGCTACAAGCTTGACTGGTCTTTGCATGACTAATAACAAGAAATGCTACTTTGTGAGTTTTACCTTAAAACATGAACAAGACACAATGCAGAATTTGAAACCACGTGTATTATTGGTCCATCTAGTGATACGTGTTATAGCATCTTTATTGTCAATTGCTGGAATAATATTTATACTTAAAAGATCTGCAAAAAGGCAGATAGGAAATTCCTAAACAGAGATATGATTAAAAGGTGGCTGTTAACTCCAAAAGGTCTTGAGTGTAGGTGCCAGAGGTGTGCTGCTGCTGCTGCTAAAACATGCAACCTCTGAGATGTTTGTCATGGGGGAGGACTAGTATCCAAATCCTCAGGTACCAAACAGATGATTCCCCCTTGCTCAATTAGAAATGAACCAGCAAGCAAGTGGAAACGTGTTTTGGTATTTATTCCTCCTCCAGCAGATCAGTTTCATCCTGTCTAGTGGTAGGTTGAATTTCAGAAACAACTCTGTCACCTGCCTTAAATTCAGTGTCTTCTTGTTGGTGCTGCTGTAACAGTGAGACCTGGACATGGCTAAAAAGCTGCTGTGCGCCTTGTAGCAGGCCTGCTTTTTCTCTCCATGTATTCAAGTCCATCATGCATTTTGTCCAAAAAGCCTTCAGGACATTAATAAGAAACCTCCTGAAGAGCCAAGAGGACTGTAATACGTGCTTTGTCAACCCAGCAGTGTAGAATTTTCTGCAACAGGTTTTGTTACGATCTTTTGGTTCTTATTAGTACTTAAGCCCAAAACCAAAGGCAAACTATTCTTGATCTTTCTTTTAATAATGCTGCTTTTATTGATTGATTAATTACATATTGTTAAGCACTTTTCCAATTTCTCCTGTTTCACGTAGATATGGGAACTATATTGCATGTCAGACCTGTTTATGGAATTTTAATATGGCAAAAATACCTAAAATTTCAAAGCTGATTCTGATAAGTTGATTTATTTGCTTGTTAACATTTAGAAAACAGGTTGTTCTTCTATCACTAATTGGAATGGTGTCGTTCCGTTGTGGTAGTACTCAAATTCAGAAGTTGAATGGCTATAGGTACAGCTTAAATATACAGCTAGGAGCCTAAAAAGCCTGTGAAGCTTACAGTCTCCAGAACAAGAGGAAGCATGTTTAACAAAACCACAAACTCTCTGTAACTAGTTTTATGGAAATTGACTTCCTCTTGCTGTAAACAGTCAAGGCCATGCCCAAGTTTCAGATGACAGATTTTTATCAATCATGGAAGGGTGCATTGCTTGTTCACATGTCTGTCTTCAAAAATGTTGTTGTTTGTGACTTCTGGTTGTTTTAGGTCTGTCCATTTCAGGTTCTATTAAACTTCTGTAATTTGAGATAGAAAGCAAACAAACAATCTATTAAATCTGTGAAGCTGCAGCTTAATTTCTTCAGTGAACTAAGCCTACAGACAAATTACCATTGGTTTTTATGCCCTTTTTGTGTTGTACAACCCCTGGACATGATCAATGAAGAGGTTTTAGTCTGTCTTTCTCCATGGTTGTATATGTTTACTGCACTGATTTTTTATAGATAATAGAAATGGTACAAGTAGATGTGAACTCTCTCAAACTGCCTGGATCTTAAGCACTGTTTTATTGTCTTCAAACAAAATGAAACAGTTTTAGAGAACTAATTTATTTACAGTGTAAAATAGCAATTGTGTCTATTTAAAGACAGTTCTTTTGTTGTAGTTATGGCTTTTAAATACATTTCAAAGGAAAAATAATGAAACAAAGCCACATATTTAATTTTCTTCACCTTATTCAGAAATAATTGTAGTGTTCTAAATATGCTACAGTATAGCATAAAATAAATTTTGAAGGTTTTAAGTCAAACATTTTTCATAGCCAAGATAGCTATTTAACTCTTGTTTTAACTACGGTTGAACGTAACATAGCTGAAGAAAGCTGCTTGCGGTCTGCCTGGATATTAAGTCATTTGTGAGGAAATTTCATGTTGTCAAAGGTCTCAGGTCTTGCACCTGTAGGATACTTTAGTGTATCATCATTGCCATCCACTAGCGGAATTTATGCCGTAGCTGTGAATATCCTCCTAATAGCAGTTGTGTGTGTGCGGTTGTCAGCAATAGTGTCCAAACTCCAAAGGGAAAAAATGAGTAACTCAGTAGCATCTGCAGTGTAATCGGTGAGGATTTTTATGAATAAAATTTTACAACTTTGTTTCCGTTACAAGAATATATATGTCAAATTCCCAGAAATCAGCAGCTTTTAAGTTCCCTTTTGCAGGTTACAGGTTTGGTGGGTTGCCTTTTTTTCTTTTTTTTTTCTTTTTTTTTTTTTCTCCTTTTCCCCTTTAAAGCTGGTAAAAATTTGGTGGGGGCCAGAAATGCTGTCTCATAAAGAGAGAAGAATACCGCTAATTAGCTGATCAGTGGTGCTTGACCTTGCAAGCAGTGGGAGCTCTCAGCTCATGCTGGGATCAAATTTATATGAATTTGTGAGCCACTGCCTGTTACTGGCCCTGCTGTGTGTCATTCAAAATCTGCCTCTGCAATAATCCTAAAGCTAGGGCCAGCCTGAAGTGTGCCTGCTCATGATGAATAGTACCTTGTTTTGCAAATCGACTCATTGAGGTAACCATCATCTGTGAATGAAGTGACTGTACACTGTGAGGGAGGGTATTTCAGTCCGGCCAATGGTGAGTGCCGAGTTGCATTAACAGTGGATTTTCTGTAGCTTTTCCAGTTTCATTCCCCTTCTTTCCAATTTAGGCTACAGGCAAGAGGCAAAGGTCCTGGAGACAATAGGAAACATATTGTGAATTGGAAGA
The DNA here is from genome assembly GCF_015220075.1 of Falco rusticolus. Taxonomy (NCBI): domain Eukaryota; kingdom Metazoa; phylum Chordata; class Aves; order Falconiformes; family Falconidae; genus Falco; species Falco rusticolus. Next base: position 14,941,836 of record NC_051187.1, on the reverse strand, counting down.
CCTTTTCAGATTCTTTTTGGCTCTGTGTTTCCCACCATAGAAATAGTCTGGTATCAACTTTCCCAGGTTCCCCTCCGCCCCTCATTTAAAATACAGATAAGCAGCGGCTGTTAACAAGTGTTGTAGCTGAGTGTGTTGGGGCAGTTCTCCTTTGACTCCCAACCACCGGTATCAGTGGTTACTTCTGACTTTCTGGATTGATTGAATAGTTTTGTGTTCTGAGGGACTTGGAGATAAGGCATATATTTGATTACCCCATTCTAATTTTTTATTTAGATGCTTAAAACAGCATGGACCTGAGACAAAAGAAGAAGCCTTCCCTGCCGTCTGTAGGAGAGTCACACCACAGTTAGAAAAGCCAGCAACTTTTTAAGGACAAATGTAGTCATCAGGGTACATAGCTGGATGTAGAGTCTTAAGTGGTTATGGCGTTTCACTGAGAAGAAAGTTATTTTGGTCATCCCAATAAAAATGTGCAGAAAAAAAATGAACGTTTCTTAACAACTAAAGATCTAGAAACCCTGTTTTGTAGTGAGGTTTGAGAACCCTCACCTTAAAAACCGTGATGGGGAATTGAGGCACCATAATCTCCTTGCTCTAGTTTTATGGTTCTCATTATAAAATACTATTTTCAGAATCCAATTACTTTAAATTAAAATACTTGCCATGTGCAAAGCACCTTATAATTTCTGAACTACTATACTTGCATCCCATGAGCTCTATGGGAGAGAGCCAGGTATCATGCCTGTTTCACATTTGTGGAGACTTAGATACCATGTGCTGTTGCTTCTCTAGATGTAAAGTGATTTAGTGATAGATCAAGTAACAGTCTTACACTTGCCAGCGTTCTGTCAGAATGGGATTATTACATTTTTTGCCCTGTTAGGAACAAGAAAGCAGTAGACCTGACAAAAGCAAATCTGTGTAACTGAGAAAATGTTTTAATCTTAATAAGGTCTTTTTGGGGAGGTGAAGGAGATGTTTATTGTCCCATCTGCTCCTCGGCTCAGGGTGTTGACCTACCTTTGAGCTCCAGTGTATGCCAGTGGCAGGCAGTATATGCACTGCTGTACATGTGTCCAGCCACTTAACAGCTACCAAGCTTGACTGGGTATGTGTATTTGTACTGGAATCAAAGAGTGATCGCACTGCGTTTAATACAGACTCTATAGTACAGTGCATAATGCCCTTTGCTTGATACTTTTTTCCCTAGAAATGTCTTCGCATTGTTTTGACTCACCGTCTAAGTTAAGAATGATAAGAACTCTAAAATATTTTTTTCTGATTTAGAAAAATTGTCTAACAGTAGTATGTGATGTTCTAAATCTTTTATTCTGTAGGTCAGTAACAGATCCACGAGATGGAAAGAGAGTTGCACTCAAAAAGATGCCCAACGTCTTCCAAAATTTGGTCTCTTGTAAAAGGGTCTTCCGGGAGTTGAAGATGTTGTGTTTTTTTAAGCATGACAATGTAAGTAAATTCAAAGTAATTTTGAAGTCTTTGATGAAGCCTAATTGTGAAATGGAGCTATCTATAACAGAATTATTTTTTTCTTTTAAATTATAGAATATCTAAAATGCTTTAAAAGCTCTCTAATTTTACGGTTATCAGATTTCCTCAAAACTCAAATATTACTGTTGCGAACACTATAAAAAATGAAATTATCGAGAATCTAAGGATATTCATAATTTCCCTTCCAAAATGTTTGCAAATAGCCAGGCAATACACTTCCACCTAATCCTGTTTTAGGCTTTAGATAAATGTCAGTCTGCACAAAGCTATGCCAGCTGGAGATCCTTTCGCTTGCAAGCTGTTTCTTACTCCATCTTCCTCTCCTTTTTGTTGGAGTTTGTAGTTGTCTTACCTCTTCTAGCAGAGGGGTCATACAAGCAGTCCCAAGTCTGGGTTAGGTAAAATCACCTAGGTTAAGTTAAAACATTTAGAAATTGTTTAAATTGACCCATATGGCTGTGTCTGAAGTGAATCAAGAAGTACTTACAGAAACTGTTCCGCAAGTGCAACTGTGGATATGGTAACCTCCTCCCATTGATGAGCAGTAACGGGCATGTTGGGAGTACTGTCCTCTCCTAGTGGAATGGGATCAGGAAGTGGGTATCTGTTTCAGAACCTTATTTCATTGCTTTTCCTCCTATTTTAAAGTTTACAATTTTTTATCTGAGGGTATCGTATTCCAAGGAAGATTTTTATTTGTGGGTAAGCACTGGATTCAGATAAGTGGTGTTGTCACTGGGGAGCAAAAGAGGGGACTGCCTTGCAAGCATGTACCAGATTGCAGAGTCCCCACCCCACTACTATCACCGGTCCTTGGGAAATGGATTCTGGGGCAAGATTTCTTTTGAACTGGTACCTTAAACTGCTCCTCACCAGTGTCTTCGTTATGGAGATTTTACTGAGGACTATAAAATTAAATAAAAGCATCTCTGTAAGCAGTCAGAAGTCGAGTCTGATAACCACTGAAGTTTGTGTACCTCATCTAAATGTCATGGATATTCCTAGGACAGGATCTAAAAGACGACACCAAGGTAGTATTTTTTCCTATGAGAGGATGTAAGTTCTGTGCTGCTGCTTTTCTATCTATTTTCTTTGCACAGAGAGCTGAGCTTCTGATTCAGAATGTGAACAACTTTGAGTTTTGTAATTCCCACGTGGAAGCAGTGTATCACAAAACTCTTAAAAATGAAAGGCAGAACAAAGTAATATCTTTTGCTTTTGCATTTCTTTGCTAGAATTACTTCTTCCAGGTATTTTATGGTTATATATATATTTGAAATAAACCAGTTTTTAATGGGTAGATAAATTTATGCTTTTATGCTAGTATTGAACAGCTGGAAAAAGTTTCTTGCATTAACAACAACAACAAAAAAAAAAAAAAAAAAGAGATCCTGAATGTACAGAATTATCTTTCCTGGCTATTATATTCACATATCTAGTGACATAGAATATTGGTCTGTCTGTGTGGGATAGAATAAAGCTAAGCTCTGTAAGAAAGATGCAGTCTGACTGTCTTTTTGAAAGGGCTTTCATTCTGTTTGGGATAGGTCTTGATCTTGTATGGTGTTTCCTAGGTACTCTCTGCCCTCGACATACTCCAGCCTCCACACATTGACTATTTTGAAGAAATGTATCCTAAATGTAAAATAGAGCATCCTAATTGAGGTAGGTGTAATTTTCATTAGCTTAGAAACTGCAAGTAGTTGGTGGAGTCTATAAAATAGAGCTACAAAAACTTTGAGTCTGTATCTGCACAGTTTTATTTGAAGAAGTGAATCTGTACTATGAAGAACTCTTAGTTAATGTGAACGTTGGAGGTAGAATAGTTCAGGATTGAACATGAAGCTCTGAGTATGTAAGATCCAGTAAATGCAGGGCATTGCGGTGTTTACCAACAGATAAGTGATTCCCCTAAAATATTTTTTTGAAAACTGTATCAAATAATTAACTTCCTCTCTGTTATTAGTGCCATAAAATACTTTCTGGTGTTTTCAGAGAGTGCTACTGTCACATACTTTGAAAGCATGACTTCAGAGGTGTTTCGGCAGACTAGTTGGGTTGTGGCTTTCCTTGTTCAGCCTCTATCTTGATCATGAAAACAGATTTCACAGATACATGTGTTGTTTTATGTGTCACTGGTGCAAAGGTACATGCTGTCTGTGGGTAACTATTATTAAATTGAATTTTAGTACATAACTTGATGGGAGAATTTAATGTTTTGTTCTTTTTTTTTCTTTTTCAAACCTCAGGGTATCTTCTGTTTTGGGGGTTGGGAATTTCTGCATTCTTAAACACTGAAAAATAAGTAAAACTTACTTTTAAATTGAGCTGGGTAGGCTCTTACTGACTAGTTGGAAGAGAAGTTCTGTGACTCAGAGCAGGTTGTTTTAGTACTTGCTCTAAATTGCTATAAATTACTGCGGTGAGTTGAGTACAGGTTTTCATGGTACAGAAGGTATCTAGAAATATTGTAAAATTTAGAACAAAAAAATATTTTAAATAAGGGTGATTCTGTTTTCTGCAGAGACTTCACTAGCTACAGACTGGGATTCATAATAAAGATTGTCTGCCTAGATTAATCCCACTCTGTTCTCTTCTTTATGCTATTTTAAAAATTTAACATGCTAAGATCCAATTTTTGAGAAGTTTTTAGCTAATGAAAAGTGAACTTGATAATCAGCACTGAATGAGATTATTTGTTTCTATTTTATCTTTTATGTGTGTAGGAAGAAAGCTTTTCACCAGACTCTTGCCCATAACAGTTTTAAAATTATTTACAGAGTTTTATGAACTTTTCAGATATTTTTACAACATGCTGTTAGTAACAAAATATCCTTTGTAGACTTCAGTAAAAGTGATATTTTAGAGAGCAGATAATCAAATATCCTAACACATCGACATTTCCATTATCAAATCAGTGTTTCAGTACAGGGATCTGTGATACAGCTGAGGTCACCTAATAGACTTCCGTGTTTTCTGTGGAAAACTCCAAAAGCAAACACTGAAAATTAAACTCAGTGCTGAATTGTTGAAAGCGAACACTCAAATCAGAGCATATTCAGTTATGTGTCATCTCACTGTACTGCTGCTCCTTTCACAGCTTTGATTGCAGTCTTTTCAAGTTTATAATTCACAACCCAGTTGTGCAAATAAAAATTTCCTCCCAAACCCAAAACTGTTACCAAAATCTCCTTGGAAATCAGGCATGGCATAATGAAATATCTGTTATAAGCTTATGTAAGACACCTGCCAATCAGTTTTCATCTGAAAACGCATGCATGTACATTCATGAGCATATATACAGTGTTCTGATTGAGGATTTGGGTTTATTTTCTAAAATTATATAGTTTTTATATAATCATAATTGGGATCGAAGTGCTTTTTTCTGTTACCTGAATGCACAGTAATAGTTAAGTTCTACAAAAATCACTGCATTGTCCCACAGATGTCCACATCATGTGTGCTGCAGGTCTTACGAGTAGCTTTATTACACTGTGTCAGTGTCCAGCGGAGCTGCTTGAGGTTGGAGTGCACCAGCTTACTCTTATGGTTAGACGTGGGAAGGTTGTTTTTTTATTTACTAGTGGGTCTTGGCTGCTTTTCTGTATGACCCACTTTACAAGACAATCAATGGGTAGAAAATTGTCATTCCTTATTTTTAGATAAACTGAACGTTGTGAAGTATGGCTTGATCTATTTATAATAACTCAAATTGATTGGTGAAGAAAGTAGGTGTATTTTAAACTTAGTGATTTTAACCAAAGTACAGCACAATTTACTGATTGATAAACAAATTCATTGGTTGAATATATTGCTGTACTATACTAGGGCTTTTTCATGTGAATGTTAGATAAAGCTCTTAAATTTTGCTTTGATACTTCTTCCATGCGAATAGCATGTAAGTAGTCTTCAAAAACTGGATTTTGGTTATTTGCACCAGTTCAATGCCCTCATTTTATAACAAGTCATATGAGTTATAAATCAGATCTAGGTTAAGGATTACTCCTTCCGTGTAATTGTACGATCAAGAATATTTAAATGGGATAAGCTTATTTTTATGAGCCTAGCTACTGCCAAGTTTTGAATATAAAACCAGAAATGTTAGTTTCCTTCATGGTTAACTGATTTTTAAGTCATTCTGACTAATGTTTTATAGGGCTGATTTTTTTTAATGTAATTTGTTTGAATTTCTGGACTCTTAATATTGGTAATAAAGACTATTTGCTTTGTGTAGTCTTCTTTCTCCTTTATTTTGAAATAATTGCAGGAAGTGCATTTATGACCCTTAAATTCATTAGAAGAATGAATGAATAGGTGTTTCAATTTATATGCACATTTTTGATTGCATGCGCTTCTACTTACTGTAGTATAAGGAGAAGTTACTTCAGATTTGTTTTAAGAAGATCAGGTAACTATATTCCATATTTGGGAAATGTAGCTGTAAAAATTTATTTTGTTGATACACTAGTATAGTTCCTAAAGATACCATAGTGACATTCCGTTTTTACAATAAGATATATTGATCAGTGATAAAAGTGTAAAGTGGTGGAGTTGGTACTACTTGCTTTCCTTTATTCTTTCTAAGGAGCTGTAGTGCCCTTTTTGGGGAAAGAAAAAAAAATAGTGAAAGAATGACTAAAATTATATGAACGATGTGTTGCAAATGAACTGGTAGAGTTAGTTGCAGTTGTTCAGTGTCTCATAGGTACTAGGAAGAATTGCAAAGTATATTTTGTAAAGAGAACTCATTATAAAACTGACTGAAAATTTTGATGATAAATTAGAAGATTTCTTACAAAACTGGTGTTGAATAAAGGAATTCTAATCTAGTGAGATTTTTGTTTTAGAATGAAAATTCTTTGCAAACTGTTAGGTTGAGATATAATTTGAATGTATAATGATGCTGTAGATTGAAAATCTTTGTGAGCATTTAATACCTTTATACAGGTATCCGTATTTCTGCCAATATCACCTCGTGCAAAAATGAATATATAATGGAGCATATATTTTTCTGGGTGTCTGTCTTGAGAACTGTTAGTAAATTTTAGGGGTTTTATATTAATCATTAAGGTGATGTTCAAGGCTTATCCCTGCAATCATCAGCTTAACTTGGTGGGACAGAAGTATTGTCCCTGATACACAAGCTTGGATGATGTTTTGGTTCTGCAGTATGCCTGTTTCCCTAGGTGGACTGACCTAGCTTTAAAGCACATCAATTGTAAAGATAAAGAGCAAATCAGGTTTTTCTAGAGCATCTAAAAAGCTTTTCATTACAATTAACATATCTGTTAATTCTTGTTTGGACTGATTTGACAGTGTTAGGTTTATGGCTGGTCTCTGATCTTAAGGGTCTTTTCCAACCTAAACAATTCTTGGATTTATAGCTCTTTTTTTTCCAATTACAGAGTCTTCTGCAACTGATTGCAATACTGAATTCTGCAACTGGAGATACACAGGCATTCTCTTTTAAGAACTATCCTAAGTTTCTATAGTAACTTTCTGAACACCTTTTCCATTAAAGTAAATATTAGAAGCAGCTGAAAAGACATCGGGTTTGTCAGTCTTGTTATACTGATTGAGAAAGATTTTAATACTAGTAAAAACAAAGGTGTGCAGCAGTTCCCTCCCATTGATCTTATTAAGAGGTGAAAGAACTGAGTTTTGGAGAGATTATGGAGTGAATCTCTCGTATATGTAGGGTGGAGGAGGGTAGATAGGGACGAGGTAAGATTTGGTTCCTCCAGCCAGAAAAGGGACAGTGACAACACTGGTGGGGGACCGAGCAGTGTATGCTCAGGCTTCCTGTTCTTTCACAGTATCCTTAGAAAGGGTTTCCTTGTTTAAGTGCCCTTCCGAAATGTCATCACGACTAGTTCCTCTGGGCCAACACACAAACAAATTGGAACAGGGACCCCAAGGATTAAGAGGACTAGTACACTCCATAGAAGGCTATGGCTTGCAAGCTACGGTTGCAGCTGGTAACACAGCAGTTTATGTTATTGGGTCAGGTGGAATTGTGACTTCGATTCTTGCTAGGTATTTATAAGAACAGAGTGGGTTGATGGACTTTCTACAGGTAATGAAAGCATGGTGGTGTTATTGTCAAACCAGTCAACTGTGTGAGGGAGCCCTAGATCTCTGCATGAATGAGCTGTGTGCCATAGTAGCTCTAGTCTCTGTAACACGAGGCTCTTTTGCCTTGGGTTAAAATTTTGCTTTATTCAGCAGTAAAGTTGTAATACCTTTATTCCAGCATTTGCAAAACCTCGTTGGATAATATTGCCTAGAACTGAAAATATTTTCCTTCGTATGCATTGGTATGAAATTATTTCTATTGAGAAGACATGGGAAAATACCAGGGAGGTTTTGAAGTTGAATATCATATATTGTTAGCAGTATTCTTTCAAGTAGAGTCTGCTGGCAGTATTGCCAAGCTGTCAATGATTCAATAAGAACAGAATGAAATTTTCCCCTTTGTCTTTTTAATTTTAAACCTTTTATAGGTACTAAATAAATGATCTTCATTCCTAACTTAAGGATTATGACTTGATTTTTTAAGAACCTGAAATAACACGAGAGAAGGTTTTAAAATGTTAACTTTGACTAGCAACTCTTCACACTGCTTTTTTGACATTTGGTGTTACACTTTTTAAACAATTTATTTTAAAAGCTATTTGTAGAATAAATTATCAATAGTAATTAGTAATTTATCCACAATTCTACTACTGATTAATCCACATTCCCCCTTGCACTGTTCTTCTTTCTACTTATGGAAGTATTTGATAATTTTACTGCATCTGTCCATAAGCACTGTAAAATACCAGGATAGTGATCTGTAAGAAGTGCTTGGTAGCACAAACACATTTCCCATTTGAATATCAAATTCAGGTAACTTCAGGACCACATAATTAAATAACCAAGTGAAATTTTGAAACTAACACTGAAGCAGTGGAGTTTATTTTTGTATTCTGCAGAGCACATCCTGCCATACCTCTGGGGAGCGTCTCACTGGTCCATTTCAGACACATGATTTTTACTGGCACCAGAGAATCTACTTGTACATCTTACTCTTGCTAACCACACTGTACAGCTAAGAAAACTTGTCACAAGCCTATCCGCAGTCTTGCAGGTGTGACACGCCAGATGTTTTTGTCTTTACCAAAACAGAGCTTCCACAGCATTCAAGCTTTGTTTTACAAATACAGAGACAAAATTACTTACATAAAAATCAGTGATTTTATTGTACATAATACAAAATATGGTGCCACTAAACTGCAGGTGATTAATAGCAATGCCATTAACTCAGAGCTGATGATGACATGGTGCTTTTGTGGCAGGATGGGAAGTCCAGCTCCTGATGAGTTTTGAAGCTGAGCAGGAGTGGAGAGGTGGGAGCTGCTGCTTCACCTAAGTGCTTCTCTCATTGTATGGCAGCTCAGTTATTCTCTGCATTAGGAACTCATCAAGAGCTTTGAATCCCTTACCTTACACAGAAGTAAGATTCAGGTGGAGTTTCAGTATTTTCTTCCTGGTATGAAAAACTATCTTTGTTATTTTTTCCCCCAACTCCAAAACCATGTCCCTACAAAAAGCTTCTGCTGTTACTTGTCTGTGGTCTTTGACACATGCCGTGGATTGCAGTTTCTACATTGCATAGAGGTGACCTGATGACAAATGTAACAGTAGTTTTACCTGTAACAGAAAAGTCAGTAAATTTTAAACTTAAAAAACGATTTAGATAAGCATTAGAGTCATTACATGTTTTTTAAATAATTGTTGCACTATTTTTACATGGACCAGGTCTTTTTTTCTTTTATATTTTGGGTATTGGTACAAAATGAGGATGTTATAGAAATATTTCTGCTAGAATGCTGTGAAGTCTGCAAAGAGGTAGAGGAGAACAGAGGTGGTATCACAAACTAACCTTGATATGATCCTAATGTAAAAGCAAATATAACTGAATTATGCTAAAATAGGAGAAAACCCCTTGTCCACATTTTATAGAAAATCCTGAAATATGTAAGAGAGTTTTGTTTTGGGTTTGGTTCAAAAAACCCCATGTTTCTTACAGTATCATGCAGATAGACATCTCCACTCCATTCTTAGCATCCATCTAATCCACCTACCCCAGAACTTGTTCATAGAATGCTGGCCTCTTCCCAGAAAAACGGTCTATAGAGTTGAGGTTTGGGGTATGCGGAGACCTAAAAAGAAGAATCCAAGTCACCGTGACAATACCACATCACAGAAGGTACTTTTATTCCTTTCAAAAATTTGTCTGTCGCTTTGTAAAATTTACCAACTCAGCAGGTCTCCCAGTCAACAGAGTAAGTGAAGTTCTTTTGTGCCATGCATTTGCCTTGGTAATTATTCTGAAGCAAATTGGTACATTTGTAGTTCTAATTTTATACAGCTACTTAACTAATTACTGCTGTCAGTAGCAATTTTTATCTGGTACTAATGTTCAGCTTAGCTGAATATTACAGCACCAGTGACCGCCTCATAGCCAGCTTATTTTAATGTTCAACTTAAAAAAGAAAACTGCAGGTACCTGTTTGAATCATTAATTGAAATCCCATAGGGGTTTTGTTGTCTGTTTTTGCTAAACATTTATAGTGGGGCCAGAGTAAAGTCATTGACCCGCTTGGGTACCAGCTGTTTAAGAAGCTGCCACGTTTGTAAAAGGCAGGAACATCAAGCAAGTGCTGCTTTTGCTCTTGTTTAGAGACCCTCATTAAATTATCTAGAGACAATAATCAGATAGCTGCTGTTCAAGTTAATGGCACCTCTGAGCCCCTGTCAAGAGAGCTTTATTTAATGCGCAGCAGACCTGGAGTGGTGCAGGTGCCATTTCAGGCCCTCATTTAATTTAAGCTGCTTTAGTTGGCATGGCAACTAGTTGAGACATCTGGGAGACATTATGCTCGGGATTGAGATTTAGGAGGATTTGTGGTGTAGCAAAACAAAAATCTTATCATAATAAAGTGCAGAGTAATGCTTTTGGATTTTTTTAATATTTTACGTTAAAAATAAAATGCAAAAATTTTTTGCAGCTGTGAAGTAAACCCCAAATTTTAAAAAGCTGGTATAAATATTTAAGATGGCCTTTGCAAAAGGAAAAGAAAAATTGGGGGACTAGAAATTGTGGTGCTGCAGGGTTAAGTTTTTTTCTTTATTAATTCTTTATGAATGCAATTTTAATTTGGGGTATTTTCAGTCCAAAAGTTGGCAATATTTAATTTATAAAATTAGTTTTTGTGGAGTGTTGCTGGCAGTTGAACAGTTTGGCTGATAGGGATTTGACCAGCTAGGGTGTGCAGAGCAACAGATGGAAGTAGAACGTTGATGAGGTAGAGGTGAAAGAAAATGTAAGTTTTCTCTAGATTGTTTTAAGTGCATCTTGACCTGTGCCAATTAATGGGTGATAATGGTAAGAGCAAGTAGAAGTTTCTGCTGAAGCTGACTTGCTTGCTGTGTTACTAGGAGATAAATATCTTAACTGAAGTCAGGGTTTGCTATTATATTTCAGACTTGATATGTAGCAGAGCTGGTTATAAAGAGCGCTGAACCGACTGATAGGCTCCTACGGGATAATGGTGAGATTTAACAACAAAACAAAGCCCCGGAGGCTGACCTAGTTAGCTTGGCTTTCAGAGGAAAGGTTAGGATGGCACACTTGTAAAAATACCACCATGAGGTCAATGAGTTCATGAAGCCACCGGAGCTCAGGCTGGCCGAGCTGAAGCGCGTACCTTCCCCCAGCCCGGTAGCCCCGGGTCCTCCCGGGTGCAGGATCTGGCCCGGGCCCGCGGCGACGCGTACCGCTGATCCCTGTGTGTTTCTGGAAGGCTGGGAGCTACTGCTGCTTTACCTTGAACTGTGTATGAGCCTGGCACACCAAGGGAGATGCTAGATTTGGGCCCGGGAGGTGCAGTTTTGTTTCTGACTCTCTCTCCTTGATCTTTTGCATGACCTTGGCCGTGGGCACCACCTCTCTGCCACATTTTTGTCTGCTTTGAACGTTGCAGGGCTTGGTGTAGCTTGTAATACTTCATGCCTTGCGCAGGGGTCTTGGTGAGACATGTGATAGCTTGCTGTAAAGCAGAAGTTCAGTTAACATATGGCTACCATGTTTGACCTTCTTCAGCCACAGATACAACAGTATCAGAGATTTTTGTTTCAAATATGACTGCTAAAGGTAGCTTTTAAAGCAATAATGCTTCGTAATTATCAGGCTTATTTGGTACACAAGTTGACAATGCACAGTGTTGCATTTTCAGTCCTTCTTGGAAGTTGAGGTGCTGTGGTTTTGCTTTAAACTGTTCTGAACCACAGCTCCAAAACCAAATCTGAATTTCCCAGTGGTGTGTGTCAGTGAAGTAGAGTGCCACAGCAGCAGCTTCTCTCCAGCTCGAGGGGCTCCTCATCGCTGGCCCTCATGGAAACTCTCTGTTGCTGACAGCCCCATACAACTCGGGGCAGCGTGCTCTGTAGTATCCCAAGTGGCTGCCCTAACGATTTCTGCATGTGTTTTGTAACTGCAACATACTCAGGAAATTGACACGATGATGCTGGTTTTGTGGGTTAAGATATGCTGCTTGTGTCTTCCATATTTCTCCATTTTTAAAACATTGTATTTTTAGTGCTTCCTGAATAAACACAATACCCTTCTTAATCCGCACCTTACCTCGGTATAAGCCACAGCATATAGATCTCTTAGTATCTGCAAGTATTTGTGTAAATTACCAGTGAGTATGACTATTGCTGTTCATGCCTGTGAGTATGTGAATAAGTGGTTTCTGTTTGGTTTTGGTTTAGTTTTTTTCCCTCCAGATAGAAGTTTGGGCTTTGTTGGTTTGTTTGTTTTTTTTTTCTTTGCCCTCTCCAGTAATAATTCAGAAGAGGTTTTATGACTGTGATTTGTATGTATTTGTATGTGAGAAGGTAAAATAATGTGTATTGGCTAGATTTAGGGAAGCGGATATATTTTTCAAAGTCTGCATAACTGACCGTGTAGCAGCCTGCGAGGTCCTTTTGCTGACAGACTTCCATGGGCTTGGGCTTGCACTTGCCAGTTTGCTGGTTAAACCATGTTGATGTATGTCTACTATGAAGATGCTACTTCAGTTGTTTGTAACTTGTGGCTCACTGATTTTAAGGAAAAATTTAAAGTTTCAAGGTGCCATTAATTGTATTAAAATTTTATTTTGTTTTCTGAGTCGTAATTTGACTTTGGAATTTTGTAACAACTACCTTAATTGAAATGCTACTTTATTGAGTAATCTATTTTCTTTCACAATCCATTTTTTATTTTCATTCTTGTAAGAGTCTGGAGACTTGACCTCTGAAGAAGCTTTATTCTTTTTTGCTCAATAGCTCTGACCTGTAAGAGCTCAGATTCCTAGGAGTTAGAGTAAATGTTTCAAGAAATTGTGTGCTGGACTTTCTGCTTTTGCCTTAACTAATAAATTGAAGATATGTTGTCACTGAATTGATGCAGAGTGACCTCCATAAGATTATCGTCTCTCCTCAGCCACTCAGCTCGGATCATGTCAAAGTTTTTCTTTACCAGATTTTAAGAGGTAATTTTTCTTCTTTTAAATGTAATGAAAGTTATGTAGTAGTAGTTGGGTTTGGTTTGGGGTTTTTTTGTTTGTTTGTTTCTTAAGGTTTATTCTCAACACATCCTCATCTTGCATAGGTTTCCTGTGGAAACTTGTTCTTTTTGTTTCATGTTATGAATGAATAACGAGCATTAATTATTCTGATTGTAAGAATCCTTCCATGGTAGTAATGGGTAAAGACGGCAAGACTTATCTTCAGCTGCAAAGGCTTTTTCAGTGGCCTGTGGGAGTCTTAAGGTGGGTGGGTGCGTTTTAACAGAACTCCAATGCTTTTTGAATCGAGGTCCAGAAAGGATACCTTGACTGAGCCAAAATGATAAACATGTATGTGACTATACCCACTTAAGGTATTCTGGATAACAGTCCAGTTCAAATTGTTATGGAACAGTCCACTGAAGTTTGATTTTTAGCTAAAACAATGTACCATAATAGTAATTTTAAACTTGATTTATTTATTTATTTTCAGTCCCATTTGGAAGCTTTTATCCAAGAAATGAGATTATTGTGCTTGTCCTTTGAACATCTGATCAGTGGTAGTCCAGTTGCTTTTCCATTGGCTTTATTTGAGTATTATCACTGGAATAAGCTGAAAGCAAAGTCAATTTTATCTGGTAGAAAATAAATAGTCGATCATATTTTTAGAAAGCAGAGCAAAGAAGTGTAAATCATATCCAGAATTAGTACGGGCTATTCCAGGTACCTGTAGTGCTACACAAAAGATTTATACTCCTAAAGGACAAAAGGCATTTGTGCCTCTGTGATTATCTAGTTTGACGGGGGGAACACTCCAAACACTAATTTCTATCAAAATGGCAACTGTCAGTTAAAGTTTGTTCAAAGGCTACTTGAATTCTCATTCCATTTGCCCGGCTTTTGACCTGAGAGCTTAGTGTTCCCCAGTTTAATACTATTATTGATTCTTGCTCTATCTGACCCCACTTGAATTACAGCCATCTTTCCATTTTCCATGCTTTGTCTACTGCTGTAGTTCATGTGCATAAACAACTTCATGTTGGCATACTTTCTTCCACTGTACTTTTTACGAAGGTGCTTTCTGCCTTACTTTCATTTTCTTAAAAAGACCAGAATTGTAGCTTCAGGGAGAGCAAAAGCCCGCAGGAAGCATAGGTTATCTCTCTTTTCTAACCACCCCAGTGTTAGAAACATCCCCAATGACTCTGATCAGGTGTCCTAAGTTCATTAGCTCTAGCGTTGAATTTTTGCAGTAATAAAGTTAAGAAAAGGGCCTAGGCCAAACTATTTTGGGCCTGGATTCTCTTAGCCTTGTTTTACATCATCTGCTGCTGGCACATGAGGTGTTAGTTTGAAAAAGTGTATTTAAAAAAACAAAGACGCAGGTTAGCTTGGGTTTAATCTGAGTTTATTTCTGAAGTGCAGCTGTTATCTAGGAAATTGTTAAGTTGAATTTTAGTGCTGCAGACTGGGAAACAAAGCAGTAAGAGGTGTATGTCAATATTCCAGTGTTGTGATGAGCAGAGTATCCATGTCATAACCAGGGAAATGATGTTTTGGTTTTGTTTTTTTATTTTAAAAACAAAAACAAACAAAAAAACCACACACAGGAAAAAAAAGACTACTTAAATTACTTGCTCTGTCTAGTTTATGTACTCCAAAAGTTTTATCCTTTTGTTGAGTGACTGAGTGTATACTAGAGACGGGAAGTTAGAATTGTATAAAAAATGAGCCAATGGCAAAGTCTTTGCTGATCGAGAGTTACAAGACCTTCCAGGAAAACGTTCTCAGCCTTAAACTTCTTTTAAAACAGAAAAAGGTATTTATTTTAATTTCATTTAATATTTCAGGTCTGAAATATCTACATTCTGCTGGCATTTTACATCGAGACATTAAACCAGGGAACCTACTTGTGAACAGCAACTGTGTTCTTAAGGTGCTACTTAAATTTATTGAAAATGTACATATATGTATGCTGTTCATTATAAATCAGTTGTTATTTTTAAACAAAAAACATTTAATATGAACACCTTTCCTGAAAGTCATTTAAAAAGAAAAAAATCCCACACGTTCTTTAAAAATTTTAAATGAAACAAACATCTTCCTTTCCCCTTTTCACCCTACCTCTCCCCAAATCCATGAAAGCCAGGTAGGCGTGATTCTGTCGTTGACTTGTGTGGGGCAGTTTCCTCAGGTACTGCGGCGGTGCTCAGTGTGCCAGTCACAGTAAGGGCGATACAGGATGGCCAAGGCTCCTCCATTGACTTCTCAGGCATATGAAATGTTGGAGAGCTCAGGCACGTTGTATAGCTATGCCCAATATAAAAAAAAATAACTGTGAGTTTCGTTTACACTGATTTGCTAAGCATTCTAATTGTGCAAGTTTTAGTCTGTTTTCTTAACCCTTCTGGTTCAAGACACTTCAAAATTTTCAAAGCCAAAGTGAGTAAAAGGCAGATTTTTTTTGTAACATTTTGAGGCATATAATGAACAGGTGAAACTTTATTTGGAATGTAATATTCTATACCCAGAGGTTGGCAATATATAATATTTATATTTTTTTAGTGCAAAGGTTTTAATCTTCTAGGTTATAAATATTGTAATGCCAACTAAAAATGTACTGTGATTTCAAATAAAATTGTAGAAAGTTTAAATGGATGTGGAATAAAGTAGCATAATTTCTTCCTATTCCCCTTTCCCTTTGCTTTTGCAGTTACAGCAGATTATCTGATTTATTTAAATGCTGATTTGGAATTTTCTGCTTCGTTACCAGAAGGTTACCTATTTGAAATGCATTAAGTGTTTTGGTTATTTTAATTTTTTTATTTACCTTCTCAATTTAGATTTGTGATTTTGGATTGGCCAGGGTGGAAGAATTAGATGAATCTCGTCACATGACTCAGGAAGTTGTCACTCAGTATTATCGAGCTCCAGAAATCCTGATGGGCAGCCGTCACTACAGCAATGCTATTGACATCTGGTCTGTAGGCTGTATCTTTGCAGAATTACTTGGGCGAAGAATATTGTTTCAGGCACAGAGTCCCATACAGCAGGTATAATTAAATTTCCCTTTAAAAATTTTTCTACTGCATAATTTCATGGAACCAGTTATGCTGATGCATTTTGAACCTCAGATTTGCTTTTGTTTTGCTTGGTTTACACAGAGGCAAGAAACCAAGCTACTTTGAAACACGGAAATGATCGCTTCCAGACAGTATTAAAAGTAGTGGTTATTAACATTAGCTTTTGAAATGTGTATTTTTTTGTAATCCCCTGTAATCTGCTGCAGTACCAAATCCTGCTGTAGCATTTCACTGAGATAAGGTAAAGGTGATATAGCTGGGATCAAGCTTTTCTTAACAACTAATACAAGAAAGTAGTAAGTTTTCTATCAACACATAACTGGAGATACAGTATTGGCACTTGAGCTATTTAAACTGCCAAGCAGTGGTATTGCTCAGACTGTTTCATTTTAGTAACGGTCAAGTCTGTAAGAAGGTATTGAATATTTTTTTATGCTATATAGCTGTGGCTAGGTATAAAAACATGACGTGCACCAGAATACTTCATCACCATTCCAACAGTAAGCAAGCTAATATAATATGCATTTATCTCTAATAACCTTGAAGTGCTGTTTTTACAGTAGATAGAAAATAATGTCTGCAGCAAGACACTAGAGATGGATACGTTTATACTTCTATCTAAGAGAAGGAACAAGATGTGCTGACATAAAAATGCTTATCATCAATGTTGCTAGTATTATCTATAGATTGGAAACTACATAGTGTTGAAATTATGAGGTTACATACACTGATTGTCAAGAAGTAAAACCACATTCCAAACTTTTGGTAAAGGTGACATCCCAGACTCCATTTTTCTTGTTACTTTATGCATGTAGCATTACCATGGGTTTGAGAGACATTCCCATTAGGATGCTGTTTTCAGTATTCATATATTTAAAATGTTGTGTTGTGTATGTATTTTTTCAATGCTGCGTCCTGTCTGCTGGCACCTATCATGTCACCGCAGTAGTGTTCCTAAGGAGGGACTTGCTAGTCATTCTAGACAGCACTGATGCTGTGAACATCACAAAAAGTAGGCCTCCTCCCAAAATACACCTCTCTTACCCTTGTGAAGAGACTGCAGAGGAGAAAAGCAGTAATGTAACCAGAACTGCTAGTTAAATTGACAGCTATTCTCTTGAAGTCTCAAAAATAATTTAAGATCTCCTGGTTTTCCAAACTTTGATCTCTTGCTGCACTGAAGCTAAACATGTGTCATTTCAATAGCCTTGGCTATCCTTCCTGAAATTTAAAGTGCAAAGACATTCATCAGATAACTCTAAATAGCATAATGGGGTGGGGGGTTTGAGTGGTGTTCACTTTATTAGATTGAAAAGTTTTATAAAGTTACATAGGAGTTCCTAGATCTTTTATAATCCCTGCGTAGCAATATGGTTTAAGAAGTAATCACCACATATATTTCAATTATGTTCTCAGAAACTCAGTACTGTTGGAGGGTGGATAGAGCCTATAGAAGTGCTGAGGGCTGGTCAGTGTTACGGGCTTTCCTCAAGCCTGTGCCGTGCCCCTTAGTGTGGATTGTACTCTAAAAATGCTGATCCTCTGCACCCAGGGGCATTAACCAGGACAGCAAAAACTGATGTCAGGATAGCCGTCGTCAGGCTCAAGTTTTCCTGGTAGAAAAACCCGGGAGGGAAGAGACCATTTTACAATGGACTGTACTGGAATTTTTAACTCAAATCTGTGATGAAGAAAGTGTACAAAGCTTTACGTTACAAACCAGACTGGAACTGGTGACTTTGGTATTCTAAACTTCAGATAGTATCATGTTGAAAGTGTTGACTATATCTGAGTTGCTTACTCAAGTTACAATAGCTAACTTTTGGTAAGGCTTTTATGGGATTTCTTATAAAAGTAAGAAATGAGATAATCTATGCTGAGACCTAGATAATCAGAAACACTTTCAAATACAGTATTTCCTAACAGCTCCTATTTTTGCCTTTTACTGATACTATTTAGAATAGTTAGCATTTTTGTGTGATACAGTATTTCTATTTTTCTTCAAAGATGCATTTTTACAGGTGCAGATATCAAGTTGGTTTTTGCTGTATGTCCAGAAACATTGAATGTATCTGATTTTATCTCTTAGTGGTGCAGGAAGGGTGATCTCTGACTTTCCGACCATCTGTGGGAGCAAATGCCTTTCTCTGCTTAGACCAGTCTGCACACAGTTTTGTAAAAGGCAGGTTATAGAGTGCAGAGTTTTAACCACCTTCCGAGGTTAGCCAGTTCCTCTAGTCTGATTTTGCTGATTATTATTTAATCCTCCTTCAAGATAACTGGTCACGTGCCTGAGGCATTGGGAGGGATTGGAGTGTCAGGAAGACAGGAGACGTGGGCAGACAGCGCCAGCCTAGCGCAGCCGTGTCCCAGCAGCTGCAGCACACCGAGCTGTGGCACGTGAAGGTGCGTTTCTGGCCCGTGGTGCACCAGGCTTTGACACACCGGCACGCGTGTGCGCAGGGAGGGAGCCTTGCCTGCTTCACACGTCGGTGCACCAAGGGCTGCTTGGTGCTGGGTACCGTTTTTGTGTTTCTGACTTGAGCAAGGTTTGCTGGAGCAATGAGTGCGCAGCAGCAGGAGGGGGTCGGCAGAGCGAGGCAGTCTCTAGATGCCCAGAGATGCATCGAGGTAAATGAAATCGGACCTCTCAAGGAAATGCTCCTGTGAATGTATTGGAAACATACAGGCTAAGAAAAGAGCGTTTGTATCTTGAGAAATGTTAATCGTGAACTTTCAGGGCATCATTACAAAAAATGTTTTCAGTGTTTTTTCTTGTATCCATTAGAATAAAGTGTGTGCATTTATATCCATATCTATGTATATGTAGATATAAACATATATTAGCATACCATTGCTGTGTGCTTCAGGAGTAGTTGGCTGAAAAACGTAAGTGTTTATGCAGTCTACGTGCCCTGATACACTGGTATAATTTATTAGATCACTTTTTCTATTTTGTAAATACATCAGTCTTTTATTATATCAGCACCATGTGTCTATTTCTCAATTAGATATTTTCCACATACAAAAATCCCAAGGTTTAGGATTTTTTTTTTTCCTGCCTAGTTTTCCATCTCCTTACAAATGTAGGTGCTTTGCTGTGACTCCTCTGAAGTTACACTAGCCCTGGCCACGTGTGCCAAGGCTGTGGGAGGACACGTGCCCGGTGCCCGGCCAGGCCCTTGCGTGTACCTGGAGGCACCGGGCAGCCTCGTGCTACTGCCGGGGAGTGGGGGAGAGGTGGAGCGGCACCAGCGAAGGAGTGAGGCAGTTTGGCCCGCAAACAGCACTCGCATTTCACAGTGTTACACCAACAGCCAGTGGGTGATGGTCAGGCGTACAAGGCCTGTGTAATGATGATAACGGGTTTCCTCTCAGAGGAGAGCTCTGCAGTCGCTCGCTAGCGTGGGTGGATGGCGCTCCCGAGGGAACATTTGGAACCAGGGTGCTGGCCTCACTACTGACAAGACTATTTTAAAATTTATTTATTTTGCTTGACTTATACAGGGTTTGGGTTTTTTTTGGTTGGTTTTATTCACTGAAGGAGTATATGTACACACTTTTGTAGAAATAAGGTGAAAGCTTGTCAGTCGCTTTCCAAAATGAAAAAGGTGAACGAAATCTCATTAAAGTTGAGACCAGTTTTAAATGTAGCATCATCTTTGCTCTTTTTTAGGTAGCTTTTGTTTTCTTTATAACCAGCACCACTCCTTTTCCTTTCTCTCTTTCTGGACATATTTTTATTTTTAATTATTTTTCTCACATATTGGAATTTTTTATATATTATGTTTGTACTGTAGTTCTGAGGGGTTTGGGTTTTTTCCCTTTTTCTATAGTTTTATTACTGTTGATGGCAAAATATTTTGTGCAAAGTAATTGACCTGTTTTTTGTGGGTAATTTTGTGTGGTATATTGTTATGCACTGCTGACATTCGGTTGAGAATATTTAGGTTTTAGAATGAGTGACACACCATTAACAGTACTTAAAAATTTTCTTCATGATGCAAAATTGACTTTTAAATTGCAATAAAATATTTTGCTAAACCTGTAAGCCAAAAAAGCTCCCAGCTTTTGCTAGGGCATTTTCGGTGAAATTACAAGTGTTTGTATTTGCTGTCTACTAAACATATGCATTAATATTTGTAATTTACTGTCCATAAAATAGTGGTATTGAACTGACTCATACCTTAAATGTAATTTACATTAGCTTAAGAATCTGCTATCACAGTGAAATACATTAATATATGTCTGAGACTCCAAATGTCTATGTTCTATACCTACAGCTGGATTTGATCACAGACCTGTTGGGAACACCATCGCTGGAAGCAATGAGGACGGCTTGTGAAGGCGCCAAGGCACATATACTCAGGGGTCCTCATAAACAGGTACAGCTGGAGGCTGCTGGCCTTTTCTTGCACGCGGTCCAGACAGTCCCTCAGTCAGCCCCCACAAGTTGGGATCTCCTCTGTGCAGGATACCACTGCTGCATCCTCGCGGTGTTTCACGTCTTGATTAACTCCTCGTGGTGTGTTTGTTCATAAATACTTGGTTTGGGTATTTAATCTCGAGCTGTCTCTGCCTGTAAACCGGGTTGAATTTAGCAGGAGTGGCGGTGGTGTTGCAGTGGCATGGCTCAGTGGTGGAGTTAGTCAAGCTGCTCTTGAGACAAGGTGGGTTTTCGCTAGTAAAGTGCATTTCTGGCCTTTGTCTTGTGCGTATTGTTTGCCTGGATGACACAGGTGAACGTCTCCTTTTTTGAAGCAACAGCATTTTGCTAGCTGTTTTGAATGAAGATGTTAAATATAAGTGATAATATTGGCAAAAGACATAAATTAAAATTGATAGTATAGTGCAGAAAGCCCTGGAGGGAGTCCTATACGGACAGGATCGAGAGTGATACAAGTGGAAATCACCCGTTACCCGGATCCACAAATGGAACCGTCCAGCAGCTCGTCACCAAAGGGTCCCCTCATGCACCTGTGCAGTGAGCTGGGCTGGTTGTGAAAGGCCTAACAAGATATTGAAAACTGACTTACAACACTCAACATAACCAAAGTAAAAGTTAATTAAAAAAACCCGCCAACAAACAAACCAGAGAAGAAAAGGCAGGATGACATCATCATTCTGACTGGGCAAAAAAAAGGGCAAATGAAATACACTCTTAATAGATACAAAGAAATGCTTATGCAGGAATCCATAGTGCAGTAATAAAGCAGTGTGCCTATCCAATATAGTCAGTTTTATGCTTGTTAGACAGTAAAAATTAACAAAGTTAATAACCTGTACATGTTAATACATCAGATCTTTCCAGTAGTTAAGTTTGCATCTTTATTTTCTGCATGTTGAAGGAATTTCTCAAATGGCTACTCACCACAATAGTAGTTACCATAGAAATGAGCATTGAATATATATTCTGCTCTATTATTAACATGTGGGAGTTCTGCCTCCTTGGCACTTTTGATTTACTACATCAAGTTGTCTCTATTCCATTTTATGACAGGTTTTATTCTTTTAACATTAATAATGGGAGGATTTCCTTAAGACTTTCTCTGCCACTTTTAAAACAAGTCAAGTCTACTTTTTTTTGCTGTCATGTGCTAGAAGAGTTGTAACTTTTAAGCATGTAGTCCTGCACTTTCGAGGTTTGAGATGTTTAAAAAAACTCCAAGGGTTTTATAGTGATTGAAGCTGGGAGAAATACATCCGCTGTACTTTATATATAAAAGTATGTAACAGTATCCAAATACATCCAGATACTTTATAGAATGCAAGAATGCATTGGTCTTAAATTCCGGTAATTTGATAATCGCTTGACATTTCCAAAGTGCAGTAGTTGTGCTCATGGTAGTCATAAGCAAGAACTCTGGAATGTATTTGTTAGCCTTGTTCAGTTTGTTAAACCAGGATGTTTTGTCAAGGATTGAAATGGGTAAAAGAACATCTTCGGATTTTCTAATCGCAGTGCTAAGGTTGTTCTTGCACAAGCCTCTGAAAACGTGCATCTCTTGGCCCACTGAATGATGGGAACACTCAAAAGCAACTGAGGTGAAATGGTATGAAATGTTTCCAATACAGATTTCATGTCCTGTAGCCACCGGGTCATAGGAGATCAAGTCCAAGCAGTTCTGTGTCAGTTGAGGAAAGACCCCTTCCTGCTGACGAGCGCTGAGGGGCTGCCAGCCGCTGGAGCTGGCGCGCTCGTTTGCAGCTGGGACAGAGGGGGCTGCAGCGCAACTAGTTGATTTCTTTAATGGTATTTCTCTGTTTTCAGCTCCAAGCACACTACGTGTTTGAATGTGAATTCATGGCTTTTCATCTTTTAAAATGGAGATCCTGCTGGTTATAAATAGCTAAATGTTACCAGTTTCTTAATTAATTAATAGGAAGAGAAAACCAAGCTAGAAACTGGTGATTACTTTGTCACACAAGCTATTTTTAATTGAAGTAGGTGAGCATAGTAGGAGTTAAGGGGTAAAGCATTTGGCTGCTTTATGTAAAAATAGATTAATGCATGAAGTTTCTGATTTAAAAAATCCAACACCCCACTGTGTGCTGGCATAATGAGAATTTACATACTATGTAGACTTCTTTGTCAGTTTTGTATTTAAAAATTTTTCTTCAAACTAAATTTAAGTGAATTGATGAAATTGCTTAACTGGCAGCTCTAGAAGAGGCTCACAGTGTAGGGTACGGAGCGGTTTGGGCTGCACCGGCAGTCATGTGCTGACCCACTTCTAGAAGTACAATGTGCTGGACTTCATTCCCTCCCTGTCGTGGTCCTGGCATTCTCCGGTGCGGAAGAGAGAGATCCAGCATGCTGCACCTTACTCGCTAACGGACCTGGCTGTAGCTTCCATGATAATCAAATCTTACAGAAATTCAGTGTTGACCGATTTCTTCTGCCCTTGTGAGTCCTCTTGCCAGGACTGTTTCTGATCTCTAGCTGTGGATGTGGTTGCAGTTTGCTGAGCAAATGCTGTCCCTGAAAGGTGCGTATATCCAGGTGCTCTTGGAACGGCAGCCAAGCTGCAGGCAAGGGGCATGGGTGCAGCAAAAAAAGTGCATCCTTCTCCTGCATTGGGTGGATGCAGCAGCTGCTCCAAGTAAGGAACATAATCGTGTTTGTCTACCCCAGTATGTGGATGAAACCTACTTAATGACGGTGCTTGGATGGCAGTGCTTTTTTGTGTAGACGGTACTTACTAATTAGAAAAATCGTATGAAGTTACCAAATATTCCAGCTTTCTATTCTATAGACTGCACTTAGGAACGAAGGCTGAGAAGTTCTCGGTGCTGTATTTGGTAGTCCAGGGTTAACTCAGAATGATGTCACTGTGGAGGTGTAATTTTTATATATACTGACAAATTAACAGCAACTAAATAACTTATATTCCTTTGCTTTGTTAAACAGGTAGAAGCAGCAGATGGCTGCCAAATACTAGCATCGCAGAGCAGTTACAGGTCTGAGTAGAGTTAGTGCGGTGCTGGAAATCCTGGGGGTCGTGCAGAGTTTGTCAGTGAGCACTGCCCCATAAATACGCGCGCTAGCTTTCAATCGATTTGTTGTAGCGATGTGTTAGTCATTTCTGTCAGCCGGCTAGTTTATTCTTCCCACATCTCAATAGTAATTAATCACGGACGCGAGTGAGGCACTCTGTGTAATTCTTCCTGCCCTGATGGCTCCTCCCAGCACCTGCACTCACTAGCTAATGAATGCGATTTGTGTTTGCATGGGAAGAATACAGAGGTGTGGGTATGTGGCTGCGCGTGTATGCGATGGTTTATTTCCTTTAAAAAAAAAATTTAAAAAATCTGGGAGTATCGGACTTGGAAGTAACAGCCTCCATGGTAGGAATTCTCTTTGCCAGCAGCTTAATACCTGTGGGCTTCTTTTTTCCTTTGGTTGGGTTTTTTGGTTTCTTTTTTCAATAGTTTGTGGTTTTGTTTTCTTCTAAGTGTGAAAATTCAGAATTCCTTTCCCCATATTACTCTTCCCCCCCCCCCCTTCACTTTAGAGGAGTAGCTGTTCACTTCTTTTGCAACACTTCGTTTACTTCAAAGACTAAGGGTAGTGCATTCTACTGCAATTGTTTAAGCTAAATAGGAATAGGAATAATGTCAATTAAGCAGGAAAATATTTTACTTGATTTTGGAAACTGACATTGTTGTGGCTTTTAAAAAAAATAAAAAAATATTTGAAGCTTGTTCCAGAGAGTCTAGGATATAGCTAATGCTTTAAAATTAATGGCATGTAACGTTAGCTTTACCATTGATTAATTTTTCCATTTTGGGCAGTACTTCAGGCTGTACTTCTTCCCGCACGTTAGGAATGTGGGGAGGGGTTTGTCTTCACTTTTTACTACCTTAGTGTTAACATTTAATTCCAGAGCCACAGGAGGCTCTCGAGCAGGAGAGTGCGTGCAGTTAATTCTCAAATGGCAGCCTTACAGGTCCCAGCTGTGGCTTCACACCCGCAGCGGCGGGGTCCTGGCTCTCTGTGGCAGGTGCCCCATGCCTCCCGTGCCCACCCGTGCCCCCGCTGCCCCGGTCCATCCCGCCTGCTTCCCCCGCGGGGGGTGTGCCGCCGCCTTTGGCACCCCAGCCCCAGCTGGGACCCTGGAGCGGGCAGGCTGGCGGGAGGGAGGTGTCTGTCTGTAGGGCTGCTTGTGTGGCGCTTCCCAGAGCAAAAATGTGCTGCTGCCACCAACGTCTGGGTGGCTCCACCGGTTCTTTAAGCGTGCGGCTCATGGCCAAGTACCGCACTGTAAAACGGTTCCCTGAACCCCCTCCCTCCTGCCCCAGCCTCCAGGCCCTAGAGGCTGGCCTCCATCGCCCTCTGACATGCCGAGTGCCTGCGGCCGCCCTGACCATACTGGCTGTCACTGTTGGTTACATATGGATCACCCGGGTGAGGAAAAGCAAAATAATCCATCATTTGGCAGTGATTGAGATTGGAAAAATGAGATGCTGGAAATGATGTGGTTTATCAAATCCCTGAGCAGCTACAGCCTAAAGTGGTGTCAATATAGAAAAATAAATAAATAAAATATAGCTTTGTTCAGGGACTACTTCTGAACTAATGAAAAAAAAAATAATCAATTAGATCTCTTGTTACTATTGCTGGGGTTTATAATAGTGATTATTGTCTTGTTGGAAAGTGTTAGGTAGTGTGTGTCCTTTTTAACAAGAAGTTTGTCCTTGGTAACTAGAAAACAACGTGTGCTGTAACTGTTTTCTTGCTGATGGATCTGACAGGACAACTATCTGTACTCTTCTTTCTCCCATTTCCCCTACAGCCATCCCTTCCTGTCCTATATACACTTTCCAGTCAAGCTACACATGAAGCAGTTCATCTCCTTTGCAGAATGTTGGTCTTTGATCCAGTAAGTATGATTTTAAATTATTTCTAATACTTTCAACACTTTTTGTCGCCTGCTGCTTAAATGAGTATTTTAAGTAAAGGACGCTTTAACTGGTGTTCTTCTACATTGCATTTCAGTACCTACGGTCTGTAAACCACTTAGAAGTATCATCTTATAATTGGTCAGTTTCCCCCTGGAATGGGGGGTTTGCATTTAAAATCTTGTGGCCTTTTGAAGAAAGCTACGACAGAGTGAGAAAGATGAGGGTGTTGATGAATCACGCTATCTTTTCCTAGCTAGGTGTAGGTAGCAGAACATGAGATACTTTGATGCAGTTCTAATTAGAGATGCGTGGGTGTTCATGGTCTTGCAACATACAAGAAGTTCCTTCTGCAGCCGCACAGTCACATAACAGGATCTTTTTTTCCACTGAGCATGTTTTTCTGATGAAAATGTGCTGTGGTGGATTTTGGATTTCATCTCTTGGGCATACTCTAGAAAATTGTCTCTAGAAAATCTGATACCTGAATTGACGATCTTAATTATTTCATTCTTACAGAAAAAACACTTAACATTTCAGATGAAAAATAGACAGATGAACAGCAAGGGAGGAAGCTTGTAATTGATAATGTATTCAGGAGGCAGTATGTTTTGATTATTTTTTTAAACCTTAAGATCACTCTACTGAACAAAAAGATCAAAATGTTAAATCATAGCTTCCACGTAATCAGACTTATTTTTTTTTCCTTTCCAACTTCCTCAACACTTAGAATGCTGTTATTTCATATTTAAATAAATGTGGTTTTATTTTTTTAAAGAATCAGGACAATTCTTTAGAACAGGTGCTTTTAATTTCATCCAAAAAAATATCCTGGGAATTGGGAAACTTGGGTTTTATTTCAGGCTGTGCCACTGCTTTTGCTCTGTATCTTTGAGCAAGTAACTTCTGTTTGTGGGTTGGGTTGGGTTGGGTTGGGTTGGGTTTTTTTAATTCACCTGTAACACCAGATTTCATTACACCCGGACTTTGCAGTAGCACTTCTGTCTGCAGCTCTTTGGGAGCAGATAGTGTTCTTCTTTGTGTATGGGATGATGTTGGACACCTAGAGACTGAGCACTTTACTTGGGTTACGCACAAAAAAAGCCGTAGTAATGTGGAAGTAGACTTTGTGATTTAAACCACAGCTCTGACCTGCTTCTTCCCTGCATTTCCCTCAGCACTTGTTTTCTGAAACTTGAAGTGTTCCAAAGTGTTTCTGAGAACACCAGATTCCATATCCTGAATTACTCTTGTTACCAGTGATGCTTAAAGTTGTGTTTTACTTTAAAATGTACTGAAGGACGTATGAAAACGTTTTGCAGTGTGTGGACCTGCAGAATGCCATATTTGCTAACATTACATTATTTGGGTTTATTTTGTTTTATTGTAGGAGTCATAATTTCTGGAGAAATAAACTGGAGAAAGTAATTATTGAAAAATATATTTTGAAAAACCACATTAGCAGCATTTTCTGTCATTAGCTATAGCACAGAAAGGTCAATGTCATCTCAGCAATGCTGCTTGTTTTTGAGTAAAACATTCCCCCTAGTGGCACTGCTCGCAGGTCTGAAGTGTTTTCTGACATGAACTAATTTGTTAACGTGATTAGGGGTTATAAAACAATTTTGAATTAAGTGATGAGTAAGAATTCTTTTAGACTGTTTCAATACCTCTGAAAATATCCTAACTATTTTTTTAATTATTTTCTTTTCTTTAAATGCAATATTTCAGTCCAAAAGAATATCTGCTAAGGATGCCTTAGCTCACCCATATCTCGATGAAGGGCGGTTGCGATACCACACCTGTATGTGTAAATGTTGTTTTTCCACATCTACTGGAAGAGTTTATACTAGTGATTTTGAACCCATCACTAATCCCAAATTTGATGACACTTTTGAAAAGAACCTCAGTTCCGTTCGGCAGGTTAAAGGTGAGTAGCAGTTAACCTTTGTGTCTGCATTGATCTTCCTGCTCCAGCATGTAGTAGTATGTGGTGAGGATGTGCGGTCCGGATGCATACACTGACCCATGGGGGTTTTCCTTTTAGGTATTTTTTCATAGTAGATACTGGAAATAATTTCATTAAAAGCACAGAATTGCTTGTAAATGTTCTGACGTAGTGTAATATCACAGGCATTAGCTGGCATGAAGTCTGTTGGTTTCAGACCTTAATAATATTCTTCTCTGCTGTCAGTGGCCCCCGTGCTGCTCGTTCTTTTGTTGAAGGATTGCATGGGGGGGAAGGGAAATCACTGTTGCTGCCTTTTCGGGGTACGAGGTGTTACCTTGATAGCTGTGCTGCAGAATGGGTCAGCATCATCAGCTAACTGCAGCTGAGCAGGCTCATAGTTCTGCTGCTTCGTTTCCTCTGACCCGTCACAGCCTGCTCGCGCTGAAACGTCCACGGCAGGTGCCTTCGCAGAGCTGCTGGCACGAGCTGTGCCGCTGGGTGCGCTGGGTGCTGCTGGGCAGAGCCGAGGGCGCGCGCCGGGGCTTGGCGGGCTGTGGCGAGGAGCATCGCTCCTGGGGCCTGGAAGAGGAAGCTCCTGCTGCAGGTGGTTACTAAATGCCAGCAGTGGCTCTGTGGCACTGGAGGTCTGAAGTCTGATTCCATCGTAGCAAACAAGCCGTAAAGCAGACTTGGTTTCTTGTGACATGGGTCCCAGCTGGGAAGGCAGTCCTTTCGCGAGAGCAACGTGGGGTGAGAAGCAGTAGTAGGGATCTAGGTTCTGCTTGTTGGCAGCTCAAGTAACTCCAGAGAAGAGGGAGAAGAAATGTGTTACCTCAGCAGTTTCCAACAAACAGTTCCGCCATTTGGGACAGAAACACACCATGATGTTGCCATGATAATGTGACTTAGCTCAGATATATCCTGAACCGGTAATTCTGAAATTCACATTTATAGCTCATACAAGTTCACGTCGGGCGGTTTCTTTTTATCCCGTTCTCCTTCCCGTTTCCCTCCCCTTTGGCCATTGCCCTCCAGCGCTGTGCAGATCCGCTGCCTTCTCTGAAGTCTGTTGTTACAGATGCTGCCTCTGAAGTTTGCTGGCAGCAGTGCTGCTTGCCATCGCGGTGCTGGCAGCCACCGCTGCTGTGACGGAGGAGCAGCCCGCTGCCGAACTGCCAGGCTCTCCTTTTCAGGGGGTGAGGGGTGCACCCGTGTGTGTGAGAACATGTTTTGTCTGGCAACTGTACACAGAGTTCCTCTTTCCTTATGGAAACCGACTTTCTCGGTTTAATCTTCTCAAACGGCAGTTTTGTGCTTGCTGGTAGTAACTGAGCTCATCAGTCAGCCTGGACTGAGTAACAGAACCGTGTTCTCGGTATTTGCAGTTCAAGTTGAGAATTCTTTGTTTTTCAGAAAGTTGTACCCTAAAATTGGGATTTAATCTATAAGTGGTTATCATCAGTTTGGTATTATAGTGGTGGTTAGGGGTTTATTTTGTATAAATTTATTTCGGTATGCAGATAAGAGTTCTGTCTGAATTTGTGCTATGAGGTGTGGCATCAGATCAGGTTTAGGGAAGCTGGAGTTCTTTTATCCTCACTAAAATGGACCTTCGGTCAGGGAAGCTGCATTTTCCTCCAGCAGACATTGCATTTTCTTGAAGCAAACAGTGTTAATGGTATGGTGGTTTTTTATTTTTCTCCTATGTACAGAAATAATTCATCAGTTCATTTTGGAACAGCAGAAAGGAAACAGAGTGCCTCTCTGCATCAACCCTCAGTCTGCTGCTTTTAAGAGCTTTATTAGGTAACTGTATGTAATCACATCTGATATTAATTCACATTTATTAGTAGTACAGAATTCACACATCCAAAATGTTTTCTGTCTTAAATTTCTGAGAGTAGGAAAGGCCTGTAGATAACTTCTTGCAAAAAACCCCCAGCATGTAGGGTTACATTTTTTAACATGTATTATGAATTCGTCTAGAATTTAAGTAAAATGTGCAGAAGCTTCAAGTAATGTTTTTGCTTAAAAGCACAGAAGTCAGACTAAAAATCAGAACCGAAATGGTGACAAGCTGAATTTTCATTGTAGAGTTGCACTGTAAAAACATTCCAAGGAATGACTGATAGATGAGAAATGATTTAAAAAAATAAGTAGACAAAGCATAGGAATTATGTGTTGTCGGTGGTGGTCACGGTTGGTCTTGGGGTGGTTTTGGTTGGGTTTGGTGGGTTTCGGTTTTGTTTTCCTTGACTTGTTTGCTTATGGTCCAGCATTAACTTTTTTGTCCGTTAGCTATTGCAAATGAACACTGATTTTCTCTATCACCTGCATTCTAGTTCCACGGTTGCTCAACCATCTGAGATGCCGCCATCTCCATTGGTTTGGGAATAAAGTGGAAGATAATATACTACTGAAGATGTAATGTAGCTTTCCACTGGAGTCTGGGATTTGCAATTCTGGAGGTTAATCATGCTTGTACTGTAATTTTACTAATGAAGTTTTAAATTAACAACCACTACTTGTACAATATGAATAATATTTAGAAATGTACTAGACTTTTAATCTTGTAAAGTGGTTGTGCTTTTAGAAGAAAATATTTTACCCAGAGTTGCACGTGTTTTATGAATTCTAGTGCAGCTGTGATGGCTCAGCTCAGAACAAACAGAATTGAACCAAATTTGGGGAGGTTTTTTTCTTTTTTCTTTTTTCTTTTTTTTTATTGAAGTGAGATTGTACAAAAAGATAGACATACATTTTGATATTGAGCCATTCCTGAAGATTTTGGGTTTTCTAAAGCTAAGGAATACAGAAAACTTGACTGCGACCAATCATGAAGTCACATCAGATGACAGTGACCAAGGACATGGGCATGTCACCTGATGATCAAATCCTATATATAGCTTCTCACTAGAGCTGTGATGGTGATGTGTGCTGTTCTAAAATCAAATGTTGTGAGTAGAGAGAATGAGTTTGTGACTAGGAGAGACTAAACTTCTGTTTCCTTACCCAGTATAAATATATATATATATTTAATCTATTTTTATTAGAAGTTTTTCTGCTCTTTCTTACATAAAACCCCCCAGCATGCATCTTCTGTGTGTGTAAATAATTCCATTTATGGGCTAATTTCAGAGATCCCTGACATCATTGCTGTATAGAGAGAAACTAGCTTGCACATTTTAGGTCTGTGAAATTTTGTGAGAACTTTTTCCTGCACTGGACAGTTGAGAAAAAAAAAAAAAAAAAAAAAAAGAAAAGGAAAAAAAAAGCACATAGGGAATTACGTTAATTGTGTTCGTGTCTTTAGGCAAAGCTGTGGAAGTCTTGAAATGTCACAGTAGTAAATAACTTTTATTACTTTTTGGCTAATTCTTTTTCTGTTGGAACACTGAATTCTGTGCATATGTATATATGAACACAAATTGAAGGCCTCTACCTCCTGGAGTATACAACTTGGTTTGTTTACCTCCACATGATTTTTTTTTTTTTTTTTTTAAGTTCAGTGTGGAGACTTGAAACTTGAATGTCCCTTCCAATTTTTATATTTAAAACAAGACTAGAAAATTGAAGACTGTTTTTCACCTGTACAAAGAAATACTAAAGGGTGGTCTTAAAATCTGAGCATTGGTCTGGAGAAAAACCGTGGTGTTTGTTATGGACAATTAACTGTTAAAGTTATTGTAAGTTATCTGTATTTAGCAGAGTATTTTCAACAAGAGTGATCTGAGCTGAAATTGGAGACTATTAGTAAGTTATGTTTGGAAGTTTTAACTTCAATGAAGTAATTATTTGCTGTGAAAGAGACAAACATTGAATAACTGAACAAAGATGGTGCAATATCTTTGTTTTTTATGAGGCTCCTGAGAATAAAACCAACTGAAACATTTCAATTCACTTGAATGAGAAACATGTTTAATTAAAAGAGCCCAAGAAGACACTGGTATGAAAGGTAAAATCTCAGAGGTTGGTCAGTTAATGTGGCACACTTGCTGGTCACTTTGTAAAATGTAGATTTGAAGTACAGTGGTGAAAACATTAAATGTGACATTTGAAAAAGAAGTGGTGTTATCTTTATTTCCTGTCTGATCTCCCACCTTTATTTAAGAATAAGTTGTTACAATCCTGATTAAGTACTGTCTAAAAGAATACAAGTAAAAAGACTTTATAACATCTTGTTTTGGGCATGGTTTTGATTTTTACACACACACACGTATACATATATATATGCATATTTGTGCACATATATATGACTTCTTCAATAAAAAATTTATTCTTCAAGTTTGATCCTAGATAAAGGCAAACCTTGCTGATAAATCAAAACAAGCAATTGACTTGCACTTTATTGGGAGGTTGAAAGACATCCAGTCCAGTATGGATTTTACTTCATTTGCAAAGTGCATGTTATTTTTTTCAGCACGAACGCTTTCACTGTTTTCTCTAGTCCCAACGCAAAGAACCCAACATGCAGTGGCACTGCAGAATATGCCTGAAAATGTTCATGTTTTGTGGGTGTGACCTTTTTACAGATTGAACTATAAACTGTATGAACCTTTTTTAAACAAGCCGAACTATATAGTTCAAGCCTCAGGACCTCACAAGAAATAAACTGATAAGCCTCCTTAGCATGTGCTCTCTTCCCAGGGCTGGCACGGAGATCGTGGCTCATGTACATGCCTTGTCTGCAAACCTCTTCTTAAAAGTCTCCCTGCTATTACGGGCTAAATTTTTAACCTGTTTTAGAACTAGTGATGGTGGTGTCATTCATTATTGATTCACGGTTGTCTATTCTGAACTAGCTGCCATTAATTCACTGCCGTTTTTACTTAGTCTGCTCGCTAGATTCTCCTTCAGCGCGAGGCTGCAGCGCAGACGGCGGCTCACTTGCTGGGTCCTCTCATTTTGACACACCGTCTGTCAGGATGTGAGCACGCAGTGACACAACTGGCAAAGCCCACTTTGTGCATCAGTGTATTTTTTGGAGCTCATTGCTGGAGGTCCGTGGGTTAATCTCGTTGGTAAACATAAAAAGAATAAAATGTCTTTTGGACGTTTACCTTTCAGAGTGTCTTCATACGAATGTGGGCAAGGCACTGTGCAGAACGAGTAACTAAACCGGGCACAAACGTGTAACAAAAATTGTGTGTGCAAATATATATATATATAAAAAACGATTATGGTAATATTTTCTGTAGCCTCAACTGCATTTTACATGTTTAATGTAAATCAATTACAATGAAAGTGAGACCTCAGGAGCTGTCAAAGCCGACAAAGACAGTTCCATTTCTAAAGCGAACGCACATGTGTATGCACCCAGAGTGATCTAAGCGTGAGGTCATCCAGGGAGCTGCTTTCTTGCCCAATGAGGTTTAAATCGAGCTTGCAGTTTTCAGAGTTGCATTTTAATCAGTTTTAAGCTTTGTTGATATCAATGTCAAACGAATTACAGATTCTAATCCTAAGTTTTAAGCTCTCTAAATATAGCTTCTGCATCTCCTTTTATTACTCGTGCCTTGAGAAGAGTACAGAAGTAGCGAGTGCAAAGAATAACTGCAAAACTATTCACAAATTGTCAAAGGAACATCCAAATAGTAGGCGGCCTACTCTCTTTGCGTGTACATCTTGAAGGTGATGCAAAGGAGCTAAACGAGATCAGCTGTGGAAAAGTAAATTGCTAAAATCCATTTCCCCATGTATGGTGAAATAGCATTGACGGATTCAAATCAATTCATTTATGAAAGTTACGAAGTGCTTTTCTCCTTCAGCCAATTTGTTAGCAGCATATTTGGGACTTTACTGTTTGACCTGCTGGGAGTGTACGAATGCTCACCTGATCGGACTGACGGTTTTAATATTTACTGGGTAGCAACTTTTCTAATCATCTTTTATACCCTTTATTTGTTTTAGTAACGGAGTATCGTGAGATCCTTGGACTGTTTGTTCTTTGTAACTTTTTAAAATTCTTCTGTCAAGTATAACTTGATAGGAAATTCTGTTCACTGTACTTCTGTAATCCTGCTCAGGTATGGTTACTTTAAAACTGTTTGTGACATTGCTAAATGGGGGAAACTGGAATCCAAGCAGATAATTGATACATAATCTGCGTGTACACCTTGGACAACTTCTGTGCTCAATAAAGGATGGAATCAGACCCACTGAATTACCTGGTTATGCTGTAACGTGATGCGGTGACAGAGCGCTGTCGACCGGGGCTGACTCAGCAGCGGAAGGCACGGTAGTACCGGGAAAGAATCCGCGTGTCCTCCAGCTGGGTCCTGGATGCAGAGTTCAGAGAACGGCGCCGTGGGGCCGTAGCGGGCCGCGCTGCAGAGGACGGGCCAGAACCGGCGGCGGAGGTGGCAGTTCACGTCGGGGCTGCCGGCCCTGGCCGAGGCGTGGCAGCTGCGGCAGAGCACGGTAACGGCGGGGGGGCAGGGGGCGGCCCGGCCTTCCTCCTCCTCCTCCTCCTCCTCCTCCTCCGCCCCCCCCCCCGCTGTGGTGGCTCTCGCAGCCGCCCTGCAGCGCGGGCGCGGGGCCCGGTTGTGGGCGGGGCCCGGTTGTGGGCGGGGCCCGGTTGTGGGCGGGGCCCGGTTGTGGGCGGGGCCCGGTTGTGGGCGGGGCCCGGTTGTGGGCGGGGCCCGGTTGTGGGCGGGGCCCGGTTGTGGGCGGGGCCCGGTTGTGGGCGGGGCCCGGTTGTGGGCGGGGCCCGGTTGTGGGCGGGGCCCGGTTGTGGGCGGGGCCCGGTTGTGGGCGGGGCCGCGGGGCGCGGCCGGGCGCGGTGATGGCGGCGGGGCCGCGATGGCGGGAGCGGCTCTTCGCCCTGTACTTCCTCTCGCACATCCCCGTCACGCTGCTGGTGGATCTGCCGGCGCTGCTGCCTGCCGGGCTGCCCCCGCGGGGCGTGAGTGGGGCCGGGGCCGGGGGGCCGGGGCGCTGGGGGGAAGCGCGTTTAGGCGCGGGTTTAATGGAGCCTGTGGCGTGTTCTGCAAAATCTGGTCCGTAGAGACATAAGGGGGGGGGGAGGGAGGAGAGAAAAAAAGGCTGTAAATTTCCTACAATGAAATAGTATTTACAGACAAGTCAATGCCTGCCGCCTGCAGGGCGGCTTACATCTTTAGTCGGGTCATTCATTTGGGCAGGAGAATACGTGCAGTGGCTGATGGGCACGTTCAGCCCTGGGTCTGGTGTTACTTTCTTTTCGATTTGTAACGGAGATGTGCGCGCACGGCGCCTTTCAGTGGCACGCACAGGGGCACAGGGGCACGCACAAGTCCCTGGTGAAGGGATGGTGGGGATGTGGCCGAGACCCCAGCCCTGCAGGGATTTAAAAGCCCTAAAAGCAGGCGCGGTGCTTTAGAGACTTGGTTAGCGCAGGGTTAGCAGCACTGGGTGCTCTTAAGGGTCTTTTCCAACCTCAACAATTCTGTGGTAATTTCCCCAGCGTGGTATGTTGTGCGTTTTGCAGGGAAAGTAAAGTGGCACAATAAATATCATTTCTGTAAGAATGTACCTGCTGCCCTGCCTGTCCTGTACTGCGTTAACGCCCGAAGATCCTGGCAGCGCCGAACGTGCTGCCACGTGCCCCCAGATGTGGCTGTCATGGCCTCAGTCACTCTGTGGTCGTGATTTTTGCTCGTACTCCTGCCAAAGATGCAAAAGAGGATTGTTACCGCTGTAGAAGCGGGTATGCTAGTGACAAAATCTATTAGTAAAAGTCTGTGGTTTGCTGCGTTTTGAGTATGTCCTGGTTTCACCATAGTTAAACCACAAAAAGAATAAAATTATAGAATAAACATCATAAGGTCAGTTAAAATAAATTGGATAGAAGATAATCAATTAAACTCTCATCATCGGGGTGCAGCCATAACCTTTTGTACGAGCTTTACAATTAGTGAATTTTATTTTTGCCATTAGAATTCCCTGTACAATTACTCCATTATAGAAACCACCTTTAATTAATAGTTAACTAGCAAATCTCAATCTATATCTCTCCGTTCAAAGTCCACCTTAAAGCCGTGCTGGAATTTACATGTCTGTCATGGAAACTAATTGCAACTCACTAGGCCCAAGTTCTTACATCAGGCTGTTCACCTGCAGCCAGGAGTGCTGTGATCCAGCTGTAGTAACCTTAAAATTGCCTCTAGTGCAAATTTACTATGCACTTCATGGAACATGTTCATCACTTGAAAGACGTCAGAAATGCAGTCCCTATCGAAACTAAACGGCAGCGTGAAGCCTTGTGTAGCAAGGTGACATCACTTCATTTTCCCTCTGCAATGATGGCTTCGTTCACCACCACATGAGGGTCACAATTTAGGGCAGCGGGGCTGGTGAAGGGGCTGCAGCACAAGTCTGATGAGGAGCTGGGGGTGTTTAGTCTGGAGAGGGGGAGGCTTGGGGGGACCTTAGGGCTCTCTACAGCTGCCTGAGAGGAGGCTGTAGTAAGGTGGGAGTTGGTCTCTTCTCCTAGATAACTAGCGACAGGGCAAAAGGGAGCAGCTTCGGGCTGCGCCAGGGGAGGCTCAGCCTGGGTGTCTGGAAAAATGTCTCCACCGCCAGGGTGGTCGAGCACTGGGACGGGCTGCCCGGGGAGCTGCTGGGGTCACCATGCGGGAGGCGTTTGGAAAACACACGGATGCGGCGCTTGGGGACATGGGTTGGTGATGGGCTCGGCAGTGCTGGGGCAACGGCTGGGCTCGATGGGCTCAAAGGTCTTTTCCAACCTAAACAATTCTGTGATTCTGTGTTTTTTTGCCCT
The DNA here is from genome assembly GCF_015220075.1 of Falco rusticolus. NCBI lineage: Eukaryota > Metazoa > Chordata > Aves > Falconiformes > Falconidae > Falco > Falco rusticolus. Next base: position 14,905,530 of record NC_051187.1, on the reverse strand, counting down.
GTTGCAGTTGATATTCAGTGTATTAACCTGTTGTTTTGTTCCTTTTTTTAAGCTGACAGAGTTATTACAGTGGTACGCAACCACCTTTAGAGACCCCATGATGCTCCAGCCCCCTGAGTGGTTTAAGGCGTTTATGTATTGCGAAATCTTCTTACAAATGCCCTTCTTCCCTGTTGCAGTATACGCCTTCTTAAAAGGTTGGTATAAGACAAGTGTAAGAATATGTCCTGCGCAACTTTTTGTGTGACATTTGCTTTCTGTACAGCAGAGAAAGTTTATCGGTCCGTCTGAAGCAGCGATAGGGACGTACCCTGTGGAGGGCCATGCTATTCTCATGGCAAGTTTTATCTGAGAAAGCAGCGTAGAATAAGGCCCATCAGAGAAAACCCCTGACTGTTGGCCCTCGTCAACTGCAGTTGTTTGTGTGTAACCAACATCAGCACTTGACGCCTGGCACGCTTCCAAGGGAGATGAAAGTTCTGGCTCAAGCCTACCTATACATTTTGTTCTTGTAAAACTGCCACCATCACACATTCTAAATTTCCACAAAGGTAGATAAATTTCCTGGGTCTGTTGCGACTAGTACTTACAGTTTTTTCTACTACCTATTTAATACGACTTGCAGCTTATCCTATCAGAGGTACAGCAGTTAACATTCTGTTAATTTAAAAGCCAGTGAATTCTGCTTGTTTCAAAGTACTTAGAATAGTTTCCTTTTTGCTTGTGAACAGGCAGCTGCAAATGGATAAGGACTCCTGCAGTTATCTACTCCACTCACGTAGCTACAACGTTGCTGGCTATCCTTGCACATATCCTGTTCCATGATTTCTCAAAGTCCGAGCTCTTGGGACCTCAGACACAACGTGAGCGCCTAATTCTGCTGTCTATATATGTGCCATACTTGCTGATACCACTTCTGATTCTTTTTACCATGCTCTACAACCCCCATTACAACCACGTGGAGAAAAGGAAAAGGAAGTAGTCCCCTCTAAAAGCTGTACGCACAACACATACTCGTTTTGATTCAGACCCTATGCTGACGTGGTCCTCTGGGACAAACATCTGTCTGGTGGTGTTGGCTGCAACAGCTGTCACCAGGCATCTGGCTCCTGCAAGAAAAATTTGAATTGTTTTGAGTTCACAGCTCCCCTTCAGTCAGAAGTGGCTTTGGCAGGAGCCTGCACTAGCAATTCCGTGTGGTTTCTGGGCACACGCAGGTGGAAGGGAACTGGCTCCTCTCCCACCGTCAGTTTTGTGTGGTGCATCTGTAATAGGAAACTGAACTTTTAACCATTTGATGTGTAACTGGGGGTGGGGAGGGGGAAGGGGAACTACAACTGGTACTGTTCTTTTAAGTTCCCTTTTTCCAAGATGACTGTTAGAAGACCACTTCAGTAAGAAATTTGTCTTCGAAGAGCACATTCTGCAAAACTCATAACTGATTACATACAGATTTGCAAAGCTATGATTTTGAAACATTTCAAATTGTATAACAATTCTTAACTTCCTCACCCCTTCCTTTAGAATTTCATCTTCCTTTGCTCTGCTTCAATTTTGGTTAATTGTACGTGTCTGATCAGTGGTAAATGTGCCAAAATCTGGATTTATGAATGCTTAAAGTTAATTTTGACATTGAGGCATACTTCCGAGAGGACTCTGAAGTACTTCAGGAATCTTAAACAAGGATTTGTAAATTCCTCTCTTCCATGAAATCACTTCTAGTATGGAAATAAATAACTGAACGCATTAAACTGCATTTAATCTTGTTAAGGGAATGACTAAAAGGAACTTAACATGACCATGAGATTGTAGCTAGTTCACCCAGTAAATATATGCATAAGTTACAGTAAATAAAGCCTGCTACCTACTACCTATGGAAATTCTGGGGTGGTTGATCTTGGGGTTCAACTTCTCAATCTGATCTGCAAGAGTCAAACTTGGAGACTTGTGTTAAGATTGCAGGTCACTGAGAGGCTTTTCAGTCACTGCCTACATATTTCAAGATGTCACTGATATAAAATTTAAACCTTCCACAGGCTTTGAAAAGGACAGCATTTCCATATTTGGTTGCCTAAAGAGAGACATAAAACACATCTATTTGCACGTCAACGTGAGGCTTGATTTTTAGATCACACGCATTCATTATTTAAATGTCACATTTGTATTTATAGTTTATAGATACTCCTGGTGTAACTGCATGCTTAGAATGGTTTGTCTCATCAGTTTGCAGTTCTGGCACTAATAATGCCCATGAAAGAGTTCAACTCTAATATTACCACCTGTATGGACATACCTCAGGCATAGTTTGAAGTTCTTAATTCTGCCACATTTTCTGCTTTTTTGTGTGTTCTGTAACTGATCCGTTATGTGAATCATAAATTTCTGGATTTTTTTTTTTCCTAAGTCTATAGAAAAAATAACCTGGTCAATACAGGTAAGTTACTGATCCTTTTGTGTTTACAAACATGAAAAACACTACATACAGGAAACCATTATGACTATCCAGGGAGTTATAAGCTCCTAAGCTCAAAAATAAAATAGCAGAAACAACTAATTCTGGTATATCCAGAAAGTCTGAAAACAATAATTTATTTCCTGATTTCTTTGAAAGAGCTGTACAATTCAAAACGTAAGAGACATAACATAGCAACAGTAGTATTTAACTAGAATTTGAACAACTGACTGTACAAAACTTTTATAAAATCGAAGGACAGAACAGTCTTTACATCTGTTAGAAAGCCCTCCTTATTGCCACTTCCAGTGTAATTCACACTGGATTAAAAGACGCTTCCATTTGTACAAACCATCTCTTCATTCGTACACAGTGAAAAATTTGCATATTTTTTAAATTCTCAGGATTCTGGAATGGTCAAGCTTCCGACTTTGTTTTTATCTTAAAATCCTCTATTTCTGAAAAATGAATTGGTCAATGAATTCATTCTGGTCTGCTTCAATTTTACACAGAGTCTCGTACTCTATTCGGTATCTGAAAGAAAAAACAACAAATGGTTACTTGCTACGTCCAGCCCGTGTCAGTTGGATGGTTTAGCACAACGTTCTCTGGTCTGTGGGGAAGGGACATGAGGCAACATGTGTAAGTCAGCTGGAAAGCAGTGGCTGCATGAGTGAGACTCTGCAGTTCAGAAGAGCCTCTACAAGTCAGGCACGTGGCATACTGTGACAGTTTTACTGATTTCTTCAACTGCACGATCTCATGCTGCCCCTGTTTAGATAGCCACAAAGTCACTGGAGATGAACCTTCTATTGATGAGTGGCAGACAGGGCCTTAAGTTAACTCCAAGCTTGTGGCTCTGCATTACGCCACATGTGCTTTGTGCGCAAGAACACACCTGTCTGAACAAGTTTAGACAGTGTCCTGCAGCCAAGCACAGATGGCAAGACTGGCTTTCCAGCCTACAAAATGCCCCAAAAGCATTTAACAGAAAACTTACCTTTCCAACTGCATCTTCTTCTCAGCTATTAAAGCCTGAAGTTGCTGTTCCTGAGCTTCTCTTTGCTTTGCTATAGACTTCAGCAAATTTCGTGCACCAATGGCCTGTCGAAAGAGGACGGTCCCTGATGTATTTGTATTGAGATTTAAAAAAAAAAATAACCCCTGTCATCACTACTAGCAGGTTGATTTTGAAGTGTTTCAGCCATGCTAACAATAAAGGAGGATGACACCTTCGCACTGAATGGTTGGTGAAGAGGCTAACAGCCCCTGTAGAGGTTAGGCAGATTAAGACGTTTGAAACTTCCTTCAAACCCAAAAAACGAAAGTCACTGATTCCTTTGGAAATACAAACTGATCACTGGTGACTGGTCCTACAGATAGACAAGCTCTGGTTATAATTTCTGCTGGTAGGAGGAGTGATTAAAAAATACATGTTCTACTTATGTGCAAATACATAGACAGGCAGGGACAGTAGGACTGTTAAATGCAGGAGTAATGTGGCACTCTTAGGGTGCCAGTAAGTCTTCTGGATGTTAATACCAATTAAAAAGGCCCATGCTTTCATACTGCAGACAGACAGATGTTAAGTATCATGGAAATGCCTGTACGACGCTGACAGAAAGACTGCTTACGCGGTAAAAGGAGGAAGGGAGCAATCTGGTTTTTCATGCAGAGTACAGGGCAGGGTACAGGACAAGCCAGTAATTAATTGCACAGTACCTTCATCTTCTCACTTTCAGCAGCTTTTGCCAGTTGATCAACAAGTTCAATTAAGCTACCCACTATTTTTTGAAATTCGACTATTTCTGCAAAGGAAAAAAATTGTCAAGTAATATTCAAAACACACCTAAAGAAGACTAATCCTTCTACTACATGCCACTGCTTTTAGATGTGTCTTTATATGTGGGCTTTACTGCAGACAAGTAACATTTTAAGATTGTCCTTGCTGTCAGGTAGGCTATAAAAGGGGGAAGATGAGAGAAAAGCCCTGCGTGCCTGTGAGCCGCCACGGCCCGCTGTGCTCCAGTCTGCTTCCCTAACGGTCCTCCGAGCTGCCGAGGGGTGCCCGGCCAGCCGAGGGGCGCCAGCCGAGGGGCGCCTGGCCCACTGCCGCCAAGGCCGTGTCTCCGCGGGGCAGGCCGCCGCCCGGGCCGGCACTTACTGTCCAGGAAGGCCCTGCACTCCTCGCGGAGCTGCGCCGTCTGCTGAGCCACCTCGGGGTCCAGGACCCGCAGCTTGTTCAGCTCGTCGAAGTGGAGGCCCGCCGCGCCCAGTGCTGCCTGCGCCATCTCCCGGGGCCGGCCCGGGCCGCTCCGGGGGCCGCGGCCTCCGAGGACCCCGCTGCCTGACGGCACCGGGGCGGCCCTCCGCCGCTGCCACGGTGACAGGCGCGCCCGCCGCGGGGCAGGCTGGGAGCCGTAGTCCCGGCGCCGCCGCGGGGCGCTCTGGGAGCCGCGGTCCCGGCGGCGGGAGCGCTTCCGGGTTGTCGGTCGGCGACGGGGCGCGGAGGAAATGAGCTCAGCCGGGGCCGCGGCGGTGGGGCTGTGGGGCGGCCGCGGGCGGGTGAGCGCCGGGGCCGCCGCGGCTCTCCCAGGGCGGCGAGCGGTGGCCGCGGGCGGGGCCGGGCCGGGCCGGGCGCCCGGCAGCAGCCGGCCCGCCGCGGGGTCAGTTCTCCGTTTGCTTTTCCAGGTGCCGGACCGGGCCCCGGAGGGAAGGGGGAGCTGGGGCAGGCGGAGTCCTCTCCCCGGACGGGCCGCCGTTCCCCGGTGCGCACAGCTTCGCCGCGTGCCGGGCCCCGCGCTTGGCGAGGCCGGAGGCTGCCTCCGCCGCGGCGGGGCCGGGGGGCGGCGGGGCCGGCCCGCCGGGGTTTCCCGGGAGCCGCCAAGGCCGAATTCCTTTTTATGGAAGTTCTCAGCAGGGAGCGTTTCCTGGCGGCGCCCGAGCTGCGGTGTCACCGCGCCAGCTCTCCTCCTCGCAGGGCAGGAAGGAAGGGACGCAGAAAGTTTTCCCTTGTGTTAATGGGATAATTAAAGGATGCATCACTGTTTACAGCAAAAGCCTCCTCGCCTACTAGTTAACGAACGCGTTCGAGTAGTAGTTGGTGCTCGCTCCCGCTTGGGCTGGCTGTGTAAGGAGTCCTGCTCGTGTTTGGCTTCGTCCTGCTCGGTCAGAGAGTGAGTAAGTGCCTGAAGTGCCAGAGGTGCCTGGACACTTGGCTAGTGAACACAGATCACTGTTGGATCTGTTTGTGTCTGGATTTCTCTTTCGTTGCAGGATCAGTCTTTGGAAGGAATGCTTTTGTCCTAAAAAAGGGTTTGCTCAGGGTTTAAAGCAAGGAAGGACGTGGCTGACAAGCATGTAGACCAAAGTCATGGCTCTGATTTTACTAAAAGGCTTAAGTGTGGGCCAGCTGAGGTGTAGTTTCTTTTGGTCTTGAGTTAGTTACTCGTAACAGGGTGTAATGAACACCTATGACTAGTTGGAAGGAGCTGTGTTACTTGCAATGCCTGGACAATTTTGGATTGATTTCTCTATAACCCTCAGCTGCTTTGAGTAATCTAGCTTCTTATCCGACACCAGGACCTTAATACACAATATTTGGTTCATACCGCTGTTACTTTTGTGGCCAATTCCATTTGTAGTGTGCCGTTGCATCGGACTTAGATTTGTACGTTGTTTGTACCATTTGCTTAATTAGAACAACTGAGTTAGGAATTGCAGAATAACATTATATATTTACGTGTTCTAAGTTCAGTAGTTATTCAGATCTCAGGCAATTTTAAGATGTTATCTGTAGCTGCCAAGTAATTTGCTGTGCAGACGGATGACTGTGGGTTTCTTCTCTGTTGAAAGCTGAGGTGGGGTGAGAAGAAGAATGTAGGCAGAATAGCAATATAATTAGCAGGTTGTTATGTTTATTTATAAAAGGTTATTCATGTGCCATAGGCACATAGGGAGGAGATATCTGTAGTCTGAAAGAGTTTTAAAAATATAACAACAACAAAAAAAGACAACAGCAAAATGCTTTTGAGAACGATAATTAGTAGAAGATAGGTAAGAAGCTTGTATCTGTACTTTTCTGGTTGAAGAACTTCAGATCTGGCCCGCTTCATTTGTTTGTTTTTGAGCTTACTGTCAATGGAAAGATAAGCATAGTGCGACTGGCGAGAGAAAGAAGCCGTGAATGTCTAGCTGGGTTTTTAATTGAGACAAATATTCTAAAGACTGGCTGTTCTTGGCAGGAGGGTGTGGCATGTTACATGTTTATTATTTTTTTTTTTTAATTAAAACTATATTGACTGCTCGGCATTGCAGGGTGGAGGAAGAAGAGTTTTGAATGAAAGGAGTTGCCAGGAAATAACAATGTTATGGTCCAGCACTTCCGTGTTGAGGCATTTGAAGAGACGTTTGTAAATGTCTCCAGTTAAAAAACAAAACATCAGCAACAAACCCCACGCATCCAGATCCGCACCCCAGCAGAAGAAAGGGCAGAAAGCTCTTCCCCTGTGTTTCAGCTCTGCACAAAAAGAGCTGTGTTCTTTTGGGAAGCTGAAAAGGAGCCGAATTCCAGCTAGCATTTAAACTTGGCCTGCGGTACTGTATGGCGTTTGTAGTGTTGGCTGAGGACAAAATAACAGGAAGTCCAGAAAAGTTTAGCGTGCCACATTAACACAGCTATAACTCGACTGCATTATACTGCTGTGTAAGTTGTCTGAAAAACAGCTAAATCCTGTTTTGTCAGAAAGCGTGTAGATGTTTCCTTGGGAATCTACTTCAATGTGGGCTTCGCGGTTTTGTTGTAAACGGGAATTCCCAGTTTCTGTATTGATCTTACATGTTTCTGTTTCAAGGGCCCAGTGGTTATGATCGCTTCTGCCTTGCCATCCTCATCTGGTGACTTGTGACTCTTCACCAATCACGGCGGAATCCGTCAAGCCCACACTCTGCAGGGTTGTCATCTACCTACAGAAGGAGATGTCGGGCGACACGTGTCTAACCTCTGCCCTTTGTCCAGCTGCAGGGCCCAAGCCCAAAGCTTGCAGCTTCAAAGGGGGCAGCCTCGGTAACAAGTATGTGCGCCTAAACGTTGGGGGCTCTTTGTATTACACTACAGTACAAGTACTGACCAGGCACGACACAATGCTTAAGGCCATGTTCAGCGGCAGGATGGAAGTGCTCACTGACAAGGAAGGTAAGGGAAGGTCTTTTGTTGAGATTTTTGTAAAATGATTGGGTTTTGGTGGGTTTTTTTTTAAAAACCTTAAGGCTGCACTCAGCTAAGGATGTAGGGAGAGATATATTCCAAAAATAACCTGGAACATTAGGTAGCTGACTCCCATTGGTGCCAGCAGTCCTCTGTGCTTTATAAAAAATGTCTTCCTTTGGTTGCTAAAATTATCCAGTGGAAGGACTGGTTCTCTTTCCTGCGATTACAGCTGGTATGCAGATTGTTGATGTTGTTATGAAGACTGAACAGACAGTATGTGGGTTGTCATTTATGTCATGTCATGTAGTGGTATCATTTGAAATGCACATATTGGGAGGGGGCATTCAGTTTTCATCTTTAAAACTCAGAATAGCATTGCTTGCTCTGTTGAAAATTCTTTTTTTTCCTCCTTCTGGCAGCATGTTCCACTTGTGGCTTACAAAGCTGTGACAGTATTTAGCTATCGGTCAAGTAGTATGTCACCTCCTGCTAGACAGTGAATACTGGCATTATAAAAATGCCTAATGTATTATAGAGAGTAGAAAAAATAAGATGACCAGTATCAGCAGTGGCTGTGAGTGGTTTTGTTTTCCTTTGTCTAATAGTCCAGGGCAAAATGGGACCTTAGGAACAGGGGCTGTGCCATTGTGGAGAAAAGGCCAAGAGGGGCTGGCAAGTATTTAAGCTCTTGGTGTTTCTGAACAACCACAAGCGACAGCTCTTCTGCATGCCCAGATTACATCAGTTTAAACCTGATGCACAACAGTGCGTTACTTAACTGCAACAAATCCTTGTGGCTTTTGCACAGCTTTTAAACCAAGTTCCCCTTGAGCAGGCTGCGTCTTGTTGAGCGTTACATACAGCTTGATCCATGTAGTCCAGCAGTTTTGTCTAAGAGCCTCAGCCTGAATGGAAAACAAAGTTCATGTTCCAACAGCTACAGAGTCTGGCAGAGGTCAGACATCCTGTTTCCTAGTGAATGTGACTTCAGGGATGTTTTAAAATTGCAAGAACTGTCCGTCTGCTACTGCTTCCTGTGCTGCATCCCCTCTCCGCTCCCTCCTGATCTGTTTCTGTCCTGTTCTTCGCTCCATTTGGAAACTAGAACAGCTTTTCTCCCATACTGGGTTTTCTGGACTAGTCAACCTTTTAGCATCTTTGGAACGTATCTCTCTAAGATGTGGCTGGAAAACTGCCAGATCCTTCTCTTAGGCCACAGAACTTATCCCAAATATACTTGCTGCAGACATTTGTGAATCCTGTTTTCTAGTCTCTCCTTGGCTTTCTCAGTGGTAAGTTTCTAATTGCCCAGCCATTACACTGTAGCAGCAGTTACATTTATCCATGTGCAAATACAGTACACCACCTTTTGCTTGGAATGTGACAAGCCTCTGAATAAAAGAAGCAACTGATCCTAACAGTAAGCACGCTTTTTTTTTTTAAAGGTTTGAATGGCTTCAACAGTCAGTTAAATAGATGTAAATTATTAGACTTTCTATATCAGTTAAAAAGGTCCATTCTTTTAATCGGAACCTAATACTGAAAAGATGAACTACATATAATCATTTTGGTCAGGCAGCCCACTGACTGTGACCGATTGATCCAATGCAGTCATGTTCCTCCAGCAATTTTAGCGTCTTGCAGTAGGAAGCCAAGTATTTTTAGCTTTTTTGAGGCTTTTCTTTTGAGCTGTTGGAAAGTAGCGAGAACATACAGGAGGTACCAAAGGATTGGTTCCACCGTGAGTTTCTGTTCTGTAACCAACTTCAGTTTGCTCAAAGCCAGTAAAGACTTCCACTGAATGAAATGGGAAGAGTATCGTGCAGTTTCAGGAAATGCTGGGCTTATTTAACCTCTCCAAGGAGCATTTTCTTGCCCCCTGGCGCTGACACGATTGAAATGATGTGATGGCTATTTTTCAGGCTGGATCCTTATAGACCGTTGTGGGAAGCACTTCGGAACAATTTTAAACTATCTCCGAGATGACACAATTGCACTTCCAAAACACAGACAGGAGATCAAAGAGTTGATGGCAGAAGCCAAATATTATCTCATTCAGGGGTTAGTGGACATGTGCCAAGCAGCCCTGCAGGTAAGAAATAGAAGTAGTCTGAAAAGTTTTCACAGATGTTTTGCTTAGAAAATTTACTTAAGGCAACTTGAGAGAGTGTTTCATGGCCTTAGAGGTGGCATCAAGTCCGTAGATGTACAAGACAGCCTGGAAAGAAAATGAGACAGCAGTCAAGTAGTTGCAAGAGCTTATCCAGTATGTTTATCAAAGCCATACTTATCCTTGCATTGTATGCACACCTGAGATGCTGCGGTGCTTTGAATAAGAGACAGAATTTAGTCTATGATCTCCCTGGCCATGTTTTCAGACCCATGTGCTATCATGGCACAGCCTTCCAGGCCACGGGTGTTTGTGCTCTGAAGGCACTTAGTGTAGTTAGTGAGGTGGTTACATTATTGAGGGAGCTATTTCTTTGTAAGAAGAGAAGGATTGTCCCCTGGTTAGATTATGTGAATGTAGAATGTCCAAGACATAGGTTCAAGTTCCTGTCATTTTGGAGATGTCTGGTATGATGAAGGGTCCATCATTTCCCTTCTTCCATTAACTTGTCCAGCTGCCCTCTCAGAATGGGGATAGTAGCGCTCTTCTACTTCACAGGTATGCCAGGAGGATGAATAAAGCAGAAACTCTGTTCACAATTTGTGGTTTAAACAGGGGGACTGGTTCTTTTCTGTTTCCTTTTTTAAAAAAATTATGTAGGAAATAGATATGAGTTCCTCTTGTGTGAAATGAAATAAAAGCCAGAAATGTAAAGGGAGCTGATTGAATAAACATGATTATTTTGAGCGTATGTTTTAAAAGACATTATGGCATTTGTCTAAATTTCCCCTAAGTTACGTCACTTCGAATTAGATAATATTTATAGGCAGAATGGGTTTGATCTTTGAAAGCCTGGCAACTTTTTTGCTAAGTTTGGATCTTGGTGGAGAAAAAGACCCATGGGATAAGCACTGAGTACTTTAAGGACTTTACTTTGTATCAGTTTTGCAAATATGTAAGCCTAGAGTAGCTTTATTCACTTAACAAGTCCCTCTGCATTCAGCTAATTGAAAGCAGCTTGTTCTGCCAACTTCTTAATAAGGTTAGGCCAGGTGCAATATATATAACTTATTATTAGACTTAAGATTGTGAAGTGCATGTTTCTTGCAGGACAAAACATAGTACTTAATAAATGCCTTGCATACTAGGTTCAACATACTTCTTGTATCCACTGAAAGAAACACAAAGCCACACTGATGATTTCTCCTTCTGGTTAGGAATTTAAAGCCTGCCTTCTAAAACCAAAATGTTCTAAGGCTCTCCTATTAGCTATTGAGCTTTCCTTAATTTACTACATGAGGAGTCTGAAGTCACAGACTGTACTACACGCTCTTGATTGTTGCTTTTGTATCACAAGGGGCTGAAGTCCGTTTTGGTGACATGCTGTTCTTGCCAAATGTTCAGTTCATAGTGGCTGATATTGTTATATACTGCAGCGTTTTGAGTTGATTAAAACTAGTGCAAACTCTTACTATCCTTTCCTTCAGAAAAGGATAGAATAATAAACCCACTTAAACCAAATATGACTTGAGCACAGAGTCCCTGCTATAACTAAGGACATTCACCTGCATCCCAATATTTCAATTACCACTGCCTTCTGGGGATAAGAAATCTCTCCGCTGTATTTCTGGGTTGCAGATCAAGGTAACACTGTGTGGTTACTATAGCAACACAGACTCTTACCTTGGCATCACAGGATTTGGGAACATGGCTGGAGGGGTTGGAGAAGGCAGCAGCAGCAGATGTTGGCTTTAGTATTTATCTCTTGAGTTTATTTTCTCTCCCTCTTTTTTTCTTTAAAACAGGACAAGAAAGACTTGTATGAGCCTGTCTGTAGCATCCCTATTATCACATCTCCAAAAGAAGAAGAGAGACTGATAGAATCATCAATGAAAGTAACTCCTTTTCCACAACTATCCAGTGAGAAACTGAACATTTGCTAAATGTATTTGAACACAGAACTTACCTTTTCTCTTTTTTTCCTTTCTCTCCCAATAGCCTGTTGTTAAGCTGCTTTATAACAGAAGCAACAACAAATACTCCTATACCAGGTATGTCAGGTTTTTTTCCCCACTGTAATGGGAAAGTTTCCTTTTGGCTATGGGAGTAGAGGAAGATATGGTATGACCTAACGGGATTTTTTTTTGCTTACAGCAGTACTCATCTATGGATGAGTGCAGTTATTTTTGCCTGATGTGAATCTAAATGCAAGGAGAACACAACAAACTGTATCTGTTGAAGTCTAGTGTACAATTCAGTTGAGTGAGAAAGATGAATGGAAACAAGGGCTAAGAGATAAGAATGACGAGGCTATTAATATTGGCTGGAACTAGATGTAACTTAGGTAATGCAGGACAAACTCGTAACCAGAGCGTTACCTTGTCAATCAATGCAAAGCTAATGCAGCCATGATCCTGACCTTATCAGCTTAGCTTTACTTTTCAGTCTGCACATACCTCTGACAGCACTCTTTGACCAACAGACATTCTTGATGTTCCAGTGCCTCTAAATGAATTGATTATTTGGTTACAAAGGAAAGTATCTGTTTTGCTCAGGAACAACTCAGATAGGGCCAGGTCAAGAATTTACTGGCTTTCCTCCTATATAAAGGAACATTACATATTTTGTTTTATGCTGTAACTGTCGTGATCCCTTTGTTACAATGCTATCAGTATGGCTTTGGATTTTCCCAAACAAGCCATTGAAGTGATGGGAGTCATCCCTTATGCTATGGAGAATCCTCATTTTCGACCTTTTCAGACTGAGATGCAATCATGGAAGCTTTTTTTCTCCAGACAAACTGATTGTCTCTGTTACAGAGATTGATTCTAACAATCATGATATTTCAGGTAGTCAGGAAATGCTACCTGCGGGAGTACTGAAGAGCAGCCCATTTTTCAGGAGACCGCATTCTGTATCTGCCAGTCGAGTTGGACTCGTCCTTGTGTTACCCTTTAGCTTACAGCAGTGATGCTAAAGCAGGCACAGAATAGCATGTCACCATGGGTCTGCAAATGTAAACATACTAGTAATGAGAGCAACAGAATCCTAGATACCAGGAGGGTGCTGGTATCTCAGCTAGCTGTAGGGTTCTAATTATTCCTTGCACATGAATCTGCATGCTTTGATGGTGTTTAAATGAGGCGTCTTTATTTAATAAAGTCCACACTGGCTACTAGCAAGCAAAGCTTTCCTTCTGTTCTTCCCAATCAGCAGTATAAAAAGAGCTTTCTCAGTTACATCATCAGTGTGGTCTACTAACATCAATGGATGAAGACTTCCACGTTCTTTTCCCAGCGCTGCTACTTGATAGGGACTGGGACTTGTAACTGGCTGAATGAATCCCAGATTGCTTTATCAAATGATTCTTGTGAACTGAAGGTTTTGTCTGGCTGTTCATCATTCTTTTTTGATTTAGATCTGAACAGAAATGCTTCTCAGACTAAGTATTTTATGTAAAGCGTAGTTGGCTGTTCTTACTAGCAGTGTCTTGATTCACAACGATTTCATAACCACCTGGGACCACTTGCAAAAGGTTACTGCACACAAGAGTATGATGTCATCTCTCTAGGTAGATTTTTGGCCGTAAGGTGTGAACCTTGAGCTTCTGGGTCCAAAGAGGAATTTTACTGTTAAAGCTAGCAAGGGTAGCTTTGTTGTCTGGGCAGTAATATGTTCACTGATTTCCACACACCTGCACAGTATTGCCCAGTCACCTACAAAAAGAGACAAAGGGGCACAGAGATACGTATTTTTGATACAGCTGTCTTCAGTGTCAGAGGAGTAAAGCTTTTAGGTTTGGTTGGGTTTTTTTGGTTTTGTTTACTTAATCAAATTGGACATTGATTGGCTATGTTGTTATTATTTAAGTAAAATATTTTAAATTCTAAGAATAGCTTTCTGGTAGCCTTACTTGATTTTAAAGCTATAATACAACGTGTATTGGTTGTTTTACAACATCTAGAACTTGTTTTGAAAAGTAATTAAGATCCTACATTGTGTTGGCTATCAATAAAACAGTTTCCTAAATAAGTTATTCACCCTGGACATCTGTATATGGTATCACTAGCGTTATGTGCAGAACACCTTGCTTTTCAGCTGGCCTTCCAATGTGTTGACTCTGGACTCTTGCTGTTAGTAGGCTAAAGAGAACTGCAGTTAACATGGGACTTAATTGTATTGAGCGTCAGTCAAGATAGTTGTAGTTGATGTAATAATTTGGGAAATTGTGCTGTCGTTATTAATTATAAAACTTGGCCTCTAAAGGCTGGTGTGTTTGCTCATGGGGATTAGAGCATCTCATTTGTATCTGAAATCGGCTATTACCCTGTCTTTTCTTAGCAGCACGTGGCAATGATTCACTACTTACTTGTATTCTGCAGTTAGATCAGTGCTTAGAACTGTGGTGGAATAGGCATATAAATTCTGTAGACATGGCCAGCTGAAAAAACGTATTCCTTCTTTTGTTGCTGTGTTTCAGTAATTCAGATGACAACTTGCTGAAGAACATAGAACTGTTTGACAAACTCTCTCTTCGATTCAATGGCAGAGTTCTTTTCATTAAGGATGTTATAGGGGATGAAATCTGCTGCTGGTCTTTCTATGGACAGGGTCGGAAACTTGCTGAAGTCTGTTGTACCTCTATAGTGTATGCTACAGAGAAGAAGCAAACCAAGGTAATGGAGTTTTACCCACCTTTCTTTTAGGGTTTTAAAAAAAAATCAGTTGATGATACATTGCTGAAGGATACAGATTTTTGTATCACTTAAGCCAAATTGCTAGGGCCAAGCAATATTGCTTATAGGAAAAGATTTGATACCAACTCTCCTGAATATTGGCTGGAATTGATGGTCAGTGACATCAGAATTACTAGGATGGCTTGCTGCTTAGGGGTCTGCAGGATGAGCTGTGTTTTGTTAGAAGATGCTGCATACTAGATAGAATTCAGAGAAGGCTAAATATGGTAGCAGTTCTGAAGAAGAAAAGACGGAATGGTAATTCTGAAAGCATGTGCATTTAAAAACCAGTCTCCTAAAGCTGATGGACTTTCTGTCCTTAAAGCATGTAAATGCCTTCAGATTCTCTAATGAAATGAAGATCTAATTCTGCTCCTAATTATACCTACATAAGTTTACTTCATTGCAGTTACTTTGTACTGTGTTTCATTTGCACTGATGTAATCATTGCGTGTAATTGGACTACATGGTTGTGCCTGGGAGTAGAAATTTCTCCAGTGTTGGAAAATACGTGCCAAAAAAAGAGAAGACAGAAACTGATCTGTCCCAACCTGAATAACTGAAATGGGTGGGATGAAATTAATGAAATGAAAACTTGAGCACAAACACTGTTTAGAAACATGGTATTTTTATTATCAGCGTGCTTTTATGTGCAAAACTATAGAATATCTGTTTGAAAAGTTCAGCAGGAATGCAGATTCCCAATAATCAACTAATTTAATATCCCCACATTTCCAGCAATTCTTCTCATAGTCTTCCCGCCTCTGATTTTGCAAAGGTTACCTAAAGAATTGCTTTAAGCACGGTACATCCTGAAGAGATGAGCTACATGCATCAAAATGTGATAATGAATAGCATGAGAAATCTACAGAATTTCCTGAACTTCAGGAGTTAACTTCTGTCTTGCAGTGGTGCAAGTAAGGTGACCGGGGTCCAACATTAGCACTTAAGAATCAGAAATAATGTATTCCATTCTAGGACAATCTAAACGAAGAGGTGAGGTAGGTGATCTGGTGGTGGGAGTAATCCTCTACTCTAGGAGTTAGACTGCTTTGCTCAGCTTTATAATTTACAATTGTTTTACTCTCTTTGTCTTTTATGGTTCAAGTATCTTTTTACTTAGGGGTATGTGTTCCGGTCACGTTATCCTGTATAGATCAGGAAAGGACATGTTCTGTTTTTTGTAGGTTGAATTCCCTGAAGCACGAATTTATGAGGAAACACTAAATGTCTTACTATATGAAACACCACGGGTTCCTGATAACTCTCTGCTGGAAGCAACAAGCAGGAGCCGAAGCCAGGCATCTCACAGTGAGGATGATGAGGGTTTTGAACTTCGTGACCGAGTGCGACGAATCCATGTGAAGAGATACAGCACCTATGATGACCGTCAGCTTGGCCACTAGCATACCAGTTGAGGAGAAAGGGTTTGGTGTTCAAGGCTTGTATCGATATTCTTTGAGGGAGATCAGGAAGGAGGGGAGGGATCATTTGGACTCTGTGGATTGATCTTCATTTGGCTGCTTGGCTCCCTAGAGAAGCAAATGGGCATTTGTGCGCACAAAGCAACACTAAAGGCCAAGGGCTTTGAGAACTAAGACGTTAATTTTGCACCATGTGCTTTAAATACAGACTGGGCCCCCTTTTCATGCCACATGAGGAATGGAATCCAGAACACGGACTCTGACAGTTTGTGGTTGCTCTTTCATATCTAATGACTTGCCAGTTTTCTTACTTCCTGTGAGAAGAACTGCTTTTCCTGAATGAGGTGGCACGATTTGAAAATCTTTTTCCAGATACCTGCCCTTTAAGGGTTCTGTATAATGGAACTTTCCAGATTTTAAATCAAGATACTGCAGAGGGGGTGGAGAGAACTTGAACATGACTACTCTTAGCAAACACTACATCTGATAACCCCCAGAAGAAATGTTTTAGCTATCCAGTAGGCAGATGCACTGCACATGTGATTTCTTCCACCTCTTTTCCCCCAGTACACATACAAGTTTTGTGTTCCAAGAGTCTTTAAAACTCATTAATTCTAAGGCAAGCTCTTCCAAAGAGGTAAGAGTCAAGTCATCAAAATCAAAAAACCTCTCCTTGTGAAAAATAACGAAAACTTTGAGAATTTAAATATACATGTAATGACTTGTCTTGGGAGATGGAGAAATGGGTATGGTGAAGGAAGCAACTTCTTCAAGTAAGAAAACTCCAGGACTAGATTGTGGCAGGGTCGCCACTGTTTCGGCTTTTGATAGTGTAATCCTGTTTATATAAACAATGGCAATCTGGTGAATTAGTTTTACATTAGTTTCCTCCTGTGGCCCAAAAGTGCTACTTGACGTTAAATTTCTCAAGCAGCGGGGAAAAAATTGCAGTGACTGGGGAAGTACAGACTGAACATTTTACAAGGCTAGAACATACTGAAGGGTAAATTCAAGTTTTGTGCTTAAATCCTTTCTAGAGCACAGCAGTTGGAGAGGAAAGAATAGTCATAAAAACCTTGTTCTAGCATGAAACTGCGAGAGGCTTTGGACACAGGAGAGAGGTAGCTTATGCTGAATTTTAAACTGAAATAATCACTTTTATGCTAAGTGCTTCCCTGGGTGCTAGTCGTAAAAGGCCTTTCAGAAGGTTGGAGTCAAGGCTGCTCTGCAAATTTGGGAATAGTTTCAAGTTTAGTATGAAGAGCTGTTACTGTACTTTTAAATGTTTGCTTGTATGTTTCAGCTGTAGGTTGCAGATTCAAATTTTAGCACAGTCATAAACAGTTATTACTTGATGGCTGTTCACTGGCAGCTATGGCTGTGTGACCATGGTGCAGCATACTCCTTAACTGCTTCTATGTTCTCATACTGTATATGAACATGGAAGCTTCAGGTCCCCTGATGGTCAGTCTTTAACTGCTCTGACCAGTGCCAAACCTACCTTTTAAGTTTTAAAGCAAATTACTGCAAAAGCCTGACAAGAAAATAATCCCAAATTAATACAGTGAAGTCATAAGTAGAATTAAGATGTTAGGTGGTTGGTAGTAATAGAAGCACGAGAGGGAACAAAAAAAATATTTTCACTCATTTAGGCTTTTCAAAAGGAAATTGTTGAGGCTTGGTAAGAGAACACTAATGGCTGCAAATGTTCAGATTTTATTGCCTAGCCAGGCCTCTACATGTGGCAGGCGTTCACTTAATTCTCACATTCAGGAAGTAGTATTGCCACAGTAATGCACCTGCCTTTTTGTGAAAGGCCTCTCAAACCCTAACCACCTCTTTTCTTCTTATATTGTGTTCTGTAAATTGTTTTCCAGCTGGTTTTTCTATTGTGCCAGTCAACATACAGCTGCTGAGATTAGTTTTGACAAAGATTTTTGTGGTGGGTTTTTTTTTCTTTAATTCTGCTAGTGTGATACAGATTTATTTTTTTTTTCTTTTCCCCTCCACTCATACAGTGGGTGCATTGAAACTACCAGCAGAGCCTGTAGTGATAGGGACTTTGTGCTGTACTTAATGGCTTCAATTTATTCTCTTGTACTTTGTTTTCATCTTGTAACAAATAAGACTGCCAATTTGTGTGTGGCACTTCTTTTTCTTAGAAAATGAATTTTTTTTTTCTTGTTACTATCATAGTTAATGTTAACAGATGAAGGAAGTGATGCTGGTAGCCTTGCAAAACTGTGTTTAAAAGAAGTTGCAAGAAGAAAACTGTCACCTCTGCATTTCTTCTCTCTGGGGAGTACAGGTATAGGAAAGAGTGTGTGAGAGTAAATATCAGATCCGTCTGCTAGTTCAGAGGCTTTCATTCCGTGGTTGGATTCTGTACTCCCAGGATTCATTAATGAAATAGATTCAAATTGTGAATTAGTACGCTGTAAGAAGCAGAGAAAAGCTTATGTTTTGGTTTATTTGGCTTTCTTTTCCCTGTCTCCCATAGCTACAAGCAGTATTAATGTCTGATTTGAATTTGAGTTAAATTAATCTTGGAAAAAAAATATTTTGAGAACCATCTCGGTTGTGAGAATCTTTTAAAAAGTGCAAAATAACTTCTCAGTATTTGTGGATTAGTAAGAACTGTAAGCAGTTATGAATGTTTTTCAAATATATACAGATACCCTTTTCATTTCACCTCCTTCTCTCATCCCCATTCATTCTCCCTTCCCTACCCCCAGCTAGTACCGATCACAAAACATCTGCTTGTAGATTAAGATATGACTAGAACTGGAATGACGTTAAACAGTGCTTGGCCACTGGGACTGAACACTGTTGGCATGTAAGCTTTATGCAGAGTAAAAATCTAATTGCATAAACACTACTTCTGTCTAGTCAGAAGACATTTCAAAACCATGGTCATGGTGTTCTTTGTCGTGGTAAGATTTTCAGGATGTGACTGAGGGATCCCAGTTCAATACCTGTGGTTGGGTTTGACTAGCAGTTCTGTAGTTCCCTCCACTGGTGGGCAGATGGGAATGAAGAACATAACACACCTACACAGAGGATTTCTTTCTGGGAAGTATGCTATTTGGACACGCTCAAGGCTAAAATGATTGTAGTATTAGCTATCCCCTCCCTATAAGGCTGCTATACTTGGGTTTCTGATAAAGTCTGGAATACCCAGAGTTATTTCTTGCCTGAGTGCTTACATAATTGGATAATTGACATGAAATTTCAGGAAGTCTAAATGTAGATGTGGATGCAGCCATCACACAGTTCATGAGTTAACGCTTTAAAGAGAAACTACAGTGTTCTATCAGAGTCCTGCTTATCTGGAACTGCTCCAATACAGGATGTTAATTGAATGTCCTTTCCACCAAAATCAAGGCATGTTGATGTATAGTCTCTGTACTACCAGGTTCTGATAATTTCAAATACAATAGTTTTGATGTAACATGTGCTTTGTATTCTCATCTTAATCCTACTTAATGAAAGGCTATAAATTGTTTTGACAAGAACATTCTAGAACATATTTGTACAACATAGTATAATGAAGAAAAAGCAGCACTGAAAAAGTATAATGCAGTTTTGAAATGCAGCATCCTCTTTGTAGTAAGCTGCTCACTTCTAGAGAGCGTGAAGAGCTGTGCTTCCTAAGAATCTTCTCTGCTGGCTTTAAATATCACAAATTACAATCCCTATTAAGAGAATATAGATTTCTAATTACATGCATTTGTCTGCAAGTTAAGAGGCTTGTAATGGCTTCCTACGTAGACCATCACCAACGGATGTGTTTACTGATGTGCCCATGAATTTGTAGTAGCCTTTAGGAGGGAGAAATGCCTTTTTGCCTCATTTGTAATGTACGAATTCTAACTACATCATCTAGCATTCATTAGCTGCTGGAGCTGTTTTTGAAACCTTACTGTCCTCTTTGCTCCAAAATTCAAGTGAACTTCTGTGCATTCAATTATATTAGCAGACTGAGAGAATGAATGGAAGATGTTAACTGACATCTGTACTCAAGTACTGTAATAAAGGGTTGCATGTTTCCATAATGGGGTCCTAACATACTGCAAAACAGCCCCAGTCTTTATACAGAGGAGGAAACTCAGTGCCTTGAGCGAATGTCTTATGTCAAACAGCTTTTCAGTATCAGTGTTAATTAGGCAATAATGTCAAAAGAGAATGCTCTGCAGGGCAGCAGCCTCCAACAGCTTGATAAATGCTAAGACAAAACTAAATGTTTAACCTTCACCTTGACATTTAGTTTTTGGAACAGGAGACATTTATCCGATCATAATGTTCCAGTCTGCTGACTTTTTCTCTCTTGGGCTTCTTGGTCAAAATATAAAATATCTGACCAAGACTGGGAGGGCATTGGAGGTGCTCATACAATGGTGTTATTGAAAAGCTGTATTCTGCTTGGAGCAGGCAATGCTTATTGTAGGCTTGATTAGATCTTTTATTCTGTCGAGGTTTTTTAATTTTCAGACAGAATTCACTCTAGGAAATACTGATGAAGTATACCTTAACTGAATGTGTCTGGCCCAGCAGTCCCCATCTTACGCAATTAGATTTTTATCCTCTGACAATCATTGGCACTAAATCTTCACAGCCAAATTTCACACCATCTATTCTGTTAGGAGAACTGGGGTTTTATTAAGAGATGAGTGGGCATGAGTCCTGTTTCCAGCTTTGCCACTAACTTGGTGACATACAGCAAGTCAGCTTATCTGTATGCACATAATTTTTCCTCATCTGTAATAAAATGGTGGTAAGACCCTCCCCTACCTCAGAGGGAAGTTGAGATTAATTTGTTTAGCAATAGTAAAGGATTTTGGATTTCTATAATATTTTATATCCAGAGGATAGCAAATATGTTTGCTGATCTTGTTTAAACTGACGTTCTGTGATCAAGCTGTTTTCTTATAGCATCAGGCTTTGTTTTATTTTTATGTCTAACTTTTAAGGGTCAGCCTTATGGATAAAATAGTTAATGCAGTAACCATATTAGCTATTGATTAAAGTTTTTTCTCTTTTATCAGTGCATTAAATGGAAATGGAACACTAATTTTTAATAAAGTGTTATATTTTGTCTTCTGTGATTTTTCTCCAGCATCATAACTTCTTATTCATCATGGTGGTCTCTGTGCACTTTTGCTCTGCATTGTAGTTGTAATACTCATTCAGTATTCAGGATTCCTGAACCATAGAAATGCTTTATCAGCAAATGGCTTTTGTATTATATGGAGCTGTTGCTATCTTTCACCCATGCTCTGCAAGTGCAGACTGTTTGTGGGAGGTGTCAGTGTACTTACAGGTGCTCTGCAGACAACTGGTTTTGATTTTTCTCTGGGATTTTTCTTTAATTGTAGAACAATTAATTGATTGCGATGGTTTTTCATGTTCACGGAAATAACTTCATTTCCTATGAATAAGAATCACATAATTTTGGTCTCTTATGAAGTCTGCACACAATTTCTGTTGCCAGAAAGATAACACTACTTGTGTTTTGAAAATCTTTAACCCTTCTTGACTGACAGAGCAGCCAATTAGATCCAGAGATTTAGTCTGTGTTCTGTAGTAGGTGTGCTTCTGAGATAGCCAGCATAATCTGTCCTATGTAGTTTTCTCTTTGCCGCTGTTACCTCACTTCCTGAGTTAAGCCATAATTTTTTGTTGTTGTGAATGACAGCTGCAAAAACTATTCCACAAAGCAGCTGAGTGTCTCTTCAAAGAAGCTGGGTAATCCTGTTTGGAAAAGGTGAGAAATGTCTCTTACATAACTGGTTTCTGGTGTGTACTGGCTATTCTTTCCCACTATGGTAGTGTTGAGAATTGGTTTACCTGTTAAGGTAGGTGCTCCTACCTAACTTTGTGTTGTATGAGAGCTTGTAGAAACAGCCTGCTCTTATTCATCGTGGTAGGTCTTTTGGTTCTTTGGACTGGGTGATACAATTCAGTCTCTACTATCTGCTGCCTATTTCAAAAATGGAACCACTTTTCTTCGGTTTTGCTTTTCTGCCTGTAGCATCTTTTCCTTTGCAGCCACAACTAATGCAGGATTTTCAGCAGTTGCTGGAGGACTTGCTGGGAGCAAGCTCTGGTTTATTAAGTATCCTGAATACCTCTGCTGAAGGAATGATCTTGCCTTCAACCTTATTTGCTATGGAAGGATGAGCTTGACCCTGAGCATCCCTCGTGATTTTGGGAAGTGTCCTTTTGCCAAGATCGGACAGTGAATCAAATAAGCCAAGTATGCTGTTCACGCCTTTAGTGTGAAATACGGAAATAAACACTAGAAAAAGCAGATTTAACGTTTGTCACTAACCTGATGCTTTCAGCCCCCTTCCCCTCTCTAAAGGCCGGTGCGCCGCTGCTGCGCTCCCGGGGAAATACTGATCGTCTGGGCTGCCCGGGCGCCTCTCGGCTCCTTCACGGCTGGGGTGGGCAGGGGCTGGTGCCGTACGAAGTCGGGGCTCCGGGGCCCGCGGCTGCCGGGGCCACCCCAGCGCCGCGCGTTACCTCAGGCGCGGTGGCGGGCTCCGGGCGGTTGCCATGGCGCCCTGCGCAGCCGGGGCGGCGGCGGCAGGTGCGGGCTCGCCCCGCCCCACCGCCTGACGCCAGCGGCAGCCGCGGAACATGGCGGAGGAGCTGTGCGGTTCGCTGCAGCCTGGCCGCGCTCGGCCGGGCAGCGCGGAGTCTTCGCCCCGCGGGCGCTCCCGCAGCGGTGTGGGCGGGCGGCTCTGAGCGTGGGGCGCGGCGGGCGGCCCTGCTCCCCGCTCCGCCATGAGCTGCTCGGCGGACGCCGTGAAGGAGAAGCTGCTGTGGAACGTGAAGAAGGAGGTGAGGGGGGAGGAGGGCGAGCGGCTTCCCGGGGGGCCCGGCCGCGGCTGCGAGGCGCGCCCGGAGGTCCCCTCAGGGGACGCAGCGCGCCTGCTGGGGGGCGACCCTTCCGCGTGGTTTACGTGTTTAATCTCTCTTGCAGTAGGGATGGTAGTTAAAAGAGTTCTCCTGGAGCAAGTAGGATAAAGCTTTATCAAGGTGAATTAAATCCTGGTTTCCCGTTGGGGAGCGGAGGGTTTGTTCGGCTACGACTGTTCAGCCCTCTCCGTGCTGTTGCGGGGGGGTATGCGACCTCCCCGTGACTGAAATAAATAAATAAAGGCTGTGCTTCAGCCGGGCAGTTGGGGCTGGCGGTGCAGGGCTGCCCCAGAACCGTGTCGCTGGTTTTGCTGGGGATTCTGAGTGAGGCTGGGAGAAGGGATGCGCCCCTGGGCTTGTGCCCTGCAGCCCCAGGCAGCTGCGTTGTCCTGTGCCTCAGGAGAGGGGGGGATGGCCTCGGGCTGCGCCAGGGGAGGCTCAGCCTGGGTGTCTGGAAAAATGTCTCCACCGCCAGGGTGGTCGAGCACTGGGACGGGCTGCCCGGGGAGCTGCTGGGGTCACCATGCGGGAGGCGTTTGGAAAACACGCGGATGCGGCGCTTGGGGACATGGGTTGGTGATGGGCTCGGCAGTGCTGGGGCAACGGCTGGGCTCGGTGGGCTCAAAGGTCTTTTCCAACCTAAACGATTCAATGGTTCTGCCTGCTGAGGCAAGAGTCTGTAACAAGACTGTCCAGACTCCTTTTCCCTGGGGTTTTATGTCCCTTATTACACCTTTCTTAGTAACTTTTGCTTAGCTGGGAGTTTTAGAGGAGAAAGGGGAAAATGGGTGGTAGGAAAGCTAGTCCTAAGATACCTTTGAGTGAGCTGAGCTGGCTCCCAAACGGAGAGTCCTGGCAGAAGTGTCTGCTCCCATGGTGTTAACACCTGGCCTTTGGGAAGTGTGCTGAGAAAGTGGGAAGGAGGGCTGGGTCAGTTGGCATGGTTGTTCTTAGAAATGGTTGTGTGATGTTTCTGTGCCAGGGCACCCTGAGATCCAGTCATGGATAAACTACTGAACAGCCTTGTCCATGCCCAAATGGGGATGATGGCATTTGATCATGCTTGTGTTTGGACTGGTAGTGCTTCAGTCTTTTTAAAGAATGATGCTTCTCACCTGGTAGGATGTGCTTGGCTCCTACTGTCTTTGCGTTTGGGTGGAGTGGCCCTGACTGCAGAGCAAGGCCTCTGTTGAGACCACTCCAAGTGTGTGTGGACTGGGGTCCCTGCCAAGGTGCTGTGGGAGGAGGTGTGTGATGGTGTAAGCATGCCTTGGTCTAAGAGCACCTTTGTGAACATGTTCTGGGTGGAGCTGTCAGCTTAGTGAGCAGCCACTTCTCCCCTGTACGGCCAAGCACCATAGTTTGCATTTTTGTGGCGCTGACCATGTAACAGCCATGTGTAACTGCCTGTTCTTGCACAGGAGCTAAGTGAAGGTGTAATGCTTATCCATCACAGCAATAAAAAGTATTTTTAAAAGGCTAACTATCCTTCTGCTCCTTCCCCTCCCCCGGTTCATAGCTGGGGAAATTACAAGTAGCCAGAGAGGAGGATTCATTAAAGCTCAAATGAAAAAACTTGCTACGGCCAAGGTTCCTGAGCCTGAATCTGGTGTCCTAATACTTGTTAGTGTTGACACCACAAAATGATAGACGTTTCAGTCAGCGTAGTTGACTGGAAGCGGTAGAGTAGGGATAGACATATAAAGAACAATCTATACGTAAAATTGTAGGGCTATGTCCTAGAATGACCCAGCCAGCAGCTGGCTGCAGAGCACCGAGCAGGTGTTACCTGTTGCTTGCTCACACACTAAATGCTGCAGCTTAATGCAGCCGTGAACCTACCACTTCATTTAGAAATTTTAGCTTAAACTAGGACCTTTGAGCAAAGAGGTTTGTAAGGTTTGATTTAGAAGTGTGTGCACTTGCTCTTCCAGGTTAATGTTTAAATATATAAATAAATTTGCGAAATGTTTTTCAACTCAGAATATTGCAATCTTGTGCTAATGTACAAAATTGAAAGTGTAATGGGTTTTCATGATTCAAGCCAGCTCGAGCCAAGGGGAGCAATTGGTATATCATTAAAAAATCTGAGGCTAATTTGTTTTTAAAAGTCTCTAAAATGTTTTTAATAGGACTCTAGCTTTTAAATTACTTGAATAATGCTTGAAAGTGTTACTTGTACCTTCTATGTCATCTGCATTTTTGTTTTGTATTTGGTTTGGTATTTTTCTTCTCCAAATCCTCAAAAATGCTGTTCTAGAGGGTTTAAATTGGCTTGGCTTTTTTGGGGCTGCCCAGAGCTTTCCATCCTAAAATAGTCTTGAGAGCTTTTTGGTGACTGTTTGCACGTTAAGGTAGCACCTGTTGCCTGTGCACTGCACAGACATGTGGAAGGGGACTGTGTATGTTCTGCTCATGTTACAACAAATGGCATCAGGAGGCAGTCAGAGACACTGAGATTGAGATGCTGTTTTTCTTTTGCATAATCCATTAGTGGAGCCAGGAATTGAATACAAACCACTAGTATACCAACCAGCAGATTATGCTGCCCTTAATGATGGTAATTAACTTTTTCTAATAGAATTTTCAACCTCATTTTTTATTCTTTGTGACTTTTCACACAGCTGCTTTTACCTGTGTGCGTGTTGTGTGTTGGTTGTCTTGTTCTGAAAACTTGACTGGTCTGTGTGCATTCTCAAAGTGATCATTCTCTTCTTTCCTTGTCCTTTGAACTCAGCCTTTTCTTGCCATCAAATTATTTTCATGTAACCTCAATATCTAATGGAGTTCAGAGTAAGCATATTCTTTTTGTATGTTGTTTATACCAAGCCTATTAAAATTCAGTTGTCTTTGCAAAATATAAAGTGGTTGTCTCTGAAGTCACCTGATGCAAAGTGAGTGTTTTTTTTTTTATTTTGTCTCTCCCTCTCAACAAAAACTTTTGCATTTTTCCTTTGGGAAAATTTAATGTTTGCTTTTTCTCAGATGGGCTTTCAATTCCCACTGGTAAAGGATTTTTGTTGACTGTAACAGAAAGGAGGACAGGTAATGTGTTTTGAAAATTTAGCTCTACCTGGATTCGTGCTGAGGCTGCTTGTAAGTTCACATTTCAAATATTTATCTCTCTCTGCAGGAAAATCTGTTGTGACAAGCAGACTTATAAAACAGGCTTTTCTCTGGCCATTTTCTTCTATCTACTGAAATAGAGGGGGGTTTGCCATTTCTGTCTTCAAACAGGGCACTCTTTCTAGCTGTGAAACAAACAGGCTAACAATAGCCTTAGCAGTTTCACCCTGAAAAAAAAATCAGAGGACTTCAGAAATACAATTACTCATCCTACAAGTAAAATGCAGCCACTTCTGAGTAGAAATATAGTATTTATTTAGCAGCTTGTATTTACACCACCCAGTTTTTCATGAAGAGTAACAAAGAGGCAGTGCAGCAGGAGCGATCAGTAAATGAGATTAACAGAAACTATGCAACACAAAGAATGCATGGATGCTGGACATACGGTTTTCTCCTTTGAGGGGAAAAAAAATGCTGTGGGTATTAACGGTGGTCCTGGTTATTCCAGCATTTTGTGACCACTGTTCTTCATGTCTGATGCTGCATTGTCCCTGTGGTGCTTCTCATCATGTCCCAGCATCCCATCGTGATATATGGTTGGGGAAAGTGCTGCAACCTGTATTCTGAAAGAGTGGTGCTGGTTGGAAAGGTCATTCCTAACCCTGAAGGTTGCAGATATATTGAGATGTGCTGGGTTGGCCCTGGTCAGAAACCCATCATTGTGACAGTTTAGCAGAATTGCAGTAAGGCAAGTCCTAACCGTGCCCATTGGAACAGACCGGGAACTGTACAGAGGGATGGAAAAGGCAAAAGGCAATACCTGAGGGTCTCTTCCAGCCCTGTGCTTGTGAATAAATTGGTGTATAGTCAGTGCATATCATGTCTTTAGTAGTCTTCATTTTCTTGATCTCTTATACAGTTTGTTGCAAAATTTGGATCTATTTCCATTTTTAAAGCTTCATTATAACAACTTAAAAATCAAAGTAGTTTCTCTTGTATTTTTCTTCGGTGAATCTCATGTCATAATACACGGATTATTTAATATGTTTGGTGTTTGACTGCTTCTGAAAGTTTTGGCCATTGTAGGATGTAGGAGAAGGTCAGAGCAGTGATCCATTGTAACATTGTGCAAAAGCTTGTCAGCTTGTGTGCGAGGAGCTTGCTTTGCTTTACCTGGAAAATGCTACCACCAGGACATTCTTCACTCCTCAGATACCAAGATCTTTACTCAGATAGGTAGAGCTTTCCTATGCTTGCTCTCCAGTGGTTGGTAAATGTGGTGCAGATGGAGCCTGTTACCTTTGATGATGAATAGGTCCTGTATCGATCTTAGGAGGCACAGAGAACAGGAGGGATGTTTCCAAGGCGATGGAGGGAGCCTGTGTCACACCTCAGCCAAACCTCTGCCTCCTCCTTCCTACCCGAGCAGGTTTCTCTCCAGGCCCCTCTCTGTTAGCAGCACTGGCTCCAGCTGAAAGCTGCAGCCCTCCATCCATCCCTTGCACAAACAGTTCAGTAGGCTGAATAGATTTCTTTACCTGCAGGTCGATGGGTGAACAAGGGGGGGTGGGATGTTGATGGTTGGTTTAATGACATTCATTTGCAGTTTGGGCAGGTCCACTGATATCTGCAAGTGGGTGTCTGTGTAGGCTTATGCTCAGAAAGCTTGATTGACAAAAGCCTCCCCAGAATACAGAGACATAACAGCATAATTCCCTACAAAGGGAGCTGCACAAAATTGCAAGGGAAGAAAAAAAGGAAAAAGCTTGTGTTCCATTTGATCAGAAACATTTGATTTAGCTCCTTGCCTGGAGCATCACTGAATTACGTGGCAGTGAGGAATGACGTGGGATTGAAGAACACTGCATTCCAGCTTTTGAATCTTCATGTCTACTGTCTATGCCCTGAAATATTTTCTAATAACATTCTCTAACTCTCTAGAAAAATGTGCAAAGGCTGCTCTGTATTCGGTGGCAGTTGGGAGTGGACAGAGATTCCTTGCCTGGTCTGTGCTGCTTAGCTCAAGGTCCTGGCTTCAAAGTCTGCTGATAAGCTGACCATATGGTGCTATGTGTAAAAGCAGGGTTGATTATTACGTCTGATCTTTTTCTTTCTAATTGTTTTTTATACACTTCACATTTTTTGTTCCGGAGCTACAGACTAGGATCTAAATAACATACTGAGCTAATAAAGACTAATGATGGGTTATACCTGGGAAATGTATGATAGCAGGGAATTGGCCTCTGAGCTCCAGAGGTCTGGCTCCTAGTAAACGACTCTTCTTCCTCCCTGTTGTCAGGAATTTAATTCTGGTTGCTGTTCTCTGGGGAGCTGAGACTGATATCTCAGTCTGCAGTCTGAATGGTGCCTGAATTCATGCCTGTGATCTTTGGTTGTATGTGCATGACTTACCCTGGTGCAGCTCTCCTGCGCTTCCTCTTCTGTCCACCTTAGTGCTAGCGGCACTCGGGGTACTTTTTACCTTTAGTAAATCAGGCCTTTCATTTGGTAGATTAAATATAGTTTTGATCCAGTGAAATCAGAACAGCTGGCATGGGTTGGGTCACTGTCCTTTCACAGATGGGTCGGCTGAGGCATGGAGATGAGTTGGCTTGGAGGCAGTGGATGGCACTGTCTCTGTGCTGCTTTGCCGGAACAAGCTGCCTCCCACGTGTGAAAATGCAGGTCAGGGTATGAGCTGGAATTTAAACAAGGCAGAGCTGTGCAGCTGTCTTGTCTCCTTTCCTTTGCTGAGCTGTGGTCTGCCTAGGTGCTGTTATCTAGAAGATTGCAAACCTCTAGGTGAGGTTTGGAACAAATTTTATTGGGTTCCTGCCAAGACAAACATACATCAAGCTTATAAATCAACAATGACACAAATAAAAATGTGAGAAGGGGATTGCTGGGTAAACAGAATAATCATAGTTTTCCTGTGTGATTTCCCACCCATGAGACCTTCTCACACCTCTGCTTCTTTCTTGGTATCCTCTTACTCCTCCACCTCTCACTGCTTTACTGTAAGGTTCAAAGTTCTAACACCATGTCAGAAATTCCACATGAAGGAATAAAACTGCCTTGTTGATATTGTCAAGCTTCAGCATATGAGCAGTGAGCAAGGTTTTATAAAGTGCAAAAGACTTGCTTTGAAGTCCTCTGATACAAAATGTTCTGCTTTCAAAGCCTCTTATGTGTTTGCTTCCCCATCCCCTACCCCCCCCCCCCCCCCCAGTGTTTTCTTTGCAACCTAGAGGACTCCTGTTTGATAAGATGACCAAATTCTGTAGGACCAACTTGGTGCGGAATTTGAGGTGAGGAGAACACCGTGTGTTAAGAGGCAGCAAGTGCCGGTGCTGGAGCTGCCAGCCAGGGTGGGGGTATACGAGTGGGCATGGAGGCCTCAAGATGATTACTGGGGGGAGGCATGCTTGATTACAGCATCCAGAATTGCCCTTGCATATGATCTTACTGGAGGAAGAAGCCCTCTAAATGGGAGAAGGCACCTTCATAGGCAGCTGCCACCTCATCATTACAGCAGTACAAGTACAGCTGTTGATCAAGCAGTGCACCTGCAGCTTTTCCTGGTTCCAGTGCTGAGTGAGGCGGCTTAAAACCTTTGGACCCGTCAGTGCTGCAACGAATTGGTAACCCAGCTAGTTTTAAAATTGTTATCTCAGGTACCAGACTTAGCCTAAGGAGAGCTGAGTGCACAGTTGCCAGCCCTGCTGGGAAGCGTGTGTCGTCTCCCAGGTTTGCAGACCTAGCCCCTGTGGCAGGCTAGTGGGGACCATTGCTG
Source organism: Falco rusticolus (assembly GCF_015220075.1). NCBI lineage: Eukaryota > Metazoa > Chordata > Aves > Falconiformes > Falconidae > Falco > Falco rusticolus. Next base: position 14,875,816 of record NC_051187.1, on the reverse strand, counting down.
TGCAGCTTGCGCTGGCACTCAGCTCAGACCAAGTTGGTGTACAGGCCGTGCTGCTGAGCTTGTTGGTAAAGAGTAGCTACGCAGTGATAACCTGCCAGATAATTAACTATTTGTTGGATTCCAGGACTGCTGTAAAAATCGTTTTCAAGTTAAAAAGAAAAAAAAATGTTGGAAGAAAAGAGTATCTTGCTAAATCTTCTGCCACAGTAGCGCTTACTTTCATATATTGAAAGTGATGTGGCATTTATTTAGGCAGAGTGTCCTGACTCTGTAATTATAGCTCACAAATGAGAGAAGCAAAAATGATTGTGGATTTGTATCTGGAAAAGCAAGTGCTCCATGGCCAGGAAGGAACGAGTGTTTGATAAATGGGTTGGTTGAGGCAAATGGGTTTCATCTGGTTGAGGAAGCCATTGCGGGAGGAATAAGCTAGCAGGTAAGTGGAGGGTAACTGCAGCCTTTCTTCAAGAGCCTAATTGTAAGATTTGTCTGTTTTCTTTAATTTTTGAAAGTCAGTAATCTACAATTAATTCCCTTGGGAGCTTGACATATCTGCCTTGAAACTGGAGAGGAACTTTGTCTTAAATCAGTAAGAAGTGTGATAAATGTGAGTTTATTTGCTGTAATTGTTAAATTGTGTCTAGAAGCAAAAACTGAAGTCACTGTCTTCTCTATAGGTACTATATTATTTTTGTATAATGTCTGGTGCAGCAGAGCTTTGAGGGCGTAATTTGTAATTACTGTGTCATGTAGAGTCCCCAAACAGGGGAAACGTTGCTGTAAACCTCTCTTGGAATGTATGCCTGTGTAGCTCAGGGATTCATTGTGCTTGAAAAAGAGGTGAATGCCACAAGTGGAAAGAAGACATGGCAATATGTAATCCTGCTTCATAAGCAGAAGTAACTGTACGCAGGAAGGCCATGGATGAATCATGTTATTGTGGATTTTGCACAGCCCTTTGGAACTTCCGCTGAAGTTCTCTGGAGGGCACTCTGAGGTATGCCCCTATAAAAGCTGAATTATTTCAGAGCACCCAAACAGACCTGTCCTTTTTCTACCAGAGGTTCCTTTATCCCATGAAAAGCTGCTCAGGTTTGTCCTTCCTTTTTCTTCTTAAATGCTTGTATCCTTCCTTCCCTGCAAAATGTAACCTGTGCGTGAGTTGTTAGTCTTTTGGTGATGGGGAAGGGGCAAGTAAAGGTTGGAGCTGAAACTCCCAAGCACTGTGCTGGTTTGTGCTGAGATCTTACAATCACTTCTTTCTATTTATTTCAGGTAAAGCAGATCATGGAAGAAGCTGTTACCCGGAAATTTGTACATGAAGACAGCAGTCACATCATTGCCTTATGTGGTAAATAACACACAAAAGAGTTAATGCTACATAATCTTACTTTTCCTATAGAAATGTATATTCCCTGCTGTCAGAGGTAAATGCAGGGGTTTAGATCTAAGAAATCATGGAGTTCAAGCCCGTGTCACTTTTCATTTGCTACATCTGTGTGTACATTACAAATAAGAAAGTAACTTATTAAAATGGCATTATCCAAAATAAGTACCAAGCCAAAATGATGAGGTAATTTACTAGGAAGCACTAGTTGGTTAAATAATGTATATTTGGAGATAACTGCCAAAAGATGGAGTTAAAATCTGGCAGCTGCGTTCTTCCAGCTGAAAGTACTTTGTTCTGTAAATTGTCTCAATCTATTTGAAGAATAAGGTGTCTCATTTTGAGTATAGGTGTATAGTATCCAGTCCAAAAAGTCATGGAAAGAGCTATTGCCATTTTTAATGAAGGAGAAGCAATGGAAATCTCAGTCATTTTTCTGGCATCATGCCACCAGCTAATTGGTGCGTCTCAGATCTTCACAGTGCTTCTTTGCTCTCCGCTGTGCATTGAATGCTGTATTACATAAATGGTGCATTTGAGAGACTGAGGTTTAGACTTTGATGTTGTGGACATTGTTGTATATTTTTAAATATAATCAGTGAGATATTATATTGGTGACTTTTCCTCATGACTGTAAGAATTAGCAAGAAAATAAAATGTCTTTGGAGATAATACCATGTATACTAAGGGCAGCTGCTGTTTCAGAACTCTGTGAACCAATCAAGATTCAAATAAATTCTAAAATTTGGTGGTGGTTCACCTGGTTCCTGCAGACTTAGGCTGCTGCGTGTGTGTGTTGTGACGATGGAGTGGAGCGTACCCTGTGTAGGTCGGTGGGTAAAGGATGGTCCAATGCTGGGTTTCTCAGTAGAGGTCAGCTCCTGAAACTTCACACAAAGTACTCCTTTGGAGACTTAGCCACTTCATTCAGTGCCTGAGAAGGAACTATTGAATGCTGGTTCAACAGTTCTGAAATCTAGCCCATAATATACCAGGGCAAATAAAAATTTAACGCTATTCATCAGGCTTTGGTGTGTAGAGAAATATCACAGCAAGGTACTGCTGAGAATTAAAGCTATGTGCATTTGTAAATATGTATGTTGGCTTGTGAATTCTTGGCTGCTTTCTCTTCGTGCTTCAATTTGAAGACTTAACTGGGAGCGATGCTGAAAGTGATTGGAGAACAGCCATCATCTAAACACTTCTGGGTTTACAGAGCGAAGCATTTGCAGCCAAGCATACCCAGTTGTGTGCGGATGACAGTGGAGAGGTTAAGACAAGTGGAAGTTAGATTTGGCTGTGGAGATAAGTGGACTGTTCAGACAAAGAAGTATTGACACATTACTGAAAGCCAAAGCATAGTAGTCTTTTACTGTTGCAGCATTGAAATTCCACCTTGCTCTGCTGTGCGTGATTATTATGTATGCAAGGCTAATCTTTCACTAGCCTGCTTGCTGTTTCCAAGTTATCTTTTATTTACAGCTTAGCAGAATTTATTCATTCCTACATAGTCAGTGCAGGAATGCAAGATTTGTCCACGTTTTCTGGCTAATGTTTTATTGCTATTCATATAGGCTGTAGCAGTTTCCTCCATTCAGGTTGTGGTTATGTTAAATATTCCCCTTTTGTCTACTGTACATTTGTACTATATGGAGGAGGAAAATGGTCCCGAGACAGAAGCAGGTGAAGGAACCCTGAGCCAATGCTGTTGCTGCAGGCTGCCTGTTTGTTCTAGAGAGCTCCTAGTGTTGTGTGTCTGTTCTCTGTCTTTGAAACTATTCTCTAAGACGTGCTGCAGTGTTGATGTAAGGGGTAGTGGGGCGGCAGCTATTTCTGTTAGAATCTGCTTGGCCAAAATTAGGAATACTGTACAATCTTTTTAATACTTCTCCCTTCCTCTCACTGTGATTCCAGTTGGGTTTGTGTTCTGAATTCTGTAGAGTCTGAAGAACTGGTAACTCTCCATGAGCTGCCTTATTATTGCCCAGCAATCCTACCTGTCCTAAGGAAGTATTCCAACCTGCAGCTGCTTTGAATGTAGGACTTAATTAACTCTAAATGAGAAGTAGGTGAAGCTGAATGTTCTGCCATCACTTCAGCTAATTGAATGCAGAAACAGTTTCCAGTAGATTTGGCTAACGGCTCCTGGCTGGGACTCTCCTGTGTGTGCAGTTCTCTTCCCTCCCCCACTCCAGTTTCATGTGCCTCTTCAAGAGGTTTTTCCCTCCTATTTAAAATTAGATTGGCTCAGTACATGAGTCATTTTCAGTGAATCTTTGTTATAAATATAGATTTCTTGTGAATCATTTTACTCTCCTGCAAGGCTGAGTTTAGTAAGAGTCTCTTAAATACATGGTAGCTGATTTTCAGGGCCTGTCTGCATCAGTAACTGAAATTTTCCTAGCTCTCCTAGGTCCTAAATGGCTAAAGATGCCAATTAAATAGTGTGGGCCACTTTTCCTACACCTTTTTTTGATGCCTCTCTGTTACAGTACATGGGGTTTGTAAGCATAAGAAACTCCAAGACTGAGATGGCAGGTTTAGTGGTCACTCTTCAGCCCCATGCAGCATTTCTGAGCTTAGGTCCATCATCTGTTAAGCAGGAGAAGGTTGTTCATGTCATATTACTGCGGGGCATTGAGCCTGAATGGGTTTTCTCACAGTTTAGCTAGCCCTTAAGATGTGTCTCCATGGTCCTGGATTCAGTCCACAGGGTGCAGTTGGACAGAAGAGCAGGACACGTTGTGTAAGGTTCATTTGCAAATCTAAAGGAGCTTATATTGGATTTGACTCTGTGGAGATAGTTGGCATCCAGTGGGTAGGAGGGCTCCTTTCCCTGAGGCTACAGAAAACTTGTCTTAAGATAGGAGAGACAGTCTTCACACTACCTGTCTAACATGCTGAGCACCGAGTATGAAGCAGTGAGTTCACCTTTGCAAGCTCCTGAAGGAAATGCCATTCTCCAGAGCTGGGACAGCTCTGTGCCACCCTTCCTGGTCCGTGGAGGAATAATGCCTCTGTGCAGGTCAGTTTGCTCATCCAGTGGGAGAGATTTGTTGTAAGCCAAGACATTGTGGTTACAATCTGTAGTCTTCACCTCTGTGATCTAAGAAAAGGAAAACAGTGTGGACATTTTCATCCTTGTGGGAAGCATTGCAGACGCTTTTGCATTTGTTCTCAACACAGTCTGTAACCTAGTTACATTCCAGCTACGTTGTCATCCTATCTGGTTAAAAGACCAAGCTCTGTGATTCAGAGCCGTACTGGTTCAGTTTGGACTGTGTGCAGTGCTGGGACAAAAATTCCAAATTCCTTTGGGCTACCAGGTTGCTGTTGAATGAATTTCACTGGTATTGTGTTGTCAGTCAGAGTATAATGAAATGACGCAAGCTCTGTGGATATTTGTAGCATCTTTAGTGGACAGGCATTTCTGTTAGAAACTGGATGTGGATGTTTTCAGCCTGGGTTATCTGGTGCTGTTTCCTTAGTAACGGTAGCTGACATCGTGTGACGTAAGTTCTTTGCTTCTTCAGCTGAGTGCCATCTCTGCAGGCACGGGAGAGCACTGTCACTCTCCTGCATTCTTCCTTTCACCACCTTGCCTGAAGTTTTCATGACTAGTCATGTCCTTGCCAGCAATACTGGCCCTTTCCAGCTTTTACACTTCTGAGGGAAAGGGGAAAAAACTGTCTCTGCAGTTCCTATTGTGTGTTTGCCAGTAATCAGCAAGTAGGGTTTTTCAGTTCAGTGCATTATACTTACTGTGGTAGTCCAAAAAGCACCTGCAGTTTTGCTAAGCCGCCTTCTGCATGGTTGCCCATCATTTGATCTGATAGTAATAAGCAAAGAATTGAAAACCTGTTTAAATCAGCTTCATACAGCAAACATAATGGAACATGCCTTATGAACAGATTCAAGAAAAGGTTACCCAAATGTTGTTCTTTATGTCTTTGAGGGTTTGTAGCTTGTGTCATGAATCTCACAAGGACTGGTTTTCTCCAACTGGTCTCTGTTATGCGTCCAGTCAAGATCTTTCATTAACTTACTTTTAAATATTTCTTCTCTTTTCCCCTTTTCATCTAAAAAACCAAAATAATTGTACAGAAGGTTTCACAGAAGCTGGAAATGTACCAGATTAAGGTATCTTTACTCCAGATGTACAAAGTCAATTCAAACTGTGCTTCATAACACTGTTTATCCTGTTCAAAAAAACCCACAAAAAACAAGCCCTTCAGATACTTTCAATATCTTTGAAACCAGCATTTTAATGTTTTTCAAAGAGCTGTCTCATTTCCAGTGGATGCATTTAATGTGAGTGTGATGAGCTCTGTTGTCCTATCTGCTCAGCAGGGTAGCACCAAGGAATCGGGGCAGCCAGAACTGGTGCCTTCAGCAGGGCACAGGCCAGTTTTAGGGGTCCACATTGGAAAAGAGAAACTTTGGGAAAAGATTCTGCAGACTGATCTTCCTTCTCTGCCATTCATCCAAGTTATTGCATCCATGGTGGAACAGGTGGCTGGATTCTGTTCATTGCAACAGAATGGGTCATGGGGACATTTGTTTAATGCACTTCATGTTTTGCTTGTTTATTCTGTGAGCAGAGCTGTAATAACTGCCAGTTATTCTCATGCTGAAAATAATTGGCATAGATTTCAGGTGGATTATTGAGAGCTGGGATGTGCCAGAATCAAAACACATATTGTTTAGGTGTAAATCTAGTGTGCCTGCTTGCCAAAGTGAATGCAGATACTGCATTTTGGGGGAAGGTTGGTGGTAAAAATGGTAACTTGGGCACTGTCAAACATGCAAAACTTGGCCTTTCAATGAATATTTTATTCAAATTAGAGAAGGGATGAACTGCACAAAAAGCTTTTTTTGGCCTGTATAATAAATCTGCTACCAGTAATTAAACTAATTAATTAAAATGTACAGAATCACTTTGTGGTTGAAATTAAAAGGCCAGCTCTGATTTTGAGCTTTAGAACGGTATTTAAAGTTGTGCTTGAGGCTTCTTGTAAACCTTCTTTGAGGATAGCAGGTTGGCGTTGCACATCCTTGGGATGTGAACAGAGAGGAGAGAGTTGTGGGTGTCTGTCACTGTCCCTGGGAATTGCGCTGCTAGACCTCCCCAGGGATCCATCTGGATCAGTACAGGAACTGTGGTGGGAAGCGATGGGTTTATCACAGGGGCATTGCCACTGGCTGTGCCTTTCCTCCCACATCAGTGGCTGGTGTTGATTTCCCCTGGAGGAAGGATGATAGCTGCAGCAGTTGCATTCCTTGTAGCTGTGCTTGGTCCATGTCTAAAAATGATCAGTGTGATACTGCTGGATGGCTTCAAAAGAAGGCCTTTCATCCCTGTGGGGGCATTCCTCCTTAGAGCGTTATGGGCAGTACTTGTAAAATTTTTATTTATTTATTTATTTATTTTCTTGTGGCAGGCAAATTTCTTCTCTTTTGCCCAAGTAATGATAGAGAAGGTGTTGCACCAAGGAAGCCCTGTTTGGTGCACTGCAGTGAGAGACTTTTATTTGTTCTGGAGCCTCACATCTGCACCGCCTGTTTCTAAGCTCTCAGAATGCCTGGTCTTGTTAACTGGCTGCCTGCCAGCTGCAGTGTGCATCTGCTGGAGTGTCTGAACTTGAACTCAAGTCAGCTGGGAGTAGGCTGTAGGTTTGGATTTGCTGTTTCAGGCAGCTGTGTCTGGGTTTACCATACCACTGAATTTTTTTGCTGTCAAAGGGAAGACCTGTAGATCCAAGTGCCTGTCTGTATTGCATCACACGTTCCTGTTGATACTGAGATGTTGATGCAAGCGTGACCAAACCACTTGTAAACTAGAAAGCAAAGAAGCTGAACTCAAATTCTATAAGACATAGACACTTTTCTATCAAAGAAAATGACAAAACTCCTATTTTTTTTGTTTCCTTGATACTTTAGAGATCTCTTTTGGTATACTTTGGATACTTCATGTGTACTGTTTCTTTCCATTTCCAGTTACTAATATAATTTGATTTACCCCCAGTCTTGGCCACATTCCTTCAGAGGCATTTGCAAATATATATTTTTCCTTACCTCAGTGTCATTTAATTATCTTTGCTTTCCAGATCTGTTCTAAAGCTGCATTTTATCTAGACCAGACTTTCAGACCAGAAACGTTTACCCCCTTGTAAAACCAAGCAGTAAATTTGCTATTTCTGAATGTTAAGTTACTGTCCTATCTTGATGGATTTGTTGAGTATACTTGCTGCAGAACCTGCGTTTCCATGTGCTGGTCCATTCTAGACTGGATGTGCAGAGAAGAGGAACAGAGTCTCTCCTGTGAGAGGAGATGAGAGAGCATGGCTTGTTCAGCCTAGGAAACAAGCAAGTCCCCTTGATTGAGCTGCATTAACCACAGGTTTTGTTGTTTCCATTTCCATTATGCATATTGCTTTTCTTATTAAGTGATGAAAATTACTGTGTTTTCTGGGTACTGCTGTGCTTAAATATTACATCTGGGAAAAAAAAACAACGAACCCAAACACCATGTCTTGATCTGTGCCGTAATATGTTGAGAAAGGTTATATGGTTTGACTGCAGAGCTGGATCTGAATATTAAATGAAGGTGTTTATACATGATCTGTGACTGCATTTAGTCATGCATGCAGCCCTTTTAAACAAAAGAAGGATGTGATCACTGCACTGGGAGGAGCTTATGATATAATGAATTGACGTTGGTAAGCAGACCTTGAAGCGGTGCTCTTTCTCTGTGTGAATAATACATTGGAGAGGTGGCCTAAGGCCTTTCAGTGACTTGTACCATCCCAAAGTGGGCAGACACTTGCCTGAACATGAACTGAGTGCTGACTTGCCCAGCTGCTAGTCCAGCGTTTTCTGGAAGCCCCTGCTTGTGAAACCTTTGGTGGTTGCTGGACATGGTAGCAGAGCGAGGGTGAGTGAGGAGGTGGATGTATGAGGAGACCCGTGTGACAGCTGCATGGTGCTGTGTGTGCACCTGGCCAACTCTGCAGCATGCATCCTTTCTTCTGTGGGTGACTTCCAGGTCTTTACACGTGATGTGCCCAGTGAGTAGTATCATACTACTTCTCAGTACGGTTTCTCTTATATGCTCCTCTAAGTTGTGAAGTAGCTCCTTCAGTTTCCCTGCATTTGCTTCAGTGCAATGAGACTAGAACGTGATCTTTGGCTTTGGACAGGTTGTGTTAAAGCCAGAGGTGGACTCCAGGCTGAAAATGGCTGCTTCTGTGAAATACTCCTTAGCTGATATTTATATTGCTCTTCAGGTAGAGCAATAGGAACACACTGTTTTGTCTGTTTTAACCTATGTGCGTATTGCATGCAATCTGCCAGTTTTACCCATCCCTCATGTACTCCGTGGACTTGATGCCACTGATATTAGCCTGTGTGGTGGTTTTGAGGATGTGAGACTGGAATTCCTGTCACTGTTATTTCAGAGACTTTTAAAATGGGTTTTAAAATCTCATTCAGAGTTGCTGACCCGGTGCAGTAAGTATCTTTGAACTCTGTCTTGGGGTGTATCTCCTGCTGTGTACTCTTGCTTTCAAGCTCCTAAAGTGTCTCCATACATCAGGACTGCAGCAGCATTTACTGGTCTTGGGAGGAAAGTGGAGGAAAGCTATCGCACACAAGTGCTTTTGAAGCGTCTGTGCTTTAGGCTTTATTTCTGTGCTCAAGAGGAGATCTGATGTGGGGGCCCCATACCCGTCCATTACAGTTTCCTTTCACCTAGCCCTGGGGCACCTAGGCTTGGATAATTGTCAGTGTAAGATGATTTCTTCTCAGCAAATAAGAGGGAAATGTTATTTGGAATAGCTCTGTATCAGTGAGTATGTGTTCACAGCAGGACTGGCAGATTCTGAGAAGCAGAATTGTTCTTGGGTCCTGTTAACATTTTAGAACCAATTCAGTCTATGACGTGATTGAAGTTAATCTGTAAAACACTAAGATTAGACTTTCTATGAAACAATTTAACACTTACCTCCCAGCTTTAATTAGGTGTCATCACAGCTTCCTAAAGCAGGTGAATGCTCAATTAATTTTGGAGGTGGTCGACAACAGGAAAGTAGTTGTGTGGCTGGATTTTCTGCTACATGCTTGGTCTGGAATTAGTTTAGATCTTAAGTTTCAGGGTCTGTAAATGTGTGCAGGAATACAATCAGATAGCTTCAGCTGAAATCCTGGAAGTCTCTGTCAAAGCTGGCAGTGGAAAACCAGGAAACCTTTGAACATGAATATGGCTGGTGACTCCTCAAGAGTAGGTATCTGGGGTTTTTCAGGGATGGTTAGTGTGTCTGGGTTGCAGGATTGCCTGGTAGTGCTGGTTAGGAATCTAAGTTGCTAAACATACTTAAGGGTTAACCACAAAAATGTGGTTAGTTGTGGGACTGTTTTCTTCACTGGTCTTAGGATGAGTTGTTATCCCATTTTGCACAAAGTTAATTGTGTTTGAAAGAGAAGATCTAATTAGGAACCAATGACTGGATGATGCTGGAGCTTGTGTTCTGTTTTTTCTCGTTCAGGACCTGAAATCCAGGCAATTATCAGAGTCACCAAATGTCACAATTGCCAGCCCCAAGCAATGAAAAATCATGAGTCAGAAATCTTTTCCTTTGTGGCCCTAACTTACAAGACGGGATTAAAGTTTGTGACAGGAAAATAAAATCAACTGAGGAATAGAAATGTATTTCTTAAATACGTTTCTTATCTGGAGATTCTTATCCAGTGGCATGCTTCAAGATGGTGAAGCTTTCAGAAGAATATCAAATACTTACAGACTTGCTGTAAAATCATGGAAGGTGGCAGTGTGGGAAACTGATCTTTCTTTGGTTTTAAGGTGAGAATTAAGTTCCTGATAGAAGCCCTTTCTCTGCCTCCTATATGAAGTATGGCAACAAAATGGTAACAGATGAAAGGAACAGGATATTTATTTGGAGCTATTCTGGAACTCATTTCTGGAGTGTCCCGAGTGTCCACACAACAAGCTGTTCCCATCAATTTCAGCTGGAGTTACAGCCTTCAGTTCCTCTGAAAATCAGTCCCATTAGGAAGAGATGCCTTATGCCTTAGAGTTTTTAGGTGATTCCCTTGTGGCCTCTAAATAGCACAGTGCTCCTAGGTTGGACAAGAAATTAAGAATTCAGTTTCCTCTTTCTTTTTTCCTTAGCTCACAGAAATGTAACTTAGATAGAAATAGATGTAAATAACTGTTGTCCAACCAGATAGCTTATTATTTAAATTCTTCTGGCTTTTAACCCTTGGCATTGATACTTTTAAAAATTTAGTTAATCTGCTATGGAAATGCATGTCTTGTAAAGAAAATATGAGCCCCTCCCTGTTTTAGTACTCCTATTTGGAAAACAAATGGAACATTTTCAGTGATGAATAATGCTTATAAAGTAGTTTACAGAGATTCTACCTTGCTTCATAAATGTGTTAGCCCAAAGAGAGTACCAGAGGTGATCATAATTGGAGAGAGGCAGAATTTTTTTCACACAAATTTAAAAGGTGTTTGATTGTGCTCCAAAGATGACTGTTTTAAAGTAATGAGTTGTGTGCTATGGAGGAATAATAATAATAATAATAATAAACCCAAACGCCACCCCACCTCCACCCCCCAAAAATCCCCCACAGCCTGGAAGAGAGTGAATATTAGCTCTGATGTGAAATGAAACCATTTTTGAACTGCACAATTTTTTCAATTTAAGAAGGCAAATAATATCTCTCATGGGTTTTAGAGCACTTTGCTAAACACTTTAGTCCTGGGCCATTGAATTGGATCATGCTCAATTATTTAGAGGAACCTCTGTAATTTTATTTACCATTAATAGTGTTTAATGGAAACACTTCCATTTTCTGAAGATTATTGAAATTCTTGAAGCTTAATGGTCAAGATTTTAAAGAGCAGTAGTCACCAGCTTCCAGCCCTGATGTTTCCCAGCCAGAGCTATCTTTAGAAGTGAGGATTGTCCATTTAGATATTTTTTCTCCCCCCAGGGATTTATGGAAAATGCCATGGCTGTGTCCTGTCTGTGTGGCAGAGCAAAACACAAGTAGCTTGACTCCAGGTGTACTTTAACCATTAAACCACAGAGCTTGGATGTTCAGTTCCCAGTAACTGCTGGTTTTACCTTGCTTCCAGGGCGAAAAGGTGCTTTCTCCTGGTACGGATTCAAACCATCCAGCTAACTCTAAGCAGAGTTTTCAAATTAAATTGTTCTTTTATAGCGTGTTTTCAGCTTTTCTTTAACAGTGAATCTCCTTTCACATGAAATCTCCAAGAATGAAATGAAAAGTTTTTTTTTCTGGTAGTCATCAAGTGTGATTTTGCTGATGGACTTTTCCAGGCAGAGTCTGTCTCCCCCTAGACAGCTGCACAGAACTAGGTCCTGTGCATTCCTGATCACAGATAACGTCTCTTTGTGCTGTTGTAAGATAAAAATACTTGGTGTTCTTCTAGTACCTATCACCTGGGTAGTTTCCTTTGCATGAATTCAAAGTGATTTGCTACATTAGCACTTTAACAAACACTAGTAAAAGTAATAGATACTTTAAAGGTCTTTATTTTGCAGCTTGAAATAAAAATGAAATTATATATGAAAATAGTTTGCCCTCCCAGTTGATTTAACATTGGGCGTATTGACTTCTCAGCTGACAGTCAGAGTAACAGTTACAGCAGAAACACAGTGCCTTTTAACTCCCTAAGGTACCAGTCTCTTAGCAGTGCTGATGTTCTAACATAACCATGGCTGCTGTAAATAAGAACGTGTAATAAATATACCAGACTTGTAGTGAAGCTGCAAGCTTCACATGTCCACAGCCTTGTGGTGAAATGAGAAATGGGTATATGCTAAAGGAAAGTACTGAATATATCAGCAATGGGAGAAACGCATCAGCATGGATAACTTGAATGTGTGTAGCTATTAAGGGATGCTTTGTTGTAAAGCATGACTTGTACTTAAGTGCCAAAGCATTAGCTTGAAGTTGTGATTATAAAGAAAATATTTAATTGGACTTTACTTTTATACTTCTGCTTGCTCGTCTTCTATGAAGCAATTTGTTCCTTTGTACGAAGGGTACTTCCTCTATCTCAGTGACATATAAACTCTTTCATTGTGGAGGTTTGTGCACACAACCCTGAAAATTGAGAAGTGATTACAGACATCTTTATATCATTCATACTATGATATTTAAACCACAGCAACAGAGGTCAGAGGAAGCTAGAAGTTCAAAATTAATGCTTTTTTTTTTTACTGCTTTTTATTCTGATAGGTGAGGGAATCCTTCCATCTCGGTTGCAGTGGTTGTTACGTGCTTGGATTTGATGAATGATGTGTTGAAGATCAGGTGAGGCAGGTAGGAGTGAGAGCTCAGCTGCAGGACAGTTCTCCTTATTATCCTTGTCTGGTGTCCCATAAGCGTAGTTGGATTTGCCAAATGAAGTCCCTTATTTGCATATGAAGTCCCCTTATTGCATTATATATCTCCTATATCTGGAGAGTCTATGATCCTTGGCATTTGAAGACAGGATGTCAGATGGGGATTGAGACTTAAAACACATGCTTGATACTCAGTTTTTCCTCTATTCCGTAAAATGCACACAGCAGTGCATTTGGACAAATGCAAAGGAGACCCTTTGAACAAAGGAGCAAACTTGGCATCTTCTCTGCAGTCATTTGCTCCTTAGCTAGTATGCAGGTACAGCTGGGTATCTCATCTGCTCAGTATGCATTTCTCAGTGACATAGCATGCTATAACTTCGTAATAAAATGGGTTTCAAAACTGGGCAGGTCTGTGATTAGCTAGGTAATGCAACAGCAGCTAGAGATCGTGATCATCTGATTGCTTCTTTATCATCCTCTTTTCACTTGTTCTTATTTTCTTCAGCCTCATGAATTCAATTCCCTGTGCACAGTTTCCATGAAAACAAGGTGTTTAACTCCGGTATTTCTTCCTGTCTAAGGAAAATCTCAACTGCTAAATAAACCCCATAAACAGTCCTTCCACAGGCTGTCTTTTCTCTGCTTACCACCCTTCCAGCCCCACCCCTAGAGCTCTCTTATTTCACACTCCATTAAGTCATGTCAAGATACTCATAAAGGCAAGAAAGGAGAACACTGAACTTGTTCACCTGACCCTGCAAGAAGCAGCCTTGTTGAAGTCATAAAAAAGTGACATTTCCAAAGCTTGTTGGGGACCGTGATTATTTGGACTGTAAATCAATAACATATCTGCGCTTAATTAAATTCAGCTGTGGATACTGCAGGGCTTGTTCCTCAAAACTGGCTGGAGTTAATGAATTTTTAGGTGGCTGCTGTCAGCTGAACCATACAAGGGAGTTACCTGAGTTGTGTTGATTTATTCCAAGTGCAGCGCTGCTCTTCCAATCTATACATAATGAATATCTGTGTCTTTCTGTAGCTAGTTTTTGTATATATTTATCATTGTAAGTATAGATAGTGACAGTAGGCAGGCTCAGGATCGCATTGTGCTATGCTCAGGAAGCTTACAGTGATTATTTACCCATGTGCGTGCATACATATAAATGAAAGCATGTGTATGTGTGTACAAACTACCTCTTTGTACACAAAGCTACCTCTTGATGTCTTTCTGCTGTTATCAGTTCCTCCAGAAACAGCTAAATCTTAATTGATTCTTATGTCTTTTTACAGTGTCACATTCCGAAAAAGGAAAATCAGGTAATTTTCTTTAAAACAGGCAAATTACTTCATTTTCCTAACCCAGTAGTTCTTCTAACTATAACCCCTAAAACATTTTGTGTGCTACCTTTTTAGGCAGCAATCTGAGCTCTGCATTCTGCGGTTTGCAACTCCAGGGGGATTACCTATTTTTGGTTTCTCAAAAATATAGAAAAGTGGGTTTGCAAAAACTCGGTTTACCTAACCCTCCATCCAGCTCTTCTCCCCCAAGGTAGTTCTCTGTCAAGATTATTTTTTCCCACCCCTTAGCTCTACCATGTAATCTTGATGTTGTTTCCGTTGTGTGCTGGTTGGGTTTTATGCACGTGTGTCTGAGTGTGGTTGTAATACACAATCTCTGTTTTCAACGGATGGAATATACATGCTGATGCACTATGGAAATGGGGAAGGGGAGTGTTTGTGCATACCATACCCATTTGTGTATTCAGTTAAAATTTCTTGTCATTTCTGATGCTGTCTGGCAGAACAATAGGAGGGTGCGTATATTGTATTCAGGGTAGATGAATGAGTTCAGTTTGTTTTCACCTATTCCCACAAGCCTACAAGATGAATGCCAAGAGCCTACCATAGAAAATTGATTTAAATCCAAGAGCTGGCCAAGAAACAATGCTGATTGCCTTGCAGATTACCAGAATGCAAGAAGCATAAGCAGCCTAACTGGAAGGCAGTGAGCTTTTGGAGGCCTTCCTGCCCACAAAAGGAGAGACTTTCCTGGGGAGATGTAGAGGTTTTCAGGCAGAAGAGTTTGTCGGTACTGCTTTATTTCACTGTGTAAAGTGTACTTTTACTGCTTCAATCCAGTGCTTAGCAAACAGAAATCTAATTTTTGTGGTTGGTTTAAAACAGAAGAGAAACAACAAGAGAAAAGGTAGGTGGAGCTAAGGAGATATCCTCAGATACCTTGTATTTTCTCTCTGTAGAGGCATTTTGAGCACCACTGTGAAGGTCCTCTCGTGTCTTTTAAAAGATTCAGCAGCTTGAGATGATTTTTCCGCAGGTTTGTTCAGGATGGTGACATTTCCTTTTTGATGGAGCTTGGCTGTGTGTGCATGTGCAGGATAGTGTGATTGTGGGTGATGTTGACAAGGTGCAATGAGATCGGTGTCTGCCTTTGGACACACCATAAATAAAAAGACCTTGACTTCTCCAGGCAGCTGACCTCTTTAACTAATGTGCTGTGAAGCTTCTGTGCCACTTGCTGCATCGCAGGGGTGCCTTCCTGCTGTCATACGCTGCAGAGGTGACCGTATATGATCCCCTGGGTTGGAATAGGAGGGCATCTGTGTTGCAAGATGTGCTGCCCTTCTCAAATGTTTTGTAGTTTAACTGGATAAAAGCTGCTGTGTATTTGAAAGCTAATTCAGGTTAGGTCAGATGTGAATGCAATCAGTTAGCTGTTCCGGAATAATTGGCTTGTATAAAGGAGCACAGAGGGAAAAGCTGGAGACACAGTACTGTTAGCATATCTGTGGGTGAAGCTGAGGAGAATGAAGTGACTTGAATGTCGCAGAGGCTGGAACTGTAACCTGAACGCAGATCTAAGGGTGCCTTACAGATAGCACTGAACATGGTGCGTTAATCTCTCATCCCATGGAATAGATGTTCTGAGGCAATCCAACAACTAATTTCAGTGTCTCTCCCCTTCCAAATAACCACTACATGTGTATTACAGTCAGTTGGAGACCGGTGTTACGCCAGGTCCTTGTGATGAGAAATGTCACGATGGAGTAATTAAATATAGGGGCTTCAGGGACAGTCGCTGTGGAAATTGCCCTCCATGGCAGCTGCAATGTTTATTAATAATTAAAGCTGTGCCTGCTGTGCTTTTCACTGAATTTGTTTCATTAATATTTTATTGTTTTAAAGAAAAGAAAAAAAACGAGTGAAGGTGGGAAGAGAGCCTGTTTCCTAAGCAACAGCAATGCACTTCTTTGCAGTTATTTTTAAAGGCAGGTTGCTTCATTTAAGATTTGGAACCAATTACTGCTGCATTGCTTCAGGCATCTGGAAAGCTGCTTTTCTTTTTTCATTTTCCTTATTTCTAATTGGAAGACAGAGCAGAACAGTAGCTGGGTTAACAGTTGTTGTGATGGTTGCTAGACAGGATCTATGACTGTGATGTGAAGAACATCCCCGTGCTGTCATCACTCCTTGTTCTTCCCATGCTGCTCTACCTGGCCTTACAAAACCCCATGGGCAAATAAACAGCGCTCGCCCCCGCTGCTGCTTCTGTGTTAGGTGCACAGATGCTCCCTCTTCCTTTGAGTAGAAACAGCCTTGCTTGCAGAGATGTCATCAGCACTGGGCTTCCACTTGAGTAAGACCACAGGCATTGCCTTTGCCACCTGCAGATGTCCTTTGATTGCAGCGGATGTTTCCTGGTATAAGCTGATTGATTGCTGAGAGGAGTCAAGTAGGGATGTGCCCGTGTGTGTCGTGGTCCTCTGTTCAGGGAATGGTGCCATGCTTAGGCTTTT
This sequence comes from Falco rusticolus, assembly GCF_015220075.1. Classification (NCBI taxonomy): domain Eukaryota; kingdom Metazoa; phylum Chordata; class Aves; order Falconiformes; family Falconidae; genus Falco; species Falco rusticolus. The sequence goes on along the minus strand of NC_051187.1, from coordinate 14,859,212 downwards.
GTGCATAATATGGATGGAAAAGCAAGGGGGTGGTTGTCTTTTGAGGCAGTAGTTCTGGTTGGGAAGTACACCAGCGTGGGAAGCAAGCATCAGGCTTGCTGCTCGGTAGCCTTGTCTGATGTGGTCAAGCACATGTCCTAAGGGAGCAGGAGTCTGCAGAAGCTTAGGCCATTGGCACTGTTCCGTTGTTGCCATACAGTATCTCCGTCAGTCTGGGGTTTGCTCCTCCTGGGCTAGGACTCCTCTGGGTTCGGCCTGAGCAGGACCCTCTTTGCAAACGGCAGTAAGAAATGCTACGCCAGCTGTTCTGGTATAGGCCAGGACCATCTGCAACAAAGCCTTAATTGTGGAGGGGTTATTGGTGGTCGTTTCTTGGGGATATTTTGGAGAGAAGAAACACAGTGACTTACTGTCCATCTCGCAAGGGGGCAAGGCTGAATAATCTTTCTTCTGTTTCCAGATAAATCTACTTTCAGATAAAATGCTGATAAGTGCCTTGATCTTTAGTTCCTGATACAAGTCTTTGAAGTGTTCAAGAATGCTGTTCTCTTGCTGAAAAAAGTGGAATAAATTCATACATACTTTCTTCAGATTTTTCATCATCTATGTTTTGCTGTCTCTCAGTATGTGTGCTTGATGCAACAGGACCTTAGTCTAACACAGAGGGTAATAAACAGGTTTTTAAAATTTAGGATACTCTTTTTATCAATCTGAAAGCAGTTTGCCAGTGTTGTTTAAAGTGAAACTGGAACATAATAAGCAATTAAATGAGGGATCACAAAGAAAAGTGAATCACACTAATTTTTTTTTCAGAGAGATAGTGGGTGTAAAAGTGTTAGAATACCTTGTTGTACCTCTCTGTTAAGCTTTATAGCTTTATTTGGGTTACAGTGACATGGAAATAACATGGACAGGCCAGTATTTCTTTTTTCTAACACAGTAGCAACTTTGTCCATTTGCCCTGGAAACAGAAGAGGGTGAGGATTTGCATAGCATGAGCGTTCATGCTGAAGACATCAGCTGAATAGTGTGAAAGCTTGAATGTTCTTATTTACTAAAAAAAAAACCAAAAAAACCCAAAAAAAACCCCAAAAACAACCTAGCAACAACAGAAAAAAACAAGTCCTTCATTATCAGTAAGAACATGAGATGTGCTATTTCATTTATACCAGCTGTAAGGCTTTTCACAGGGCTTGCCAGTCTCCCAAGATACATTTATTGGAGAATGGCTATGTGTAGGGTTTTCTGTATTTACTTGAATTGTCCCTGTTGTTTGAGTGCTGGAAGAAGCTGGTCACAGCACAGTGCATCATGATCCTGGCCGTTGGCATGCTTGCCAACGGCTTTTACATGACATGTTTCAGATTAGGCAGCTTGAAGAGGTACTGTTAAGATAGTACATGTTTCTTGTTTAATTTTAAGTTTAAATTGGAGTTTTGGTTGTGGTGGTTCTCATTTGTGCAATAAGGGAATATGTCAAATTTATTCTGAAGAATTTGCAGTCTGAATAAATTTAGGACTAGGAAGGAGGAGAAGAGAGAACATGGACTTCTCTATTTTACAGAGAATTAATTCAGGGTATACAATTAGAGGACTTGGCTTTGCTAACTCAGGTTAGTTGTATCTTGATAAAAACTGTTAAAAATTAACAATCCCAAATCCCCAGGCCATCAGTATTTAATTCCACTGGCTGTCTCATAGGGAAATTAGGTCTTTCCATGTAAATTTTATCTTCTGTCAGATTTTATCCAATGTTACTTAGCTTAAAAACATATCTGCTTCACAGTTGAAAGCAAAATAGTGGCATGGTTATCCCACAGCGCATTTCCAATTTATTTTTATAGTGCTGTTTTCTGCATTCTCAGAGCAAATGGTTGTGCTTTCTGAACACACATTAGGTTAATTTGTGTAGTGAGTGATAGCAGGAAGCCAATTAGAGTTTTCTTTTTCCAGTGTGGTAAGACACAAAATGTGAAGTTGTATTAATACCTCATAATGCTTCTTTTAACTTTTTTGTTCATTTAGCAGGTTGTTCTTCAGTCTTGCAAAACAAAGAAGTAGGGTAGCAGTGCTGGAGATGACAGTGACGTTTTTGTTAACACTCTTCACTCATCCTGTGATCCCCTGACTGCCATAGCTTCTAGGCTAGCTAAATGCAGGAGGTGTTTCTGTGTGCTGTTCAGTCTTGCCTGGGATTCAGGTTAGTTTTCAGGGACTGAGCACTGAGGATAGGTCTTTTTCAGACTCAAGCTTTCAGGTATTACGGAATTTGAAGGCCATTAAGTACAGTAAGGAGGGGCAGTCTTTGGCAAATGCTCAGCACCTGACAATATCGGGCTTAAAGCGCTACAAAATGCTGCCGAATCTTGGGAGAGATGCAGTGTGTATCAGAGCCAGATGGAGTACCATTTGTTACTCATAACGAAAATTTAATGTGGCAGTTCTAACTGCAATTTACCACAGGACTGCCTGCTGTCATTAAACACAGGAGAGCATCGCTGAGATGCTGAACTCACACCCTCTTGTAAGGGCTGGCTGCCTGCGTGGGTGTCATTGAGCACACACCTTGCAGATAAAGTTGGGGTTTTTTCCCTCCCTATGAATTAATCGGTCTGTTCTTCTTCATACCTTTTTATGGACAGTGTTGACTGGATGAGTCATTTGCAGTCTCAATTTAAAAGCTGATAGACAGGGAAGGATTGTTTTTTATTTTGTTTTTTATTTGTATTTATCTTGTTTCTTTTACCCGCAGCAATTTAAATGAGCTCTGGTTACATTTCTGGTACACAGTCTCGCAAGGCAGAAATGCAATGCGGTCTTTCACTGGTGACCATCAGAGCATGTTATAGTAAGGTTTGCAAAATGAACCTCACAGGCGGATCTGTTGTAGTTGTAGGTCTGGCTGCATCTCTATTCCCTCGCAGGCTGTAGGAGTATTTATTACATTTTCTTCTTGGTTCATAAGCCTTTTAATCTTTCTGTCCAAAGCTAGATGATAGGCTCTGTTGGAAGGTAAGCCTATCTTACCAGGTTTTATGACTTTTTGGTCTTGTAGTGCTCTCCAGTGCTTTGAGAGGGGTTAATCTTCCCTAGCATAATTGTTCAGTTTCCTATCTGTTTTCCACCAGCCTCTATGATTTTAGTCCAGCAAGTGTCCTAACAGCTGGTTCATCTTCAGTACCTGTGACTGCAGAGTAACTTCATACTGGTCGCAGGTGATGTTGTCTTTTCCTGAGGTCTGTGACTTTGTTCTCTAGCTCCTAACCAAGTGACGTCAGAGTTGCAGACAATGGCTGCTGCTTCTCCAGGTTGTACATCCTACTACACCAAGATGCGTGGTCACTAGCTACATGGGCATCTTACCCTGGAGATTTTGGTTACTGATGCAAAGACTTGAACAAGTCATTATTCTATAAGCTTGCCCCTGACACTTAGAGAATTTTCTAGGCTGGAACATGGGTGCGCACAACATAACTTGAATAAGGTGTGTTAAGTATTTCAAATCAGAGAGTCTGAGTGGTGGTGGAAGCTCATTATGGGCCTAGCAATTTGGGTTGTGCTTGAGGTGACAAACCGGGTGTAACTGAAAACAGTGTGAATATGCAGAGAGCCTGAAGCAGCTGCAAGCTGTGGACCACTTGTCAGTGGAGAGTGAACTGCCATATCTGGTGCTGATGTTTAAGTTCACCGTTATTAATCCATTTGTTCCTAATGTGAAGGAAGAGAGGGAGGATTGAGTGGGCTGAAGTTAGAAGTCTCCTATCTCCCGTGGTTTCCCCAGAAAGAAATGTCTTTCCCATAATCTGGGTGAGTGGAGGGCATCGTCATTGTACCACTTCCCAGCAGAGTCTGTTTCCAGCCAGCCATCGTGCTGCAGTTTGATACATGTTCCCTTCTATCAACACAGTAAAACAACCAAGTGTCTCTTCTCAGCCAGCCAATGCAAAAGTTCAATGAGAACAAGTTGAGACTTGTTTCAGAGTTCAGGAATATTAAACCAAAACATTACACAAACACACCCCCCCCCCAAAAAAAAAACCAGCTCAGCTGTGACCTGGACTCTGATGCTTGTGGGTTTATATGTGCTCTGAAAAAAGTGTAGCTCTGGCTTTGACTCCTGTACATCTCTCCTCACCCAGCCTCCTCCTTTCTCTAAGTTTTGTTTTAGTCACCATGTAATGCGAGATCTGCAGGCAGCAGTACTCTAGGAGCAGTTTGTGGTTTTGTCTTGAATATGCCATTTTAAAGAGTGAAACACGTAATAAAAGTGGCTTTGACTTTCCTGATACATAGCCTTGTCTGTCCTGTAAGTTTCCATGTATATCGTAGTTTCATTGCGTCTGAGTTCCTTCCCAATCATGTTAACCAATGGGACAGTAGTGTTTGCATGTGTGTCATGCTTTTTTGTAGTCTTCCCTTTGCCAGAGGAGAATGAAATACATAAGGGAGTTGAGGGGGGGGGGGGTTGGTAGACTTTTTTTATTATTTTCATATCTATTTCCAGTAAGAGGTGGCATAATGAAAGTATCGCACTTCCATTTGGGACATGAAGAGTTAGTATTTTAATAATAAGAAATAAAAGCTTTATTTATTCTACCCTACTTTTGCTAATCAAGATCCTATGGTAATGAGGGCTCTATGGTCACTACACAGAATAAGTGATACACAGCAATCAGCTGCATGCCAGTAGTTGGTTAAATACAGCAATTTCTCACATTCTGCATTCAGAGATCAGTTCAGGTTTGAACCCTATCTCCATATAACTTACATGAGGTGCCTTCTTGCCAGTATCATTCTTTGCAGGCCACTGCTACAATTCCTACAACATGATTTTAAAAATGAGTAACAAGTAACAGGGAAGTATGATCTCCAGTTAGTTCTTTTCATTGCAAACACCAGGCCACGTGGAGAAGTACAAGTGGGAGAAATGGATACAGCAACTCAGAAAGATAAATAGGAGCCTCTGCTCGAAACAGATCATTGGTGAAAGCAGATTTCTAGCTCGTTATATCTTGAGTTGGGGGACCTGCTTGTGCCATGAGTAGTTGAGAAGAAGCTTTGCCTTTGGCCTAAATTTCAGTAGAACTGGGAATTTTTTCACAGTGACATGCGTAAAATGGGGGAAAATACTGGGAGGTGTTTCAGTCCTTTCGTTCATTTATGTGCTGACTTTATCTGTAACTTACAAAGTGTTTTTTGTTGCAGATGACATACGTGCTTGCATCATCTGATCTTGAGATCTAGTCTGCCTTTCTGTCTGTCTCTTCTCCCCTCCCCAGTCTGTTCTCTTAACTCCAAACCTGATCAGTGGGTGTTAGCAGATGGCATTCACGAAAGACTTGAAGGACAGCAGTACCCAAACTTTATCTCCTTCCCCTTCTTGCAGGTGTTGTGGAAGCCTGTCTCCTGCACATGCTGAAGCGCAGGGCTGCTGGCTTCCTACGGACTGACAAGGTGGCTGCCCTGTTCACCAAAGTTGGCAAGACGTATGCAGTAGCTGGAGACATATGCAAGGAAGTGCAGGAGCTGCAGCAGCAGGTAGAAAGCAGGTGAGGCTGAGGTCATTTTATCAGCAGAATTCATATGATGTGTGCGCAGCATGGAGAGGATACAGAGACTGCTTGGTAAATGCAAAGGGGTCTATCTTGGCCATGTTTGTTAAAGCTTTGTCTCTTTAGTGTCCACAACCGTAAGGCATATGTTTTTGTTAGATCAAGCTGATGGCTAGCAAAGGAACAGAGGTTGGGAATTAGGTCTTTGCTGTTCCATTTGGCTTCTCAGTGTAGTGGATCAGCACGTCCAGCCCACACAAAACAACAGAAGTGAATAATAACTGGTGATTTTAGAGAGTGCTCATAGTCAGGGTACAGTGGACCAGTTTGGACTGTTGGTGGGAAGGGATGTGGGTGGCAAGAGGAACTGAAGAACAGATTTACTGGAAAATCTGTTCTGGTGTGCTTGTTGCCAAACCAGTAACAGAAGATTTGTGGGTATTATGGTAGAAATAGTTAAGTCAGTGGAGGCAAAGAATGATAGGAGGAAGGATGAACTAAAGAAGAGGTGGTCAGCAGTGAGAGACTGATTATAGGAAAGAAATTAAGTACACACTGAACTTGAACACAACTGAATTTGTGCTGGAGTCAAGCATCTGAGTCTGCTGAAAGTCTAAACTTCTTGCTAGTGGTGAGTGGTACAATTAAAATTTTCCATGTGGTTCTGCTGACTGAATCACAGTGTGTGAGCCTGTGGGATGAGTGTCTCGTCTTGTAAACTCAGGACAGGAGTATTTTTTCTCGTTCATAGCAGTAGTGCAGTGGTGCTGCTGAACCTTAAGAGCTCTTTGTCCATTGTAGGAGCTTTTAGCCTCTTGATCAACTTGCTTTGTGAATTGTGTTGCTTTGAAGTCTTAATATTGTTTAAATTATCACTTATACTTAGATTCCTGTGTAATTTTCTGGCATTTATCATTATTAGACTTCTAATTATCAGACTTAATATGTAGCTTCTTGTTATGTAGTTTTTAAACAGGTATGTACCTATTTTTCGTATAATTTTTAATTGTGTGCCTACTGATATAGACTGAGATTTTATTAATTTTAGTGTTTTAAATGTTGGGAAGAAGGATGTTTTCTACTGAAAATTCACCAGCCTTTCTCCTCAGTTAAGAGCCCACATGAGCCCTGCTCTAACCACCAGAGACCTTTGGCTGTGTCTTCTAACAGGAAGGAGCAAATGAACTTAAATTCTGTGGTTTCTCTTGGAGAAATTTTGTGTGTTTTTCAGCTATTTAACAACCACAAGTTTTAAGTCCTGTAGAAAATACGCACAGCAGAGAGATTCTATTAGGAAATACTGCAGGGGGTGGACTTGCTTCGTTGAACATATGAGATGAGACAGAATGTTGTAGCAGTGTAATTGCTCCTGAGGCTTAAGAAGGACCTTGTTTAGGATGAAATTAAGCACATTTGAATTCCTCTGATGTCAGTGGTGTCGTCTATTTCTTGACCTGTGACTGTGACTGCATGTGTCTTGCCTTGTAGAGGTGTTGTCATGGCCTAATGGAGGACTAGGCACTGTGTAAATGCAGAGAGGAATTACAGATCTCACTCAAAACAGCACCGAACTAACATACTTTACTCTGTCATCAAACACTTTCCTGAAAGGGGACCTGAGTGCTGTCAAAGAACAGGATAATTTGAGAACGTGGATTTTCTGTTGCAGATTGTTGAAGACGTAAGGGTTTCTCTCCTCTTTAGGACAAAAATGAACCCTTTTTTTCTGCTATTTTAAGGGGAAAATTTTCTGGGAAAGGGATTAAGAGGATTATTCTTCCCCTGTCAGCCCTATACAGCGTATGGAGAGCCAAGGCAAACCTGCAGTACTGTGCAGAAGTAGGAAGCTCTCCCAGTGCTCAGCTTTAGAGTTCACCTTTCTCCTGCAACTGCATCATATTACCCGATGCAGGAATGTGGACCCATCACAGGATGTCATCCCATGCTGTGGCAGAGGCACAGCTTCACTACCAGCTAGGCTATGGACATGTGGCTTAGTTGCAGTATGTATTTTAGGGAGAGCGGATTTGGGGCAGTGCCCCACCAGTGCTGTCACAGGAGACTCTGTGTGGCTGGTACCACCTTGCAGCAACAAGTCACAATGCACAATTCTGTATGTTAGGTGTTCAACATGGAGCAGTGTCGTCGTCTTGCATAACTTGTTCTGCAGGCAAAGCTAGCAGGGAGGGAGGAAGGCAACACAAATTCAAGTTTCAGCTACTTTGCTAGGCAGCAGTAAAGAAATGGAGAGAACAAACCTGCTTTCCTTTTTGTGGATCACCTTTTAGAAACTGAAAGTCCTAGGCAGCATGTCCAGCTTCAAAATCAGTCTCTGGTTCCAAACCTGTACAGGCCATTAATTATCTCAATGGTGACAAGTGATAATTTGTGAGTGCCACTGGAGAAATGGAGGGAGCACTGTTACCAGAATGAAAATGTATTTTGGACACAAGTACTCAGTGGATGCTCACTGTGGCGGGACACCCAGCATGGGTAAAGGGCACGTGTGTTGTGCTGAGAAGGCACAAAACTGCTCCTTGGCACAATGCAAATTGCAGCTCCAACCACGTGAAGCTATGCAGTGGCATGGCAGGAAGCATGGTGTACTGGGATCTACACAGAAAAATACCATCCTGTTCATGCAGCAAAACACCTTCCCACAGTGTGCCTGGCACACAGCGTGCCACTATTCCTCATTGGACTGGGGTCAAGTAGATTTTCTGGGCAGCAGATAACTCCACAGAGAGGAATGACAACTTCCCACATGGTTCAGAGACCACCGTGCTGAGCAGCCCCCACATTCTTGTTTACAGCTGCACTCGGGAAGTGATTCTGCTTTGTATAACCAGCTCGCCATCCTGCCACTAAAAGGCAGCATTAAGCTCCTCATTTCTGAGGTGGACCTGTTGCTGTGCTGGCTTATGCTGTAGGAACAAGCAGGGGGTCTTGGCTGTAAGCAAGCTCCCAGCTGGCTTTGGATGCTCATTTGCTATAGTCCTAGTTTCTCAGTTCGATGTCACTTATCTCTTGGTTGTCTTGTTGGCATTCTGTAGGTGGTAGCAGATAGGATCTCACTGCCAAGGCGCTAGCACAGACTGTGCTGTAGCTATATATGGTGTTTTACAGAGAGAACGAAAAGATGGGCCTGTGTGCAAGGATTGCCTGATGATGGCATGGCAAAGCTCTGCCTGTGTTCTCTCAAATCCTACTCCATGCTTCTGGTCTCGGTGGGAATACCTGGTGCTGAAACAGCTGTGTGCCTCCCTGGGCTCATGGCTAGCTTCAGCGTGAAGGCACCAGACAAAGCTGGGAAACGAGTCTTTTTACTATCCTTCCTGTGGCTCTCCCAACTAACTGTGAAGCTTTGTTTGTTAAGAAGCAAACCTCTGTTCCTCAGGTGCTACTTACATTCTGCTGCATTTTGCATTTTGTTGTTTTTTCGTTCTTTTGGCATATATGGTCTGCAACAGATTTACAGCCTATTCGTTTCAGCCTAGTATGTGGGAGTTTGGGAGGAGTTCAAATGTTGGGTTTTTTGTAAAGCTCCAGAAGCAGAAAAGGTTTTTTTGGCAGGTGACTGCCTAGCCCAAGATACCCAATACAGGCCTGCTGGGGGCTTTTTTTAGAGCTTGTTTAGCATGTCTCTGTGAATTAGATAATCTTTACAGACTTCTCCTATTCATAACTCGGAACTGAGGCATTTAAATCATTAGAGCCTTGATTTTCAGAAAACTCCTGATGATGGACTGACTAAAACTCCACACCCCAGTGGTAGTGAGTACTAACTCATTGTAGTTGTAAGGTAGTAACGTAGACAGCTAGTGTACAGATACACATTTGTCAGATACGTGCTGTGGATTCCAACACCTCTCCACGCAGTCTTTCACTGGAGGCCTTCCTTTGAGAAAAAGAGTCTGAATTCTGACTACTTTTACTTCATCTTCTTTTTCAGGAAAAATCAGCCAAATGGGCAGGAACCCCTCAAGAGGCAGGGATCAACCACAGGCAAACCCCCTGTCCTGACACCTCAGGCCATCAAACACATATGGGTTCGGACAGCGTTGATTGAGAAAGTGCTCGACAAGATTGTGCAGTATATTGTCGATAACTGCAGGTAAGGAAGGAATCAGAAGCACAGGGATGTTTGACTGATGTGTTCAGCTATCTGTAACAAGGAATTTCATCAAAAGTCTTCCTCAGACTTCTGTGGTGCGGAGTTCTGGTAAGAGGAAAAGCAGTTGCACAGGCATTTAGAAAAAAAATGTACTTTTGTTTTGAAACATTGTCAGTGTTTCAGACCTACAAAAAAAATGCTAACAGCCATACAGCTTTCCAGAAATCAGCTAAAAAACTAACTTGAAGTATATTAGGTGCCTACATTCTAATGGGACCTAGATCTTAACAGAATAGAAATGTCTTCTAATAGGCCAGGAGTGCTTAATTCACTTACATTGCTTGAAAATAATCCTTTCAAGCTTCAGCATGTCACGGAGGAAAATGCCCTTTGTAGGTGAAAGAAGGGGAAATGAGTTTAGAACAGGAGGAGTTAATGACATAGATCCTTAGGGCTGTGAAAACAGGTTCTTTGAATCATATTTCCTTTTTAGAAAAGCCAAACTTTGTGTAAAGTGAATCTTTCCTTGCAAAAGTGGAGAAGACCCTCCATGCTTTATGGATGTAATCCACAGGGACTCTTTAAGAGGAAAAGACAAGTCCTCTATTCTGTCATTGCTTCCTACTGTCCAGCATTAGCTTTGTTTCCTAAGAGGTGGTTCTTAACTCTTACTCTTCCTACCCGCCCATAACTGATAAAGAAGAATTATGGGGCACACTGGGGCCAATTACCCATAAGAAGAGAAAGGTAGGAACCCTAAAGCTTGATGTGGTCCCAGAAAGGTATGTCTGTACCCACTGCCACTGCAGTTTGTTCACAGTGGTGCTCTCATAATTATGCACTGGGGGGACACAGTCTTGGCTTCCAGAGCCTATGCGTTGGAACAAGGAAGAGAGCTAGCACAGAGGAACTTATTTTCACAGTATTTTCCAAGTTTGCATTACTGTTTTCTTTGTCAACAGCTTTATTTTCATGATCTATCTTGCCACTAAAAAGAAAGAGAATGGAAGAAAGGTCTTTGTGCTGTTCAAACATAACTGTTGCTCTGGGATATCTAAGTGCCAGTTTGTTTTAAGAGCTGCTTGCAGGAGAAAGCAAGGGGATGGAAGGTGGTGGGGGGTTTGGCTGTGTCCCAGAGACACAGTTAATGAAAGCATTTTAGTCCAGTGTATCAGTATGTCTGCTGATACGTGGATACAAGGGCTTCTTAATTTTTGTCCCCACATAATTCACCTGGAGACATGTCAGGAGAGTTCCATATCAGTTGTTCCGTTAACTGTGTATTGTAGATGTTCACCATACTGCCTTCTCCATCCATTCAAATGAGTTAGGATCAGGCCCTTATTGCCGGTGTGTGGTTTTGAGAACCTGACTTAGTGAATAAAATTGACCTGTTCAGAAGGCTTGTTCTCATGCATTTTAGTGACATTACTGCTCAAATGCTCCGTGTTGAAGTCCTTCAGTTCTTCTGTTCTTGAGGAAGGGAAGGTGCTTTAGAGTTTGAGCCCCACCTAGTGGAAGAGACAGCAGAGGATAGTGACAGTTCAAGAAATTTGAGTGTTTTGATTTTTTGGCTATGTGATTTTTATAAGTCAGCTTTGCCTGCTGTGATGGGAAGACTTTGGGGTCATTGAGAGAGCTGCTATTTGTAGTAGTTCATTGTTCTTTACAGTGTTTCAAGATTATTCCTCACAGATGGAAGAGATGTTTAAGAATGTGTGGATCTCTTGGTCTCCGTGGAAAACTGACAAAATTGCTCAGAGTGTTATTGTTTGTCTCCATATTGCATTAGTGCCCAAAGCCCCAAATCAAATATACTGGGTAAACACATTTAGCAAAAGGCAAGCTCCTGCCTCTCAAGAACTCAGTTCAAAAATAGATGAGGCAGAATGAGCATCTGAGAGGAAGTGACTTGCCTGAGATTACACAGCTGATCAAGGGCAGAATATGGATCCAAAGTAGGGGTGGTGGTCATCTTGCTAAATATAGAAGTCTGGAGTGTAGTTTTATTGAACTGGCTGTTCTAGGCTCCTTTTATGCTTCATGGAGATCTGGTCAATGTTATTGATACAGTTTAAGAAATGATCTAATTCTATAGCAAATGTCCAAATTAGACTAAATTAATTTCTCCGGAGCTTTCTTATGATATGTTTTAATGATCTTTAAAAGTAGTTTAGGACATACCACGTTGTAAAAGCCTTCTTTACCTGCAAACCCAACACAATGTTTCTTCTTTATGAGATGAGTAGATGAGCCAGTCAAGCTGCATTAGAATTTTTGGTGGAGATGCACACATCAGTGATTTCTAGGTAATCCTAGCAACTGCTTTTCCTCTGCCTGTCAGATTCAGGAAATACATGTGGTTTGGATCCCTTTGGTCCTGTCTGTTTACATGACAGTTTTCTTATTGGCCCATTGTGTGAAAGGGTGTATTTAATAATCATGGCAAAATTCTTTTGCTGGAATTTTTGTGTTAGAATATAACTAAACCAAAGCTTTGAAAATGTGTTCTGCTTCAGCACATGCACAGCACTACGGATGTACAGCCTAGATCCCATTTTCAGCCTTGGTAAAACTTGGAACCCTAAAGTCTTTAATCTTCCCTTTTATATAAGTAATTTAATTGTCTGAATTTGCTTTTGAAATGAGTGTTTGGCCTCAGTTTCTATTAAGTAAGAAGTCTGACTGGGAATGTGACTTCAGTAGTCACACTTCCCCCGCATACACAGTCGACTCCCACTGGACTACTGGGTGGCCACAACAAATGCTGAAGGAATTGTCAGGTTAATAGCAGCCTGGCTAGCTTCTCTTCCCTTATCTCTTCTGCTTCCTTTGGCATACTTTCTGGTAAACAGTAATGTGATATTTTTAAAGTCAATAGACTCATGCTACTAGGAGGCATAAAAGCTTTTAAAAATAACAACCGGTGTTTTTAACTGGGCTCTGGCCTTTTATTCCTAGTAAATATTACGAAAAAGAAGCTTTACTGGCAGATCCCGTTTGTGGCCCAATACTGGCTTCTCTTCTAGGTGAGTTCTTGCAAAGTTGTTTCTTCTTATGCTGAAGAAAATAAATTGTTTCTTAAAACATTTTGTATTATGATAGTGTTGCAAAAGGTGATCTTTATCTCTACCATGTAGTTTAACTATTCATAACAGAGCAGCGTAGAAGATGTTGTTTTGTTGCTTATGAGACCAGTAGAGACTGCTCATCTGTTTTTATTGTTAATTATTAGCTGGATCAGAGAACAGAATGGGAATAGCTTTTTACTAGATGCTTGCTAGCAGATGGTAACTACTAATGCTGCTATGACAGGAACGTGTCCTACAGAAATGTTGTTATACAGCCTTAGATAATAGGACCTGATATGTTATTGTATATTTATTGTCTATATTATGCGTTGATGCTGTAGGATCATTAAGTGATCATTGATATTCAGTACTTGGCCAGCAGGGTAAGACTAAATATGTTTTTGAAGTGACTCAGAAGTTTTCTCTCTTGGGCTGTTTTCTTAGTTGGACCCTGTGCTCTGGAGTACACCAAGCTAAAAACAGCAGATCACTATTGGACAGACCCTTCAGCAGATGAGCTCGTTCAACGACACCGGATTCATGGAGTACATGGCCGTCAAGACTCTCCTTCAAAGCGCCCAGCCCTGGGAGTAGGTATTTACTGTGTAGCTATTTCTGAGTTAAGGCATGGATCAATAATAAAAAGAACCCCAGGAGGGAGAGATCTTGAATCTAGAACAACCTTTCTTTTCTCTTCTGTAATGAAGCCTTTATCACAGAAAGATGGACCCAAATGTCCTCTTTATCTGTATGTAAAAAAGTTTGAGATTCAGGACTAAATTCTGTGGCTTTTGACACTTGTGATCTGACCAGCTAGTTCACAAGTTGCCTTCGTCAGGGGTGAGTAAGAGTGCAGGTCATTTCTCTGCAAGGTATTCTGGCTGCAGAAGTTCTACTCCACAGAGATTGGTCTAAATGGAACTGTTTCTGTTTTATTGGCCTGCCAGTACAGTCATTCCTGTCCTGCCTGATCTACCTTCATTGTGTTTGTGTGTGTGCTAGATCCGGAAACGACATTCAAGCGGAAGCACGTCAGAAGATCGCTTTGCTGCCTCAGCAAGAGAGTACGTGGAGTCTTTGCACCAGAATTCCCGAACACACCTTTTGTATGGGAAAAACAATGTCTTAGTCCAGCCGGTGAGTAACTTGAGTTTTGGGCCAATACATGCTGCTGATGCCTGGCTGTGCCTTGAGAAGTCAGTAGTATAGGTAAGAATATAACTTGGGCTTGTCAAGTACTCGCTTGTTGTCTTGTTCTCAGGACAGTGCTGCCTTCCCACTTGGCACAATGTCATAAATGTAACAAGACTGATTTAACTGAAGGGCTTCTGAATAGTACGTAAGTTGAGGTGTCAGACAGCCTGAGTTCTGTTCCTGTTTTGCCACAGACTAAGCAACTTTCCAAAGGTCCTGCAATGTGCTTGGATATAAGGCCTTTTCAAAAGGAAAACAAAAGCCTGCTTTTCCAGGTGTTCAGGAGAAAGCTGAGGTAGATTAAGACATGACAAATGCTTTCACTGCCTGACCAATGTGAACTGTGAAGTGGGCCTATAGGTAGGAACAAATGTACTGGACTGTATTTCATAAACCCAGTGACTGTACTGTGCTTTTCCCCCTCTTTCTGATAGCAGTACTTTTGGTCTTAAGGTTTCCCTCAGCAGTTCCTAGATAATACCCTGCTCTCGAACTTGTGCGGCATAGGAAGACTGGAGCATGACAATTACAGTTGTGCATTTGAGTCACCTAGACTGTCTGTTTGTTGCTTTTGTGAACAGAAAGATGACTTGGAGGCAATTCCTGGGTATCTGTCCCTTCATCAGTCAGCAGATAGTTTGACATTAAAATGGACTCCAAATCAGCTGATGAATGGAACCCTTGGAGACTCAGAGCTGGAGAAAAGGTAGTCATCGCATCCAGGAAAAGATCAGAAGCATTCACAGTGTTTATTTCTTGTATACTTGGCACAATGTCATAAATGTAACAAGACTGATTTAACTGAAGGGCTTCTGAATAGTACATAAGTTGAGGTGTCAGACAGCCTGAGTTCTGTTCCTGTTTTGCCACAGACTAAGCAACTTTCCAAAGGTCCTGCAATTGCTTGGATATAAGGCCTTTTTGAAAGGAAAACAAAAGCCTGCTTTTCCAGGTGTTCAGGAGAAAAGGCTCAACGCTGCCTTTCATCATTAAAATTCTAGTGCCTCCCTTCCAAGGGTCACAAATCACTTAGCAAACATGGCTGATTTCCGCCTCAAAAAGAGAGACCTGCAACATCAATTGTCTTTCGTTAGATCAGTTATTAATCTAATTTGGCATTCTGCTTCAGTAGAAAGACAGGTAAAGTCTTGAACCAGGCAGGTACGTCTCAAACGCTTAATCCACACCATTGTTTTCCTGAATTTTCATGTGTGTTCTATAACAGAACATTAATGAAACCCTCTACCCTTACTGTTATTGCTAAACTCTGTGGAGGTTGTTCTCAGAAGGGTTTGGAGCCAATTTCAGTGTTTCATCTGCAAGCTTGAGCCCCAACGGATTTACATGCTGCTGCCCATAAATCACATGTGCAAGACAGAACTGAACCCAGCTGTCCTGAAACCCAGCTACAAGACCGTTACAGAGTCTGTGCCCCAGGCATTTTAATCTTAGCTAGAGCATTGTTGTAATCTGGTATGGAGCAGTGGGGAGGAAGGGGAGGTGAAGAGGGAAAGGGAAGTTGTGGAAAGGCTGGTGCCAGATATATCCACTGTGGACAGCTAGCTCCTTTGCCTTTTACTTGACTATGAATTCACACTAATTGACCAGATTTAACAAGCAGTTATTAACTTAGCAGAGTCTCTTTATTGGGTACCTGGAACTGCAAGCACTTCTGAATATGGAAATAAAAATAATGTTTCCTGCACTTTTTCCTTCCCTACTAGTGTTTACTGGGACTACGCATTAATAGTACCACTCAGCCAGATTGTCTGCATTCACTGCCATCAGCAACGTAAGCATAAACCTTCTTCTCACGGGGGCATTCCCAAAGCCCCTTTCTGCCAGGTGAATGTTAATGCTGCCAGTGCTGCTGCCGTTTTATGTGGTGCCTGTTAGGGTTTATTGCAAAAGGAGGCACGCTGTATTTCTTCTTCTGGGTTTATTGCAAAAGGAGGCACGCTGTATTTCTTCTTCTGATTTTGTCACTAAAAGGCCTGGTAAGAACTCTGCCTAACACCGCTCCAGTTTTCAGTTGCTTTCTATGTTCTTTGTTTTTTCTGTGTGCTGTTTTTTCTGAGCATCTGTGCAGAACAGCACTTACAGGGAACTGTCAGCAGCAGGTATGAAACATAGAAGCTTTGGCTTTATAAGCATGGGCCTCCACCATTACAAAAAAGGAGAGGGAGGGAAAAAAAAGCAGGTCTGCCAGCCATGTCTATGGTGAGATCATCAACCTGTAGAAAGGGAGTGCATGTACTCAGAGCCACCCTCTGTCACCCTCTTGCCATCCAGTTCTCAGTAGCCCATTCTGCTCAATGTAGGGTGAGGAACTGGGAACAAAATGTCTTTCCCACTGCTTTCCTTAGCACAAGCCTTAAGTCAAAGTCACAGAGCAAAGACAAAGAACATTTAGAAATTTTATTTGGAGTCTCATTTGAGTTACAGTTGGACTAAAGGATCTTTTGAACTAAGAACGTGTTTTAGAAGACAGTTTATATACATTGCTTTAAAATACATAAGCAGGAGAGCCACTTGAATGATTGCTTTTCCTCCCTTAGTGTCATTAATGCTTCTGAGTAGTTATGGACATACGGGGATGAGTCTAGAATCTTAGAATCTAGAATCTTAGCTGGTAGAGGCTGACAATTTCAATGCTAATTCAGGTCCGTTAGCCTCCCCAGGACACTTTGCGCCTGTCCAGTATTTCACTGACTGGTCGGATGCATCACCAGTCTGCTTTGAGGCAGTTCCTTAGGAAAAGGGGAATTAAATGACAGATGTGAAACGCGACAGCGTTTGTTCTTCACTGAGAAAGCTGTTTCAGTATCAGGAGCCTTTACCCACGTGGCTCCAGATGCCTTATTCATTCAGTTTTGGAAAAGGAAATTAAAAACCTAATTCACTTCTATTCTTCTGAAAGTTGTAAAAGATGCTGATGATTATGCTTAAGAGAGTATCCAGAGCCCAGGATGATTTTCCTTATTTGTGGTAAATTTCTAGGGACAGTGAAGGTAGATGAGAAAAATTCCTAATAGGGAATGTGACTTGCTAATCTGCACAAGAATAAAGCTGACAGCCTCTGGCTATATCCATTAGGTTGTTTCCATTCAAAATTTTGTGTGCTTTGTCAAGTTATGTCATACACCAGAGACTTAGTTTACTTCTTTATTATATTAGTGTTCAGAATCACTTTAAATGTTTCTGCATGAGGCCTGTCATAGTTTGCTTGTATTCTTTAGGACTAAAGGACTGAAATCATCCATCCTTAGATTGTACTGTGACTTACAGAGGTTTATTTATCTACTTGGGCATGATCACAAATAAAATTTACTTAGAAGAGCAAAAAACAGAGGTTCTGATGTAACAGTGTGGACTCCCCTTGTCCTTCTTTGCAGCAGAAAGCAGATGGACATTAGTCTTGGTGAGTCAGGATGGAACTCAGAAACCTCCACTGCACTTCCCCCAAGGAGGTCACCTCCTTGCATTTCTTTCCTGCCTGGAAAATGGCCTTCTGCCTCGTGGCCAGCTGGAACCACCACTTTGGTCGCAACAGGGCAAGGTACTGCCTTTTCTGAGAGCTACTTGTAGTAGGTAGGGCTGGTCTTAATGTCTTTGTTCAACCAGCATCCAGCTCCACAGATTTTGGGCATTGATTTCCAGTTGCTTTATACTAAAGTGGGAGGCAAAATAACTCTGTTTAGTCCAATTTGATTCTTATACAGATAGTCTATAAAAACTGTGCATACCTTTATTACCTGATTGAGCAATGAACTGGAATCTGCTATTGTATCAAAATATGAAACCAAATGTTAGGGACTGAGACTCAAATGGACTGGGATGTACTTGCTGTCAGAGGCTTGGATTATTGAAGAAGCTGGTGCCCAACTCCCATGGATTACAAGAAAAAGCTATGTTTTAAGTACACAGAAAATTTAAGTACCCCTAAACCACCATATGATTCTCTTGTTTTCTCCCTCACCTCCTCCTAACATTGAAAGTTTTTAGTTTTAAGATGCAAGATGTCAAATGTCTGAAGTACTTAGTTTGTTGTGCTCTGTTAGTCATTTACAGTTGAATGTATGAAATCATTATTTTCTCTAGGGTAAGGTATTTCCAAAGCTTCGAAAACGAAACAGCAACAAATCAGTGGACCTAGAGGAAATGCCCGCTGAAGACACTTCTATAGACTATGTGTTCAGAATTATCTATCCAGGACACAAGCATGATAACAGTAAGTGCCTTTGTTCTGCTTTGTTTAAAAAAAAAAAAAAAAAAACCCTAAACAAAACAAAAACCCAAGAAAACCGTGAAGTAACATCCTGGGAAGTAACTGAAGGTAATAGACAAGCCAGGTTTGGTGTTTTTTTGTTTGGTTCTTTTTTTTTTTTTTTTGGGGGGGGGGGGGGGGTATACCTATCGCAAAATTTTGCTGTATGATAACTGATCAACAGGTACAGCTTACTGTAGGTTTCCTTAATGCAGTGAAAGTTGTTATCTTAGCAGCAATGGAGTTGAGGTGGGGAATCTTGTTTATATTTACTCTGTGTTTTGCAGAGTAAGTTTTCAAAATACTCCCCTGGGCTTGCAAACTGAGACTAAAAGCAAGAAGATTGGTTGACTAGCCAAGAGCAGTTTTGCTCCCAAAGTGAGGATATTTTTATTAGCCACAATGCTTGCTCATAATGTTGCTATTAGAAAAAGAAAAGAAAATCATAACTTTTAAAGTACCCCAAGAACTCCCTTGGCTAAGTTTTCCTGGCTTGGAACAAGAACTTAACGATGGATAAATAAAGGCCCTTCCAAGGAAACTAAATTAATTCCCGAGCACCAAACCACCTCATGTCATCAGTGAATACAAATTCCTTACATGCAAGAAGGCATTTGAGCTAGTTCTCAAACAGCATGTTCGGTTTTATTCCCCTTGGCAAAGAAGCAAGAATTTCCCAGGAAGATCAGACCCTAAAGTTTGCAGGGGATTTGGATTTACTGCTCATATTGGGACTTACTGCAGCTGAAAAAGCAGAAATCTCAACTGAACCCTCCTTACCCCAGGGGACTTGAACCACAGTGGTGGCCATGCTTTATTAGGGCTTCTGGATTTGCACTGGTAAGTTCATGCACACACCAGCAAAAGCATGTTCTGCCTTTGCCTGAATCAAGCGGACTGCAGATTCTGTGGGCTCGTTCAGCACAGACCTGCCTGTTGAGCGCCAGGCAGAGCAAGCTGGCTCCTGCCTCAGCCTTCCTTAGGAGGAGGCCTGTGTCTTGCATGTAAGCAGAATGCTTGCTGTCCAGATGCATCTGGCACAGCTCTCAAGAGTGGAAAAGAGGCCACAACATTAATAAGGGCATGGTGAAGGAGAGAATCTAGTTGGAGCCCAGAATTCCCATGGAGTTTTGCTAAAAAGCATACTCACCTACTGCAGGCTGGCACTGGGACCTTTCTCTGTTGCCATGATGTGACACGTGTGCTCTGAGAACACAGCCTTTGCACAATCAAGAGCTGGCCTGTGGTTGGTGGAGCATGCTTTTTTTCTGTACAAAACTCATTTTTCATACCTGTTTACAGGAGCTTTTGCCTTCGAGAAGAGGGCAGGATTCAAGTCCTTTGTCTTTGCTGAACTTTGAGCTTTCCCGCAGAATCAAGTTCTCTCTTCTTACGCTCCTCTTTCACTATTTTCTTTGAGCAGTAACTATTAACTACCACCACTTAGCTGCCAGCCGCTCTACCTCTGTTGACGATGATGAGGAGGAGGAAGATAAGCTACACGCAATGCTATCAATGATCTGCTCTCGGAACCTCACAGCTCCTAATAGGATGAAAGGTTTTTATCCTCCTCCCTCTGTGTCCCAGAGCTCTATTGCAGCTCGTTCCACTGATGCATACAACAGTGTTGGCATTATTACAGGGAAAAACATTTCATTCACACCGTGAATCTGGAGATTATGTTGACTGTGCAGAGGGGCTGTACACATATGCTCACAACCTATGGGAAGTGGAAGCAACAGCATCTTCCCTCTCCTTTAGGCTTGTGTGCTGCTGAACAGACAAACCTACTCTCCTTCCAGAGGCTTCCTGCCCCACCTTCATACAACCTGTCATCACAAGAGGAGGGAGTGTAACAGGTCTTTGTGTTCTCTCTCTGTGAGTTGGTCGTGCACAGTGTTAACAGACTGGGAAGGCAGCCTTGTGTAGGAAGGATCAGAGTTGAACCATTACAGCAAGAGCAGTGGTGTGCTGGGCAAAGTCAGAAACAGAGTGTGCCTGTGTAGACAGAATAGGGTAGAAGTGTAGCAAGTTACTGTTTAGCCCAGGGATGGTTCAAGCATACATGCTCCCACACTTCAGATACCTCTACAGGGTAGCAGAAGTGTGCAGAGAAGATTGTACGGATGCAATACCTTTCTGTGGTCAGGTGCTTTCATTCCACTTCTTGCAGGCTAGGTGGGTTTCAGATGAGCAGCTGCCAGACTCTCCACCTTCCAAAAATTTGTCACCCAATTCCTTTCCTAAAGCAATTCAGAACAGATGTGTTAAGTTGGGGTCTTCAAAGAAGTGTATTAGCAAGCATTCAGGATCTAGTAGCGTAGTTCTGCAGACCGAGAAGTTTTCCTTCCCCAAAGGAGGAAGCTGAATGGTGTACAAAATAATCCATTCCCCATGCAAAACCCTCCCTGCACAGCTTGGATTTTAAGGATTGCACTTGCTCAGAAGACGGGCAGATGTTGTCAGGGCATCTCCACTGGTTCATGTGAAATCTCTCTCTGCTCTAGGCTTACCAGTTACTGCACAGCTTTGATACTGCCATACTTTTGGTCTTGATACCGCTTGAGTGCATGTGCCAAATCTGGCATGCTCCTGTTAAAATCAAAACAGCCTCCGCCTCTTCCTAATAACTGGTGTGTATCAGCAAGATCAGAATCTTCTCTGTTATCAGGCTGTAAAATAGCTGTCAAAAGTTTGACATCTGCAGAGGAAGCAGGAAAGAGAAGCAACTGCTTGCAAGTTTGGGTGTCTGTATTTTTCATTCATGACATTACCACGAACATACTTTTTCTGGTATTTCTGTTTCCTAATTAAAACACAACATATCTTGACTCCAGATAAGTTACTCATACCTTTAAAGAGCAGAGCAATGATTTTGGTTCCAAATGGGTGTTAGTCCTGGTCTGGTGGGACTGACTGTAGGAGACAGTAATTGCCCTGTGTCTCTCTTGGCGCTTGAGTTCTGTTTGGATAGATTATGAACATGTGTTCAAGGAGATCCTCCTCATTACTTGTAGGCTGCCCACACCCTTATAGCAAGGTAGTAGCCACTAGAAACTGATAAAGCCCAGTCCAAGTTAATAGAATTCTTGGAAGGTATGCATGGAAAGAAACTCCAGAAATACAGCATTCCCCTGGAGAAAATACACTGTTTCAGGAAGTTTCTGTGTGTTTTAACTGATTATGTCTGGATATGGGTGATAATAGAAAGCAAGAAGGTCTAACATTGCCACATACTCACGGTAAGAGGCTAATGCTGTGATCTAAAGCATTAGAAACCCGATTTAGTCTTTAGTCAGATGATGGAAATTTTAAGTTATTCCACTAGAATGGCTGTCAGGTATCTGCACTTGATTATTTAATCTTGAAGATAATGGTAGAGTTAGGAATTGGTCTGCTGTTTGAGCAGCAATTCTTGCTGAACTAGATTGGATTGGCTGTTGTCTCTCCAGCAGCATCCCTTTTACATAATGACAACACTGTTGTAGCAGGTTTGCTAGACATTTGCTTTTACGTTTTGCAACATGCTCGACTTTTGCATGTAGCTTAAGTTACAGATAACACCACCACAATTAAATAAAAGATGCTGTTCACTCTAATTCTTCACTAATTCATGTACCTTTCATCTAAATCTTTAGGTCCTGTGGGGTTCTTTCCTTGTTTCTCTAAAAAATAAAATAAATTAAAACTGAAAAACCCACTTTTCTTGTCTGTAGAGGGGAGGCAAACAGTAACAATCTAGAAATGTTTGTCCAGTGGTTTTCATTTGAACCCAATAAGAAGCTGCAATAAATACTGGGTCATTCAGCTCCTTCCTGAAGAATTAAGGTGAAGAGCATTTTTGCATCACACTTTGTTTTGTGAAATGAAATACACATGACTGCTTCCGCATGAGCCTGTGCTTTTTCTGTTAACAAATGTTTTTATTCCACTCCTTCCTCACCTATGCCCACTTTCTAATAGGCACTACTAAAATGCTTTGTGCTGCCTTGATTTAAAATGCATGAGATGGTTTGGAATTGCCCCTACCATTACCCAACAAATGTATGTTTTAAAAGCACGGCCCAGGGGACTGGATTTTGCTTACCAATGTTAATTTAGTGACATACAGTATTATGGCATTTGCCTTAATTTTAATCATGGGTGAGCTGAAAGGCCAGTTATTTATTATAAAACAAAAAAACCCACAAGCTCAAATGCCAGCTGGGGAAGTCGAAGAGCAAAGCCAAACTTTCTGCAGGCAACTGGTGATTTTTTGGGGGTGCCTTCCTGAAGCTGGTTAAAAACGCAAATAGATTTGGTGGAGCAGGGATGACTCAAGCAGCTGCACCGTACTGTTGGATCACATTTTCCTGCAGAGTATCCTACTTCTATGGACATAGTATTGACAGTAGTAGGACTTGAACTATCCTTCTGCGCTAAATGCTTTAGGATCTAGTTCTGAGGGGGAAAGAAACATCATCTGAAAATAACTGAATCAGTTTGTCTTAATGTCTTTTATGCTCAAACTTTCACTCTTGCTGAACTAGTAGTTATGTGGCTCATTCCAGGAACTGCAAAATGAAATTCTGAGACCTGAATTAAATAGAAGGTTAGGTTAGGTGATCTCTTCTGGCCATAAATAACGTTACCATAGTATTACACAAGAACCAGTGTCGTTGCTACTGCAGCACCCTTTTCTCTGTTCTCTTGAAACACGAATGGGGATGTGCATGGGCAAGAAAAGGGGAAATGGTGAAGGGATTTTACTTCATGGGAACTGACTGTGCACAGCACGCAGCTGGTTTAGATGTTCCTGGAGCAGTATTTCTGAGGATGGTGCTCTCCCCTTTTTGGAATCAAGGTTCAGAGCCTGCTGAGAAGTAAAGCATGAAGCCATCAGGATGCACAGAAGGAAGAGGGGGAAAGAAGAAAAAAGGTTGATGACCTGCTGTTTTGTTTGGTTTTGTCTCTAGACACCAGTGAAATGATAGAGATGCAAGGCTTTGGGGCAAACTCGCTTTCGTGGCAGCTGGAGCACTGCAGCCAAGGATCCTCATGTGTCTCCTGTTCAACAGGCAGCACTCCCTATGATATACCCAGCTGTTGCAACTGCATCCATGACCGGTAAGCAAGTGGTGCGGAGAGCTTACCTGGGAGACTTTGTGCGTACCACAGCTAAAAGCAGAAAAATTTGTTGATTGCAGCACCAGTGACAGTAACAATTTTCAAGTAGTTCTAACAGAATAAGATGGAGTTAGACAGCAAGAAATTTAGTTTATTAAAACTAACCTATTAAACTACGCAAATCATATTCTGATAGAGAAATTGCATCTAGTTCTTTTGTCTGGTTTAATATAATTCAGCTCTGGAAGTGTTTTCTTTAACAAGTCATTAACAATTACAGTGAAGGGCAACAATTCATTTAATTTGACAAGGACCTTTACGATGTACCCGCAGCAGTGGTAGCTAGATGTGCCTGGTGAATCTGTTTGTGGCCAAAATGCTGGTGGGGAAAATGCTTTAAAAAGTGTAATTTGTCATTATTGTCCTTTAGCTAAATAAATCTTGGTACAGAGAAAGAATTGCTATGTGTAGGTCATAGGGATCAGCATAAAATTCACGATGATCTCTGTCCTTCTGACCTATCGTGTTCCTGTTACGGTGTCTCCACAGAACTCCATTAAAGATGTTGTGTGAAAGCATGAAGAGGCAGATAGTTTCCAGAGCCTTTTATGGATGTAAGTGAAGCTTCTTATGTCCAACCCTTGTGCTACCCGTATGCTTACCTTAAAAAAAAAAAAAAAAAAAAAAAAGACATTTTAGAAAGCAGTTTAAATGCAAAGTTATTGTTGAGTCAGATCACCTCAGGGCAGCAGAGTGGACGTGACTCAAGTGTCATAGCTTCATAATTCCATTATTTGTGGGTTTTGCAAATAGCAGTGGGAGAACTAATACTTAGTGAAGACAGAATGCAGTTTTATATTGCAGTGTGATATTCTATTTGGATTTTACTAGTCTGTGTAAGGTTTATTTAATCTTTGGCTGTACTTATATAGTACTATGCAATATTAGTTCATATGGTATTATTAGTGGCAGGTTTAAAATGTCACAGCTTCATCTTCAAAAAGGAGCTGCTGATACTAGGCATATTGCTCATTTATAGAAGTTTACCTCCCGCCCCAACCACAGGGCTTGCCTACTGCCGCCATTTGTCAACAGTGCGAACTCATCTGTCTGCCCTCGTGAACCACACTATTATCCCACCTGACAAACCGTCCAGTGCTGCAGGAGGCCTGACTAAAGAGGTCTGGAGCAAGTATCAGAAGGACAAGAAGGTAAGTACCAGGATACCTTTATGATCATTACACTGGCTCCCATACACTGCTGCGTTGGGTGTGGTACCCCTTAGAGTGGACCCCAGGAAGTATTAAAGGTGTCTTCTACCCTTCACAGGATCACTTCTTTTCCTAGTGGAGTGAGTCGGTTCTTAGAATCTCTTTTATCTTTTGCTTCTCTGATGATGGCAAAGATATCGATTAACATCAAAGCAACTGATCTCATGATGACTCTATTCTATTAAGGAGGCATGACAACCTGTATTAGACTGGATTTGAGCTAGGGCCCTAAAGGCTTGAATCAAGTTGTAAAATCTATTTAGTGTCGTGCATGTATTTCACTGTCTTTATACTTGGTATTAATCATATATGAGCATGCCTGAAGAAAATAAAGATGTATTACCTTCAATGCCTCTTTCTCCTGACTGCTGTAGAATTACAGGGAACTGGAATTACTAAGAAGAGTTTACTACGGTGGCGTACAGCATGAGATTCGAAAGGAAGTGTGGCCATTCTTGTTAGGTCACTATAAATTTGGCATGGCCAAAAAGGAAATGGACCAGGTAAGCAAAGCTTTCCGGAGATTTGAATTATGTTAGCAGAATAGGTTTTGTTTTCTGAATAGCAAGTGTTAGACTTTATTATTGTTTAATATTCTGAAGGAAAAAATGCTACTGAAAACCTGAGTGACGCATGTTAATAGAGGGTTTATGATATCATGTCTGAAAATCACTAAAGGGAGCTCCTTATTGAAGTCAGGAAACCTGTATTCAGCCTCTGCCTGTGACTTGCACTTGCCCTTAACAAATGCTGTTTTCACAAATTTGTCATTTACAAAATGGGGAGGTACTGACATTTGAATAGTAATTTGAGTCATCCCTCTTTTATACGGTGTGTTAGCTGAATTATACTTCAAAATGCTCTTGGAAATTACTTTATCGACATGATACTGCATCTGCATGTGTGGACTTCTGTTGGAGCTGTGAACAGCCCAGATGTACCTTCTGAAGCATGCTTGGAGTTACCATCTAGAGGCTAAAAATACCCAGAGGGAGGTTTGGTTTGTGAGTTCATTATGCTTTTGCTAGACTTAAATAAGATGTGCCTCTGTAAAACACAAGGTATGATTTCAGATGAGACGTTATTCCTTTTAATATCTCCCATGCTGCTGCTAACATTGATCAGTGAATAATTGCCTAGGTTGTGTCACAGCCTTATTTCGCAGTCTGGAACTTGGCATTAAGTATATAATTTCCATTAATGAAACCACAATTTGCCCACCTCTTCGTTACACTATCTCCCTTTGCTGATCTGTTTCTAGCAATATCAACTTTTTACTTTGCTGAGTGTTCTCATTTGTTGTAATTACTAGGCAAGTGCCTTGATAATACACCAGGCTGGTAACAAACACAGAGCTAGGCAAAGCGGCAGGCAGTCCTGCCTTCACTCAGCTACGGTTACTGAACAGAAACTGGATGTGGTCCTGAGCCAAAGTGCTGAGAAAGATACAGCAATACTCCAGTTTCTTACTCCTGTACGCTTTCTGCCAGCATCTGCTAGGCTACACTAGCCTTTATCCGATCCAGTGTAGCTGCTGTTATGAATGCTTGTGGCATTTTTATTGCAGCATGGAGCCAAAGCTAACATATTGCCCTCAGGTGATGAGTAACAGGCATCTTCGGTAATAGTCCATACCTACATACATACAGTAATGCAGCTGTAGAGCTGATTCATGGGCAAAGCAAGAATTTAAGTGTAGGCCTCCTGTGATGAGCAGATTGGGTAGTGCCACTGTTGTAAAGATCTCCTGCAGTCGCTTGGGCTCAAACGCAGCGGGAGCACCGGTCTGCCATGACAAACCCCAGCACTGCTGCTAGTCTTACTCCTTGACTGTTGAGGAAAGGGATGTTCTCCGTCACGGAGCCATAGGACTACAGTAGGAGACTGCCCTATGGGCAAGGTCTGGATTTGTACCTTGGTAAAAGCATTGCTTTTAGCTGACATGAAGAATCACCCAAACTGTCTAGAACAGTAATGAGGTTTGCCTGGAATATAATTAACACATTCATCTGCTTTTCTGTTAGTGTTATTATCAGGGAGGTAGCACTCGTGCAGTAGCTGATCTTGTTCTGGATTAAATGGATAAGGAGTGGTTTATATATCAAAATATTTGGCATTTGCATAACTCCCAACAGTTACATTCCAAGGGACAGTTTATATCCCTGTGAGAACCTGCAGATCAGAAGGGCGGCCTGACCTAGAGCCTTGCAATGGAAAAAATGGCTATCTTTCAAACGGTGGGCACTTTATAAGCAGCATTCTTCTTACTAAAAATTGCTACAGCAATTCACCTTCTTTTTCCTTGCATTAATCTTTACAAACCAGTTCTGAACACAGATGGAAAAATATACCCCTTACTGTTCAAACTGGGTCGCAATCCAGATTCTTCGTTCTGAATCCAGTCATCTTTGTAGGTATTTACACTTAGATTTTCCAGCTATAGTGTGTACATCAAGAATGTTCTGCTGAGCGCTGCTGAGGCGAATTCCTGCCCTCCCATAACATCAGCATCAGAAGAAGACAAAGCACCTCAGAAACCACCAAGGGCAGTAAGTCCTGTGGGTTGTCTTATCTCATGAAAGGCCAGGCAAACTGCCTCAAAAGAGAAGCAAATCCAGATATCCAGCTAGGCTGTCCTGCTGGAACGTACGTCTGTTCTACAAGGGGTCTTGTTCAGTCACACCTTTTTTGCATACAGCACAAGTTTAACAGAGAAGTCCTTTCAGAGCACCACGTGGTTCCTTAATTCGTACTGTCTTGGTGAAAAAGGAAGGGCCCTTCCAAACACTCTTATGAATTTGGCGCAGAGCTTCAGCAGCAGTGATCTGGCTAAACTGTAGTGCTTCCAGATGCAGTGTGAATTTATTACATTTGCATTTGGCGCTCCATTCATTATTCTTTATTGTTTGTTTGGGTTTTAAGCTCAAATTTTCAAGAAATACAGGATATCAGAGGTTTCTTACATATATTGCATTTTGCTGTCTCTGTTCTCCACAGGTATATGAACCATCAGATTTATGATCCTTGTGTAGAAATAGAAGGCGTGTCTGGAACTAAACAAAGGACTCGGTTACTTAAGTTTTTAGAGTGGGAGATCTGGAGCCACGACTCGTGCGTTCTAGCCCCAGCTTCGAAGGGCACGTGCATATATACAGCTAGAACAGAAAGATTTGGCAAGGAGAAAGAAATGCTCGAATCCATTTGTACAATAGGAATTACAGTAAACTCCTAAAGATATGTTGCAAGGTATAAAAGGTCTGATCTGCAGAATGTAGGCTCCTGTAGGATTATTTTTTTTACCCTGAGCTTGTACCATGCTAACACAGGGGTGCTCCAAACCTTAGCTGGAATTCTAACGAGCTGCTCAACACCAGTAGTAAATAACAGTAATAACTGACTCCTCAGAGACATGTGCTGTTGGAGTCTAAAGCTTACCATTGAATATCAGTCTATTACATTAATGACATGAAAACTCATAACATTTGCACACATAGGAAACTTATTGTGTCCTTAACTGAAGTCATGGCAGGTGATTTATCATCTTTGCCTTCTGATGGTATTTTTGCAGTTATCCATCGGTATCTGGGGCGCTCCCAAACATGGCTGTCCTCCAACGTTCCACTAACGGTTGTGTTTTATGATTTATGACTCGACAGCTACCTCAAGTGACAAATAGCCTGCAGCTCTTAGCATGAATGCTCTGGTAGCAACTCCAGCCAGTAGAGTCCAGAGCCTGAAGCCAACTCACAATTGCGGTTTCTCTTATGCTCTTGACAAGTGACAGAGCAGTAAAATTACTACGTGTCCTTTAAGAGCTCAAGGGGTGTGTGTGTGTCTGTCTGTCTTTCAACAGAGGAAGCCAGCAGTGGCACAAATCTGTTTTATTACTGTGGGAACCAGAGTGGTTGGATCTGGCCACGCAGGGTGCAGCCACAAGGGTGGGCTGTGAGAGCTGGGATTTCAGCTGTTCAGGAGTCTCTTCCAGCATCTGACTCTGTACGGGCTGATGCCTACAAACCTGGAAGTCTGTGCAAGGGCTGTGTTAAGAGTGGGAATAGAGAGGGGGTTGCAAAGGAGGTGTAATGAAATTAGGAATACTCCTGTTAGAGACAGCAATTGCTCCATCAGATTGTGTCAGAGTTCTACATGAGGTTTCACGTGAAAGACTGTGACTTCTTTCATTCTTTACTGAACAATGTTGAAACGCTGTTGATGGCATATACACATGCTTACATGAATCTTCTCTGGCACCTACAGCAATAATTTGTTCCCTGCGGTAAATATGCAGTATCTTACTGCTTCGGTCATTGCGCTTTCCACTCACGATGATGTGCGCTGTAGCAAGAGGGCTTCGGGATCCTTCAGGCTTTCAGTTTGATATGTTACACTTGCTTTAGACCTCTCCCTCCTGACTTCCACTCACTGTTAATGCTTTCTTTCAAGGAAGACCAGTATTTCAGGGTCTGTCTGTCTGCAGGTGGATGAAGACATTGCTCTCCGGTATCAGAAGGTCATGGCTGAGTGGAAAGCCTGTGAGGTCATTGTAAAGCAGCGAGAGAAAGAATCACATTCTGCCACGCTGGCAAAGTTTTCATCGGGCAGCAGCATTGACAGCCACGTCCAGCGACTGATTCACAGGGACTCCACCATCAGCAACGATGTAGGTACTCCCTTCCTGTTCACCCTTATGACCCAGGCAGTGCAGGAGGCTTGGCATTTGCAGAGGCGCAGGCCACGGAAGCAGAGACTTGGGTTAGCACTAAGTTACCATCAGTCTGGAGCTGCTTGAATCTTGTACAGAATTTGAAGCTGTAGTGCCTCCATAATAGAGCTAAGAGCAGGTCTGTATTCTGGGGTACGGCGTAGCTGTTCCGAAGCAGGAACAGCCTAAGGGCCTTTGAGGTCCACCTACTATAAGAAGATCTTTCTCTCAGTAGGGGAATAGCATTTGAGTTCTGTTACTTGTAGGTCCTTTATTCAAATCCAGCATAGAGAAAAAGATCCCTCTTATTAAAGCACATTTTTGATTCTGTCATGTCCTTGATTGACAGGTTGAGTGTGATTTTATTTTGGGAGAGGGGACCTTTGTCGGTCTAAGGTAAGATGCTAAGCAGTAGAGCGGCAGACTGAATTAATCTCTCTGGAACTTGAATAACCGAGAAAGGGGTTTCTTTTCACATTGTTGCACAGGAGAGCTGGCATGGGTGTGCCAAAAGCGTCTCTGGGCATCCATTCTTATGCAGACTTCAAAGAGCTAACTGATCTCAGTAAGGCAAGGGAGAAGAGAACTTGAAATAGTTCAACAGAGTTTTTTAGCAAGAGAAGAGGTAAAGTGGTTGCATGGTGAAAAGGATTTGAAAGCCAGTTTTGACTTCAAACAGCAGCAGCTGAACCAGATTGTCAGAGGCCTGATATATGCTGGTCATCTTTGAAGATAACATGGCAATGACCAGATGTTGTTAGTCTTGGTGTTGCAGGTAGGGAAGCTTCACTGCTTTCCAAGATATTTGTAATTGAAGATTGTGAAAGTGAGAGAAGTCTCATAGGAGATGGATATGAGATCATCAAGTGGTATTATTTTTAGATTTACAGTCTCAGTATAAAGACTGAGTGAGGAGCTCTCAACTATTTGCATGCAGGGAAGCTCTATTAATCAGTGATCTTGTTCACTGAAGTAATATAATCATTTCTCCCTCGTGGCAGGAGGTTTGTTTGCTACATTAATGTTTCTTCCTTCTCTATTCTCCCATTTCATCCAAATCTTCTCTCCCCTGCCCACACCCAGGTCTTTATATCTGTAGACGAAGCTGACTCAGCGGAGCGGGACTCAAAAGGTCAGGATGATCCCAGTTTCACTGTGGTGTCGGCTGACACGCCAGCAGCAGCAGCTGCTGTAGAGCGACAGTCTGTGGAGTTTGACTCCCCCGACTCTGGGCTGCCATCCTCGAGGAACTACTCTGTGGCCTCAGGTATCCTGTCCAGTATCGATGATGGGCAGAGCGTCTCCTTTGAAGACGGGGCTGAAGAAGAAGCTAGCACTGACTTGGAAAGGACTGATCCAGACATACCACGTATGCAGAAAGCCAAGCCAGTTGTACAGTCTCAGGATTCTGTATCAGAAGAGCAGCTGTGTTCCCAGGTGGATTATTTAATGGATGTTGCTTCTGTCTGCGCTGCATCCTACACAGTAGGTTGCAACATTTAAGTACCATCAACTCTGCACAGCGTTGTTTTTCTAGCAGACTTGTACTTTTTCAGATAGGATTTAATGAGAGATAATACCAAGCTAGAACTACAGGTAGTGGGACAGTAACTGAGGATTTTTGCATCCAGATCTTTCCATCTGGCTTTTGAGCTAGATTGGAAATAAGACAGCAAGAAAAAATTGGGTCTTTTTTGAGTGAGAGGGCAAGGAAAAGAATATGGTACAGTTCTAGTACCACCTGTAAGATTTCAGTGTCATTTAATTCAAGCTAAACCCCACATTTAATCAACCTGAACCACGGCCTGGATTCAAGACTCCACCATGTCTATTAGTGTTGCTGTCAGCAGATTAGTAGTTGAGTTTTTGCCTCTCTGTGCTGAAATTGTTCAACGGGAAATAACAACTATGTGGAAATAGGACAGGCTTGGAACATTTACCAGTGAAAGTGCATGCATTTTACCTGGGATTTTTCACAGTAATTGAGTATTTTGATGCTCTCATATGCCCAAAGGATAATTGCACTGTTTCTGGTTTGTTGATTCCCAGAGCAAATCTGCACAAGGTCCTGGGAATGCTCTGAATTCAGCAGATCTCACTAAACCTTTTCCTTTCTAGATAGAGTTATTGGACACCGTTGCCTTAAATTTGCACAGAATTGATAAAGATGTCCAGAGGTGTGATCGGAATTACTGGTATTTTACTGCCGACAACCTGGAGAAACTCCGAAACGTCATGTGCAGGTAATACAGATTGTAAAATGAACTACTTTTCACATTTCTGTCATAATCCATAGACTATAATAATATGCAAATAATAGTCTGTATAAAAATTCTCACTAATGAGCTTAAAAAAACTTACCAGGGGAGGGAACAGGTAGGATGGTACATTAGAGAGCATGGGTATGATAGGTGGTCCAAGTCTGGAAGGCAGGCTGGAGAACGTTCTTTCTGCCTTGAGACAGACCCTATCAGTCACCTTGAACTATTCTCTAAATGTACCATTAGCTTTGGTTTCCTCCTTACCAGGATAATAGATCTGTGCTCTAATGGTGTGCTATAAAGATGACAGTAAGTGAGGGGTGCCCAGATGTAATTTTGAGGGATGTCTGTTGAGTAGACAGAACGCATCTTCAAATCAAAACAACGTCTTTGACCACTGAGACAAGCTGGAATCCATGGAAAGGTAGTTTTCACTTTTAGGAATGCAAATCACCACAAAAGCTATTCAGCTAAACACACTTAAAGCAGAAAGTGGTGTAGACTTTAACACTCAGAAAAAGATACCAAGATTCCACTTAGGGGGAAAAAAGAAAACAAAAGCCAAAAAAACCCAATTACTTTTTAAAAATCTGGGCTTTTTTCCAGTTGACTGTTTATGCTTTGTTAGCTGTTTTTTCCCCAACTATTGATATGCAAGCCACGCGCGTAAGGTTTGGCCCTCTCTATCCAAGCAGAAAACAATACAGGGTTGTGAAATACTCTGGAATGTAAAGTGTCAAAAAAGTTCTGAAACACACACGTTCAACAGCTGTTTAAGATTTGATCTCGCATAATCAAATTAGACTTCAATACAATGTTTAGCCTTTGAGGAACAGGAAGAGAAAAATACACCATTAATTCGTCCTGTAAGTAGACAATTGATAGCATTCTTTTCCTCTTTCGCAACATGCGAAGAGCCTACAGCAAGAGTCACATTACAAGAGATATTCCTGTCTCACACGCTGCTCCGTCCTCATCATGGATTGTTTATAAAGCCTTTAGGAATTTTCCTGAAAAAGGAAACAGCAGAAATAGTTGTCATTTTATACCGGTGTGTGGAAGATTTGAATTGTTGCAGTTCTCTGCAGTTCTAGCTTTATCTTTTACAGCACTCTAGAGCAAGACACTTAAAAGCTTCCAAAAGGAGCTGTAGTTTAGGTGAAGGACAAATTTTTGAGGCCACCATGCAGCAAGAGGATTTTTAATCCTGTTATCTCTTGTGTTTTCTCCTTTCTGCAGTTACGTTTGGGAGCACCTAGAAGTTGGTTATGTTCAAGGCATGTGTGACCTCCTGGCTCCTTTGATGGTTATACTTGACAATGGTAGGAAGGGTTTTCTTTTGGAACATGTTGGTATCTTAAGGGAGGTTTTCAAAAATGCTGTTTTAGAAGAAGTTGTATGCATTAATCAGGGCTAGCTCACCAGGAAAACCAAACCTGGAGCTCTTGGTTCGTATTTTCTCTACATGTGGCTGTTGTTGAGATGGCTGACATTAGTGTCTTGGGGATTCCCTGTTCACTCGCTGACTTCCAGATTAAATTTTACTACATTTTCAAAGCAGCTGTGTTCTGGCAGTTGCTGAAGCTGAAAAGTCAACTGCAAGCTGCGTTGTTTTAAAGCTTAACTAGTAAAAATAGTCCGAAGTCAGGTATTGTCTTCTGTTTCATCTAAACACGGGATTGGGGAACACCGAAGGGGAAAACCCTGTTTTTCCCTTGCCTGCAGTTTGTTATTTTGGTTCAAGAAAGTGACACAATTAGCAACACTGCACGTTCTGCATTGTGTCTGCAGATCAGCTGGCTTACAGCTGCTTCAGCCACCTGATGAAGAGGATGAGCCAGAACTTCCCCAATGGAGGTGCTATGGACACACACTTTGCCAACATGCGGTCCCTAATCCAAGTGAGTCTTTTTTTAATCTTATTTGAAAGGTGAGGTTTTGGGATAGGCTGAGAACTAGCCTGATGCTATGAAGGGCATCAACTCCAGGCATGAAGGGTAGGAACTCCAGTGACGGGGTTCCTAGTCATCTGTTCCTTCAGAGCTGGGGAGGAGAAGAGTTGTTTTATGCAGCCCCAAACTGATTTCCTGCTCCTCAGCAGCACTTGCTGCTACAATAAAGTGTGTGTACTACAGCAGGTCAGTTCTTCATAACTTAACAAAACAAACCCCTCAAACGTCTGCCTGCAGTACACCAGCTACACCGTGTAATGTGTACTGGCCCAGTCCAGCTCCAACTGACATCAGTGAGAAACAGCACTAAGATGCAGTCTTCACGGCTTTTTGGAAGAGAAAACACTGGTATTTGTGGCACAAATTTTCTTAAAGGTTTAAACAGACCATAGCTATATTTGTGTTTGCGCGGGATGCTTGCTGAACAGGGTTTCTTTTGGACAGATCTAAGGCGTAGACATTCCAGAAAGCACCAGGCACCTGAGCAAGGTTAGCATAAAGAAGGGTGAAAACTATCAGAATAAACCATTATTCGGTTTCATAGGTGGCATATTACAAAGTAATGAAAATAAAGGTCAGTCAACAAAGAAGATGGCCAGCATGGCAAATGCCAGCAGCAGATGATCACATGGCCACAGTGCTGAGTAGCTGACTGTCAGAGGATGCCACCCACATCCAGCAGCCCTTAGGATACACCTATGAGGAGTAACTATTGCTGTACTTAAACGTTTAAGACATCTAGCAGGCGTTTGGCAAGTTCAGTTCCAGAGAGCTTGGATGTTGCGGTGTGGAACCGTGCCACTCCTCATCAGAATTACAGACTTGAGGTGAAGAAGTCTCTCTTCCTTCTTTTCCCCAAGTAAATGGCTTCAGTCTTTGTTCCCCAGCTCCTATGTTAAAATCCAAGAGCAGGGTTAGGTGGGAAGATGAAAATTTGCCACTTGTTGAAAATCTGTAGGATGTGTAACTTGCTGCTTGCACCTGTAAAATCACAATGAAGACTGACTGCTGTCACCTCATACCTGCGCCACAGTAGCTCTTCACCTCGTCAGCCTCTGTCAGGGCACCCACATTACAGGCGTTTTGCAAACACGTAGTAAAAGTTATCTGTGCTGAGCAGCTGCTCTGACTAACCACAGGATCAGGTGATAAAGAGCAGCCTGAAAGTCTTAACCAGACTCCAGCACCTTTGATCTGGGCTACCTTCTGATACTGACGGCTGATGTTTTGCATTTTAGATTTTAGACTCAGAGCTTTTTGAATTGATGCACCAGAATGGAGATTACACTCACTTTTACTTCTGCTATCGCTGGTTCCTGCTTGACTTTAAAAGAGGTAATAATGTTCTATGCCTGTAGTTTAGAGTTGTGCAAAACTGCAACTCTGTGTTTTGGCCTAATGTCTAGATGGTGAGTAGCAGCTAGGCTCACGAGGGTTTGTAGCTAGGAAAACTAATGCAGCTCTCGGAGATGGACTAGCACTGGAACAAAGTCAGAGCTTGTAAAGGAGTGTTGTAAATTGCTGGTAATGGGGATGAAGCCAAGTTTCTGCTCAGCGCAAATGCCTGTTTGCACAAGGTGATCCCAAGTTGATCACCTTTGTAAGCTTTGATACCTCCTCTCTAATCCGTCTGATAACACGAGCAGCTCAGCATTAGCTCAAGAGCTGTTGTACTTCGCTGAGTGAGGTACTTCACATACTGTGGGAGCACCCCAGGACCTCGGGGTCCCTGCACAAGCACAACCACCCACCCACCCCCACTCTAACAGAAGCAGCTGCTTATAATCAAGAGACCTGTCTTGCTATCGGGCAAGCCAGTAGCTCCTCTGAGTTACAGACTGATCCGCAAGAATCAAAAGACGACATCCCTCTCAAACACCGTAAAGCGCAGAGGTGATAGAGGCAGACGATACGCATCCATCAGGTATTTTATTACAAGCAGCTACCTGACACTGAGGGGGGAGGAATTGTGACTCTTAGCTGAACAGTAAACTTAAACCCTCTACCTGCTCCTTCACAGAGAATTGCCTGTCCCCCACGTCCCGTCCCCTGGACCTCACTGTCACAGACTGGGCAGAGGACGAGCCTATAAAGTTCAAGAAGATGAAGCTTCCATGGGTCATACCTGAATTGCAGCACACGTAGACCTAGCTTGCACACATCTGCTATACAATTAATTGTTGCTAATTAAAAACAGCAGAGCTTTAGTGCTTATAGGTCCGCTGCAAAGCCAAGAAGGGGGCCCTGGATACAAATTCAGATTTGCAGCCTGTCATGTGGCCCTACCCAGCACAAATGGGCCTACTTGTGCTGCTGCGTGGTTACTGCCATTGAGGTGTCTTCCTGGGGTTGAGTCTGCACCACCACATGTATGTTCTTTCTTAATTTTCCTTTAAACCCGATGCTGTTGCCATACTTGCACAAGGAAGTGCCAGGAGTTGGCTAGAGGAGAGGGGGAGAGGAGAAAGAGGAGTCAGCAAGTACTGCTCATGTCTGTAAGGCCTGTTTGACATTAGTTAGAGAGGGGGAAATGGTCAATTTGAATAATCAGATGCTCTTGTAATGTTTATTCCCATTCAGAATTGTTGTACGAGGATGTATTTA
This sequence comes from Falco rusticolus, assembly GCF_015220075.1. Classification (NCBI taxonomy): domain Eukaryota; kingdom Metazoa; phylum Chordata; class Aves; order Falconiformes; family Falconidae; genus Falco; species Falco rusticolus. Next base: position 14,823,118 of record NC_051187.1, on the reverse strand, counting down.
CAGTGTGGGAAGTTATTTGGGCAGCAAAGCACATCTCTTCAGAACATTTTGTCCTTTTCATTGCCTTAGCACTTGTGGAAGTTTATCGAGAGATTATCCGTGATAACAACATGGACTTCACTGATATCATCAAGTTTTTTAATGGTAAGAGACTTTTTTGAGAGTGACATTTTGACAAAAAGCAAGTAACAAGAGTTACTTCTCCCTTACTCAGACTAACTGCAGTTGTGCAGTGCTTTTGCTGTCATGATGAGACCCTGGTCATTTTAAGCTCTGAATCTCTTACCCCTCCGTGTAAATGAAGAGCCCAGATTTTCACATGCTTCCTGAAGATTTGAGTTGGCACACACAAGCAACAGTGTTGTAAGAGCTATGTGAACCACAGAAGATGGTAGCTGTGTCATCTTAAGACAAAGCGCATTTCCCAGTTTATGTTAAAAAGATTCGCCACTGTGACTCTTTGCCTTTGGTTTAATGAGAGGTGCTAAAATGTTGCCTCATTTTTTGCTAAAGTCTCTTGCAGGTTTTAAGGTTACCAGAGTCATTTGTGTTTACAGGGCTTGACCTTCCCAAGGCTGAAACACGCAAGCAACTGTTCACACAAAACATCCTGACCCACTGCCCTGGCTGAGTGCTTACCCTAGTGGTCCACAGAGGCTTGCCAACATCTAGTGCCAGAGCAACAAGTGTTCTGCCAGGGAAAGCCAGGTCCTTCCGGGCTGCAGAGTGCAAGTTAGTCCTAAACAAGTGCTCCCTGCTAGGACACTTTAAGAGGTTTAGAAACAATTTGGTGTAATCACAGTAATTTAGTAAATTGTCAATGTGGAAACTTTCAGCCACCTGTTGCAGAAGCCCCAAATTTGGTTTTGTTTTTGCCTCGGCCACTCTTATTACAAAGCTATACATTAATGCTTCCCTCAAAAAACACCCAAAACCAAACCCACCAAAAACTACACAAACAAACCAGCCCCAATACTTGCCCAAGCTGAATGAAGTGTTTATTGTGGAACTGAGGACTCGGGTCTGTTGAGAGCTCCTTTCTGACCTTGCCTCAAGCGGCAGAGTGCGGATGTCTGTCTGTGGAACTCTGGGGGGTGTCGCTCCGTGTACACGAAGCCCTTCTCAGTTGTATTTATCCCTTGCAGCCCAGACACTGCAGCCACAGTCCCTGCCTGGAGGGGTACCTTGATCAAGTTGAGTCCAGCTTTCCATTTTTGAGGTCCCAGGAGGGCTGTTCACCGGCACACGTGGGTACAGACCTCCCGCTCCTGGTCCGGGGTCGCAGGGCGCTGGGATTTCTGCAACAGGAGGACCAATGCCAGAAGGATTAGATCTTGGTGCCAGGACCTACATCACTCAGGGACTCATTCACTTAGTCTGCCTTTAATTCTAAAACCTAACCCCCTGCAATGTTTTGGATTGCTGCTAACGTTATACTAATTAATTAATATTAATTCTACCTTAATAACAATGCTAGGGCAGAAGTTCCTGCTGCTGACGGTTAAGCATGTTTGTCTGTGTCTTTTAGAAATGGCAGAGCATCATAATGCCGAGGAAATTCTGAGGATAGCAAGAGACCTCGTCTACAAAGTGCAGACGCTGATTGAAAATAAGTGATAATGAACAGACTGTCATTGTGGGCCTCGTGAGCTATCGGTGGAGCATTTCTTGCACTTAACTTCAAAATGTTGTTCTAATTGCATCTTCCATGTAATGTAATAAATATCAAAGGGATTTGTAACAGACTTTTAAAACCAGAACTTTTCCTTCACCAAGATAAGGTTTGTGTTTTATAGTCCTTGTTACACTCACTTTGTATTTCTAGACAAAATCTTTTTGCATTGTCTTATTTCCCCTCTCTAGACGACTGTCTGTCTACATACTTGAGATATTAAAAAGGGGGGATTTGACATACTAGAACATTTATTTTTTGACTTACTGCACCTTTAAAGCCTGGATGCCCGTTGTGTGCTCTGCCAGAACCTTCCATGGCGGTAAGGCCAGGTTCAGCTCTCACTCAGGCGTTGCAGGTGTTGAACCGGGTCCTTGGAGGAGCACGCTCGAGGACTCATTGTCTATGTCCTGTCCTTGAACATGGAAGAGAATGCGTATGAGCTCCTGTTGCTAAAACATTTGGATTTGTATTTAGCAGAATATTTAGCAGCAATTAAAAGTAACGAAGGTTACCAGCTGGGAGAACGGCCTCAAACTAAGTAACAGGGTTAGTATGCGCAGTAAAGATCTGCTGAAAATGCGTTAGCCATTGCGGACTAGCTCGCGCTGTTGAGTCTTCACAGCCTACACATGCCACAGGCAAACCTTCATTTTACCTTGCAGACTTACTCTGCGAATATTCCCAGGTGCCACCATCTGCCTGAGTTAGTCCAGGTTAACGAGTTTAGCGCACAGGAACAGGTCCCCTGCTCATGCCAGCAGCTCCCACGCTCCGTGTCTGTGCGGAGCGCCGTGATGTTCAGAGCAGGTTCAGAGCAGACGCAGCAGAGCCTCGCCACCTCCAGGTTGCTCGGTGCGCACTGCCCGCCTCCTCCTCCCTGCTCTGCGGAGCTTTCTGGGAGGACGTTCCTTGGGATGCCACAAACACAAACCAGGTGCTCATCTCCTCAAGCAGGTATCAGCACTTGCAGATGAAGCAGCTGAAATTGTTGCAGGGGATCCGACCCACTTTGCCGCAGCACCGCGCTGTTTGTAGAGCCATCCCTGCACCCCATGGAAGTTCCGTGCCACTTCTTTTCCTGCTTGGCCGCATGCTTCAGTGAGCGACACACGCTCCGCTCCATCCTGCATAGAGAGCAGAGGTGACTGACGGTTAGCTGGGCTGCTGCCCTGGCGCTGCAGGGAGCTCTGCTGCTGTCCTAGCACTTCATCATGCTGTATAAAATCACCACATATACTCTACCTACTTTCCCAGGGCGCGTGTTGTTTCTGAGTAAAAGTGCATCTCTGTGGCAGCGAGGGAGGGAGGGAGCGGGGTTCTGCAGATGGGGTTCGCTTGCAGATCTCGTGGGTGCATGACCTGTGCTCCTGGGACGCCTGGGGACTTGGCTTAAGCACTTTCAAGCATTCCAAAGTGTTCAGCCCTTTGCCATTAGAACCTCAATGGTTTTTTTTTTTTAAAAAAAAAAACAAACACGCGACTTTGAATCTGAATTGTTCTGTTTCTGCTTTTTTGGTTTAGCCTTTTTTTTTTTTTACTCCCTTGATCCTTCAGAGCAGACAGGGTTACACAGCTGCGTTTCCATTGAACCATGTCAAGAAAATGCTGTGTGCTTCTCATAGGGCCGCAGATGGGTTTGGGTTGGAAGGAACCTTTAAGGGCCATTTAGACCAACCCCCCTGCGTCTTCAACTAGATCAGGCTGCTCAGAGAAGTTTACCTTAATTGGATCAGCTCACGTGAGCTTTTAAAATCAGATTTTAGCAAAAAGGGGTGTAGGGAATAAAATTACTCTGAAAATTCAAGTGCCAGTAGGAGGGATTTGCTCTAGTAGCTCTGGCCTTACTGCCCAAGCGGTGGGCACGAGGTGCGCGCTGCCTTGGGGCCCTCCCGAGCCTGAGCGTCGCCTGCGCAAGAAGGTAGATTTGGTTCTAGAAAGACCATCTGTGCTTAGAGATTTCTTCGTGATGGCAGTGAACTAAAAATGGTAACTAATAGTCTGAAAAGGGAAAAAAAATGCACACAAAGATCTTGGCTCAGCAGCCAAGCTCTCCCTAAAATTGGTCTTTAAAAATTTGAGAGGAGGGTAAACACACACACACACACACACACACTCACAAACCAGAAGTCCTCATCGCTGGTGCCTTCAGGGGTGAGCGTGGTGGTCTCTGGGCTCACGAGCATCACGGTCATAATACAAGCGAGAACAGATGAGCCCACTCAGTTCTGACAAAGGTGCCGCGGAGGAGGCTGCCGGGAAGGAAACCCCCTTTCTGCGCAGAGCAGCGCTGAAATAACAGCAGTGGGAGTTACAGAAGGAGAAAGTTGTGATAAGCCAGTACCCACCCCCGCGCGCCCGAGCTGGAGCACTCGGGACGGGGAGCCGAGGAGCTGCTCGGCAGGCGCGCTCGCAGCCCAGTCGCATCGCTGTTCGTAGCGGTGTCACGCCGTTTCACAGGCCAGTGCGTGTTGCTGAAAGGTCTCAAAAGCGCTTCTTCAGTTCGTGTGTTTGTCTGTTCAGTTGAAAATTGAAATAGTATTTTTCAAAAGATGGACAAGAGCAAGAAAACCCTCCAGCTCACAGAGCCTGAGGAAGCGATGTAAAAAAAATAAAACTGCACTATTTTTCTTTGGTATGTTGGGAATGTACTATACAACTCTGTTTAAGCCACAAACAAATCTCCGCGAACTTTGCTGTATTTGTTACAACATTCTGTCTAATCGTATTTTAAAACTACTGTGTATTGACTTAATCATTTTTGTTTGGAGCAGACTACTGTATTGCTCAATTATTTATGTTTAAATGTAACATATGAATAAATACTTATCTTCGAGGCATTCTGTGGAACTCTCTGGAAGCGATTTCTCTCCCCCCCAAGGTAATTTCAGAGACAGAACAGGGAGTCCTAAGGTCAGGGCTGTCTGCGAAAAGTGCAATATGTAATTAATGTTTCTATGACGAGCGCGTGTGAGCTGTTGTACTAAATAGGTCATCACCAAAGGGACTGCTGGCGTCCCTTCGATGGCTTTAAGGGTAGATTTAAGTTGCACGCAGCGCCTGCCTAGGAACACCCCCGGCCACAGCCTGAGCCTGGTGCCAGAAACCCTGGGGCAGGAGCGGGAGCAGCAGCCGGCCCGTGACAAGTGCTAAAAAAATAAAAGTTCCACCCTGCAATTTTAGGCCCGGTGGTGCCACAGCCAGCGTTAAACCCAACCGAGCTGTTGGGCTCGCAGGAGGGATCCTCCTCCACCGCTCCCAGTCCCCCTGCAAACCCCTTAAACCCCAGTTGCCCCCGCCCCGCCGCAGTGACCCTCCGCTCCCTTTTTCAGAGGGTGCTGCCTTACCCACCGCTGGGTTTGCTGCTGGCAGGTTTTGCAGCAGTTTTCCAGGTTTTTAGGCTGGAAAGCTCTGCCCGGCAGCGGGTCCCTGGAGGATAACAGAGCATTTCCTCGTTCTACTGTAAAACCGCCAACAAATGCCTCTGCTAAAGGGTAGGTGCAGCCACCCCCAGCTGCTGCTCATGGCTGTTACAGCTGTTAGTCGTGTATTTATCCCTAGAGAAGGGGTAAGCCCTTTATGAAGTGTATCCAAAGACACGTTGGCTTAAATAACCTTCCAGCGCCACCATGTCCTCTGCCTTCACCTCGTCTGCATGGTGGAACTTGGGGTGGGCAGGGAGACACGAGCGCTACAGCTGGGGTCACACACTGGCTTCTTTCCTACGGGACCTTCTTCCCTACAACACCACACACCCCCCCAGTGTTCTCTGCAGCTTCTCAGACACTTTTAAAGTAGATACTTAGACAGTTGTCCCCCAGAGCTGCAGCAACAGGAATTCATTTCAGCAAGTTGCAATCCCAATGAAGTTTCATCACCACGACAGCCTCACTGCTCCAGACTGCCAGAAGAAAACCAAACTAGAAGAAACCTCCACCGTTCCCTGCCCCTCTCCGTAACCCCAAGCCAGTGCTGGCAGCCTGGTGATGTTCCAGTCGCTCCCCCCACGCCACCACCAGTTTTGCCACCCACAGCAACTTCGGCCCTAACAGTTCAGTGCCACACCTTACGCTATCCGACTAACTACTCCAAGGCCTGCCTCCCCTTTCCAGTAGCTCACCTAGAAATGCTTTTAATAAAATAATAATAAAACCAACGAATAATAAAAAAACCAAACCAAAAAAGCTGACGCCGTGCAAGCACACGAACCACAACTGCGACGCCGCACCCCTCCCACACCTCCGCTCCCCGCACCGGGCCCCTGCCGGCATCCCCGCACCGGGCTCTCGGACGCTGCGGTAAACCCACACGAGAGCCCCGGGCAGGGGAGAGACACCCCGTGCTGGCAGCTGCCGCTAGATGAGGCTGTCAGCCCGGGGACGGGGGGCTGCCGGCCCCCTCCCTCCGCCCGCTGTGTGTGCACGGAGCTCCCCCACCGCCCCCGTACGCGGCCCGCGAGGAGCCGGCCGGGAACGCTGGGGCTGGGGCCGGCGGTGGATGCTCGAGGGCGTCCCGGCGGTTTTTGCCCCTGAACGTGCCCCCCGAGTGCCCCCGGTGCCATTCGCCCCCGGGACACCCGCAGCCCGGCATAGCGCCCTGCCGGGCAAGTCCGCAGGAACACAGAACACCCCAAGAGCCCCGCGCCACGGCCCAGCCCTTCGGGAGGTGACATCTCCCTGCCACGTCTCCTTTTTGAAAGTTCTGGATGTAAGAAAACCTGCGATGAACCATGCGGTGCGAGCACTCCGCCGTGCCCAGCAGGCCGGTACCAGAGCCTGTGCGCACAGACGCGCTCCAGGTTCGCTGTTTTTTTCTTGTTTGGGCTTTTTTTTTGGATGCGCGCTTGGACCAACCTTTGCTACAGCTCAGCAACAATTCTAACGACTCTACCAGACCCGCAACAATTGTGTTTTTTTTCTTTTGCTCTTGTCGAGACACCAGTTCTGCCACTTCGCAACATAAAGGCCACACTGCACGTCCCCTGTGCAACAGCCACGGTAAAACGCGCCACCAGCACCCCAGCCCCACGCGCCCTGCCGCCCACGCTTGCCAAAGCCCGCAGCAGCTCACCGGCTGGTCCCGGCACCCCTGGCTGTGCTGGAGAAGCCAAACAACTGCCGAGGGTTGCGGGGCTGACGACTTCCTTTCGAGGTGCCCCACACAGGTGTCCCGCAGGCAGGGAGCACAGCCCACCGGCTCAGGACCCCTCCACCAGCCCCAGGTGCGGCCGAGACAGCACCAGCCGGCCCAGCTGAGCCATCACCAGAGTCACCTGGCGGCTGCTGCTCTTCCAGCCCGAAAAGCCGCCACCCCCCGAACCGTATTCTAATATATAACCCAGAAGCTTATGCAGACCTGTTGTAAGGTTTGGCTGGAGACCAGACTATAAAATACTCTGATGAACAGAATCTCGCATGTCAAGAAAGCGGGCAAAGAGCGCTCAGGCCACCTCCATGATAACGGTGGCAAGTTACGGGGCTGCCTGGGCTGGTTAATAGCATCGAATTACCCAAACCCCGTGCAGGTGCTGCTGGGGCTGACCAGGCACCTACAATGAGTCTTAACAGGGTTTCAGTGGAACAGCTGCGTTTGGAAAACCAGCTGGGCACCAGTAAGAGCCCCTCGGCAGGCTGGGGCGGCAGGGGGGTCTGCACCCCGAGGCCAGGGATAAAGGCTGTTAAAACCCGCGGCAGCACTGGCCCTGCCCCGGCCCTCCCGGGGCACGAAACACCCCAAAGCCCCTTCCCGGGGCTGTCCCGGTGGCTCTGAAGCTCTGGTGGCCGCTGAGCCCTCCCCGAGCCCCCCTGACTCCCCCGAACCCCGCTGAGCCCCCCCCGGCCCGCTGTCCGGGCGGCCCCCCCCGCATTCACCGCCTGGGGGCCGCGGGGAGCGGAGCCGCCGCCGGCCCCCGCACTCACCCCGCAGCCGGGGAAGCCGGAGGCCCCCGCCCCCGCTCACCGGGCTGGGGAACGGGGAGCCCGGCATTGGGCTCGGCTCGGCCCGGTTCCGGCCCCTTCTCGCACCGGTGCGGCCCGGGGCCCGGCTGCCGTCAGGCGCGGAGGGTCCCGCCCCGGGGTCCCGGGCCCGGCCGCTCGGTGCGGGCCGGCACCGCCGCCCCGCGCTGGGGACAGGTGCGGGCCCCGGTCCGGCCTCGGTGCGCGTTGATTCGGGCTCACCCGGCCGCGGGGGGCACAGCCGGTGCCGCACGGCCGCGGGGGACAGTGCGTCCGCCCCAGCGTGACACCGGCGCAGCCTCGGCGTCCCAGCGCCGGGGGTCCCGGTCCCGGTAACGCGGGGCCACGTCCTCGCTGTGCCCGGCGCCGCGTCTGCCCGCTGTGAGCGGGAGGCGTCGGGGCGAGGGCGGAGCGCTGGGACCCCAGACCCCCGGCGGGACCTCCGCGGCGCGGCCGGGCCGGTGCTGGCGGCCGGGGGGGGCTTCGTGCCGCGGGGACCCGCGCCCAGGCCGGCCGGACAAACCGCGGGCGGGTGCGATCAGCGCTCGATTCTCGCTCTGCCGCGCATCGCCCTTCGGCACCGGGCTGCTCGGGGCTCCTGCGGGGGTTCCCCCCTGGCAGCCCGCAGCAGGGAGGGCACTGCCAGCCCCCAGCCCCCCGCACGGTGCAGCACCCACGCCAACGTGGCGCACGGGGAGCTGCCTGCCAGCCAGACGGGGACAAACCCGCAGGGCGGGCGCTGGGGGTACCTCCCTGGAAGCAAGCACTGTCTGCCACGGGCGAGCCTCCATCCCCGGCGAGCTGCCGAGGGCTCTGTGTCCTGCCACCAGCGCTCCTCCACACTCAAGACTCATTTTCACAGCACAAAGAAAAGGGTGCAAAATTAACGGGCCTCATCCTGAGCCACAGCAGAACCAGCCGTGCAACCCTTCCGAGGGGGCACGACCGCACCGGGCGGTCAGTAAGAATCCTGATCCCTGGTGCAGGGCCTTCATGTCCACTGCCCGGACGAGCAGAGCCAGCCTTGGCCACTCGGTTGGAAACAGCCAAACACAACGGCTGCACCCATCTCGTGCTGTGCTTATGGCAGTATTTAAATAATTCAAGATTTGGATTATTATTTCCAAGTTCTGTGCAACAGGAAGAGAGTGATGCTGTGACCGACCCTACCCACAGCCCATCTTCCTTAACTCTGAACATCTGTTCCCAACAACTGGTGTTTGACTAAGGGGGGAAATAATCTAAAAATAGTGTTACAATCAATTTTAATCTGCTCAAAATGGTAACGAGGGATGGAAAACAGGCAAGAAGTATGAGAGTTTGCCTCTCCTCACTCCGGTACCTTTTAGAATTAACATAAGAGTGAAAAGAACAACTGTCCGCTCCAGAAAAAACCAGATGCAGAGTCTAAGACTCGCCTCACCTGCGAGGTGCTCAGCAGCTGCCCCCCTTGTCCCACCCCCTCAAGGCCATCAGGTCCCAGTGCAGCTGAACGGCTAATTACACTTAAGCAAGTGCCTAAAAGTCAACGGACCGAGCCAGTGCCTGCTCAGGTAAGCAGAGGTCGACGGATTTATCTGGCCCAGACCGCTCGCCTTCGCTGGGGACACACATCACCGAAAGCAAAGGGGCTAAACAAGCACCCGCTGTGTCCTCACAGCAGGCAAAGTGCGTCTGCTCCCCCGCCCCCCGCCTCCCTCCCCAGGCGCACCGGGGGGGTCTCCAAACGCCCCTCGTCCCCGCCCAATCTGGAACAATTTTCACACTTTTTTTTTTTTTTTTTTTTAATGCAAAAAATTCACTCAGGATGCAAACCAGTCCAAAAGAGACACAGGCTACATACAAAAATCAGAGACACAATAAAGTCTTGCATTGAATGTCTATACGTATATAAACAGGCGTGCATACGGACAATCACACCGATACCGACACAAGCAGCAATAGCCTCACCTCCATCTAAACCACTCAAAGGCATTTCACGTTTTTTTTATTTCTTTTATTCTTTTGTTACAGAAGGCCACTTTTAATTAAAACAAAGATAAACGAGACAAGTAGTCCAACGCCAGCAGGCAGCGGCCCGGCCAGCCTTTGGACCCGCACGGTGCCATGCTGCATGCCAATTAGTTGGTGGTGCATTTCCTACCCGGACAGACTGCGTACAGTTTTAAAAGAGCAGAAGCCTCTGCAGAAGGGACATCACCTCTGTGCAGCTCTCTGCTATAGAACACAAACCCTGATCCCACCGGGGGCCGGCGGCTGCCCAGCTGGGACACCGGAGCCCTTCGCGCCTCCGACACGCAGCATTCAACCCCGGCACAGACCACAGACAGATACACGCTCGCTCACACACACACGCACACACACATGAAAAGGGGTCCAACCGCAGCAGCTGCTTCAGCTGTTTCCCAGGGTGTGAGAGGTGGGTCGCTGGCTGACACCACCCCACCTCCCCGCCATGTCCCTGGCCCTGGGAACGAGGCAGCCGCTGCCACTGCACTGTGCGTGCACCCCAGGACCAGTGTGGAGAACAGCCCACGACCCACCGCACCACGACCCCAGCAATGCCACAGGTGTGGGAAAACCCTCCTGATGGCTGCTGTCCTGTCCCCTCCGATTCAGCTGGTTTGCACAGCCTTGAGTAGCCCAGGCACGAGCAAAGGGGGGTGCTCCCCTGCCGTGCTGACCGGCGTGCAGCCCCTGCTCCTCCCCGGGTCAGCATCCCCCTTCCCAAGCAAACCCCTCACTGCTCAAGACCCTTCAGGGTGCCCCGCTCCTGAACATAAATCACAGAACAAGCATGCGATTCCTTCTCTGTGGATCCTCTTCATAAAAGAAAAATGCGCAAGAAATGCTTTTGGTCAAAAGCTGGCTCTCAGGCCCACCAAAGCTGTTTAACACCAGGGCTGGTGAAACAGGGCTGCCCCATGCTCGGCAGCCGCTACATGTCCGTCCCTCGCTCGCTCTTTGCAAATCAAACACCAGCAGAAACACGGCCTTGTTTGAAAGGCAACGGTCTGGCTCAGACTCAAACCAAAGTGATTTGTTTTACAGAACGGTGCAGTTCGCAAGACATTTTCAACTCTGGGAGCTGGGCTGCACCTGAAGCCCTGCACGGCCAGTCCCCACTCTGCAGCGGGCAGCAGCCACCAGCAGCAGGGCCAGCATCCTCCAGTCTCTCCTCAGTCTTTCCTGAGATCAGCGGTGGTTTTGTCTGGGAAAGGTGTGAGACAAGACCTGAGGATGTGGCCCCACGGCCGCAGCACACCGGCTGAGCTGGAGCTGCCAGCGGTGGGAGCCCTGGGGGAAGCTGCTCCGAGAGCCTGGCTGATGCTGGGTCTGGGCACAGGTCACCGCGTCCCCAGCAGTGGTGGCATGACTGAGACTGTGGACGCTCTCAATAATGCCAGAGTTTCTCCAGCCAAGACAATCCCTCACCCTGTATGAAGACAGGAACATAACCCTAAGCAGGGCTTTAAAACCCAGCTCATGAATTGGGAATTCCAAGACTTCCTACTGCTTGTCCACCCGAGAGCATGCAAAAAATGGCTATAATGACTTCTGGTACTTTGTCTGCCTCTTTAAAAACTCCTCCCTCTTCCTTTTAGTTCTAGAAAACCTGAGCAATCGGAGGATGAGCAAAGGACAGCGGCAGCTCCAGCCAGGACCACCACAAATGACACACAGCACGAGGCAGGGACCAGCTCGTGCCAGCGGTGCCCGTGCCGGCACCAGACCGAGGCGTTCACAGGACCAGCCTCGCACACACCATGCTCCAACTCCTGCTGCGGGCAAGCGAAGTGCACACAGGCAGCATCAGCCACGCACCCAACACACACCAACACACCGGCCCGCTGCCCCTCAGACCTCATTCAAGCAACTGCAGAGAATGTGGGAAACCAGGTCATTTCCCTTCCCAAGCTAACCTACAGAGGGTTCTGGCTCATTTTTATTGGTGAGGTCAGGAATACAGTCCTGTATCTGAAGTGTCAGCTGCAAGAACTTTTTTCAGGGTAATTTTAAAAGTAGCAGTTTGGGTTTATTCCTCTCTGCCTGCACTTGGCAGGTGAGAGTGGAAAGCAGCCTGAAGCAAAGCCGTGGACGTGCCGGCTGCCAGCCCGCTCAGCCCACTCCTCGGCAGCTGACCCGGCTTCGCCACGCACCGGGGCAGCCGTGGGGGCTCCCTCAGGCAGGCTCGGCTCAGGGGAGCAAAACTGCTCATCTGCTGGGAGGGCACCGTCCAGCTCCCCAGCCTGGGTAAACTGAGAAAGCGGGAGAGCATCTTCCCATGCGACGGTAGCTGGCCGAGGGGTTTGCTCACACAGATCGGCTGGTGTCCATTTCAAACACACACGACCGTGTCGGCTGAAGTTTTAAGCACAGATGAAGCTTCTGAGCATGTTTTTGCTGTCGGTAGTGTGACATGAACCGTGGCAAGCACGCAGGCTGCGAGGCCGGGAAGCTCAGCGCTGCGGGTGACGGGCCCAGAGCCCAGCCTGGGTGGAAGCACCCTCACTAACCTACAGGCTCCCAGTCAGGCTTGACAGGACAGGAACATTTTCTTGAAAACTACTACACAGAAAACCCATTTGCTATTTTTTCTGTGGTATGGTTACCAATAACTAATATTATTCAACAACAGAAGAGATTTCTTGTAAATTTCATATTTATTGAATTTTTTGGGACAAATTAGATCTTCTGAATCCCAAAGTGTACATATATATATATATTTATATATAGCTTTCTCCATAGGGAAAACACATATATCAAAGGAGGAGAGACATTTCTAAAGTGCCCCTTGTTATACAGTACTGAACATGACTTCTAAGAGCATTAGCGTAAATCTGAAGTTTCTGAGCAGGAATGACAGACGTTTGGAAAGAGGGGCTGTGGGTTGCTCTTTTCCCCACAGAACCGGAAGAAGTTTACTGGTTTTAAAAAATAAACAGAAAAACCCCAAAGAAACATTTCTGGTAGCCGTGGAAAAGGCAGAACAGAGCAGGGGGACCTAAGATGTCCAGAGCAGCTTACAGGCTGGCCAAGCGGCACAAGCTGTTCTTCAAATGAAGGTGAACACCGATGAAGGGGTTTAGACACAACTCCAAGGGGGAAAGAAAAACTGGCAAAGATGTGGGACCTGTACGTGAGCAGGGCAGCGAACCTGTTAAGCTTTAAACCGTAAGGAAGCTAAAGAGGAGGAGGTCAGCAGCATCACCTGTCCATACAGTAAAGGCCATCAAATAATCCACCAGAAAGCTCATTTGCCTGTATCAAATAAAATGGGAACTCCCCATCCCACACCCCTTTCACTGTGGAAAACACAGAGCAGCTGTATGCCTGGGTCACTGCTAGCTACCAGTATGGATCCTGGGATAAGAAGCCAACGGGGCTAAGGTGGGCACAAAGTTTTCAAGGCAGACAGCAAGCAGTCATGCAGACGGCACGTCAGAAGTGCAGGACCAACCCGTGCAGCCTGACCTCGCAGGTCCTGCCAACACGGTACGCAGGGAACATCGGGGACACAAAGGGGCTCCTGGCCAACACTCGCATGCTGAGCCCCGCTTCCCATCCTGGGCCTTTTCTCCTTCAATAAGCTCAGCCACTCCTGACTAGAAATGAGGCTTCCTGCCTCGATTTTGTTATTTTGTGAGCGCAAACAGTGAAGAAAGGCAGAAAGACGCTTCCTCCCACTCCTAACACCGCTACAGAAGGCAAAGCCACGCAGTTCCTCCTAAGAAGGGAGATGACCCTGTTGCCAATACTCAAGTTTTCAACATTTTCTGATGAGGAACAACTGTCTTGGTATCTAACGCTGATCTCCAAATACTGTCACAGAAACACAACGTCCCTGGGAAAGCACCCGCACACACAAGGAGTCGATAAAGCCCCGGCAATTCTGCTAACCCCACCATGCTCATGGTGCCCTACAAGTGAGAACAATCTGTTTAAATGTGGCTTAAGGATAACGAATCCTTAAAGATGTGTCCATTCCGCTGTAGAAACTGTGCTAGCAACACAGGCAAGAGCTTCCTGGACTCAAGGATGCAAGAAAAAAAAAAAAAGAAGTGTCAACTACAGAGCAACCCAGGGCTTCATAAACAGATTTAATGCAATTCTCAGCCATGTCTGCTCAGAAGGCACAATCACGCTTGATCTCTGTTTGCAGTAATTACTCCTGCTTCCAGCAGCTTCAACCACAGCATGGACGGTATGGAGCTGGCAAGTTTTCTTAAACCTCTGCCACCGTTCTCAGCAGCCCACAACCAGGCAAAAGCCCTGCTGGAGTCACCAGGAATTTTGGGCAGGCTATGGATCATGTTTTCCTGCAGAAGATCTCGACCCAAAACAAGATGTAACCAGCCAGCACAGCGAAGGTGTGACCGCAAAGCCCTGCCTTACCTCCTCTGAACGGGTGTCACTCCCGCAGCATACCTGGTCAGATACTAGCAGGGACCATCTTCCCATCCTGCCCCAAGGAAAACTTCTGCTGGCTACAGCAGGAATTTTGCCTGCGTTAAGGACTACAGAGTATTTGTTTTCAGAAAGAGAGGAAGACAAAGAAGAGATCATTAATAGCAGTACTACACACAAACCGGTGCAAGGACCGGCATATTCAGTCAGCAATGAAACATGTCCTAAGCAACTTCCCAGCCAGGCTGGCAAGTACCAGCAGAGCCAAACAAGATCCCTCCTCTCGTGACTCCGTGGGAGTTTGCGGTTGACTTCAGTGAGATCTGACCTAACCACCACCAAGGATGAACAAGAGGGTCACTTAGGATGAGGGGTTGTTCTTTGGTGCACGCCTCACTGTAGTCTGTAAGACACAAGTTATACATACTGATCTTCTGGAGTATACCGTTATCCTGTACAAGACTAGATTATTTCCATCCCCACCCCCCCACCCCCCCAAGAAAAAAAGATGTCAAAATCGCTTGCACTTCTAAGATAACCACATTTATCCCTTTCCTAATTATATTGACTCCCACACAAAAACGTGGTCAGTTCAGGAACAAACTAACAAAATCAACCCATGCAGCAAATCTACTTAATTTCTGTTGGTCTTCTTGTCCCTGGTCGCACTCTATCAGGCCACATCAACATATTGCAAGTTGCCAGCACAAAATACCTGCCTCTGCAAAACAAAAATGAACCCAAGAAACCTGGGGGCCTGGGACTGGCAGGAGAAATCCTGAAAGGGGGAGTGCCATGCACAGAGATCTGCAAAATCAATTATTGCATCAGCAAAACCAAGCCAAAACAAAAAACAAAACCCCCCAAAAACATCCAAACAAAGCATTGTCAACCATTAAAATAATAAAAAACTTTTTTTTTTTTGACACAGCTATAAAAATCAAGTCATTTATAAAACTGCAACAAATGAAGTCCGCTTGTGTATTCTTTTTCCTTTTATTAGACAGGACAGAGAATTTCCTTAAAATGCCGTAACAAGTCACAGTGATTCTAGATGGTTTTTTGAAATGTAATATATTGACGGGAAATACCTTTAACATGGTTTACCTTTAACATGGTTTAACTTGGTTGTTGGTTTTCGTGTGGGTTTTCTTTTTTTTTTTTCTTTTTTTTTCTTTTTTTTTTTTGTTGTCTACTGTAGATGTACCCTGGTCCACCAAACCATCTACCTTAAAGTTTCTTGTTTAGAGAGGACACTCTGTCTTCTTCCTCCAAGAATGAATTTTGTCTAATAATCCTGCAAAATAATCAACCTTACAAAAGGCCTTCTTCAAATGTTATATTTATATATATATGTATATACATATATATACACACACATACACACATATATATAAATATAGACTTCTATGATTTTTTTTCCCATTCTACGCAATGTCTCAATAAAGAGATCATCAATTTTTATTCTACAAAGAAGCAACACATAAAAGGGGAAAATTAAAAGTCTTAAGAACATCATATCCATATTTCACTGATTACACATAAAAGGAAAAAAAATCACCATGAACAACTGTCTTTGAAGTTTTCTCAGATTAGCAAAATTCAAGTGCAGAGAGGCCCTGTCTCTCGCTGCCAGCAGCAGGCTGGTTACTGGGCGGCTGAGGACAGCCCAGCCCGGCACCTTGCCACTCAGCGTGTTCTGCACTTCCCTCCCGTGGAGTTGGACGTGGTTGGAATGTATGGAGTTTAGGAAAGGTTCCCAACAAAGACCTCGCCGTCGGACGATCCCCTCTAGGCCAGCTTCAGTGTGCTCACTGGGAATGATGGCATGGTCACCATAGTCACTGGATTTAGGACCGTTTGCCCAACTAACTGCGGGTGATGGACAACTTGGGTTCCTACAGCGGGCTTGGCCATCACCGCTTGCTGACCAAGGTTTGTGGTTCCATTCACTTGCTGGTGCGAGATCGTGTGAGCAATATGGCTCACCACGGGCTGGCTGACGGCCACGGGCTGAGGGTAGATGGGCAGCTGCTGGCCCAGGTGGGCCATGTGGTTGATGGTGGCTGGGTGCACAGTGATGTGGCCAATAGGCTGAGCAGCAGTGGTAAGTTGCACAGGGCTGGATGTGGAAGGTGCAATGTGAGCAATGTGCTTGGTCTGTGGACCCTGAATCACGTGGTTGACAGTCTGAATGACCGAAGCGTGGGTAGTGGCGGTGTGGGCGATAACAGTCGATTGCACTGTCGAAGCCGCCACGATGTGAGTCTGTGCAGGGACGATCGCCTGCGGCTGGACCAGTGCTTGTGTCTGGATGGGAGGCTGTGAGTGGGCTGGGGTTTGTTTCTGCTGGATGGACAGGTGCTGAGGCAGAACTGCCGGGTGGTGGGAAGCAGCGTTTGAAGGGACGGCTTTCAGGAGCTCTGGGTGCTGGCGCTGGGTTAGTTTTGGTAATGAGTTCACTGGCCTGTCATCTTCCATGTCTTCATCCATGTTATCTTCACCCTCTGAAAAAATGAAAGGAAGAAACTCCCATAAAAAAGAAAGCAGAGCACAAACTGGACTAACCAGCCTCCCTAAAAGCAGCACAGACAGAAGAAACAACAGCTGGAGGAGTCACTGAGCTAGGGGCAGATGGCATGGCACGGCGCTGCATGGCACACTCCACTGAGCCCCGCGTGGGGTGGCACACCCCTCTCCTCCCTGCCTGTGGGCCAAGGACCTGTAGCCAGGCAGGTGTGACTACCTCGAAGCCCCAGCTAGAGAGGGGTGCTCACAACAGGCTGAGAGATCTTGCTCAGGAATAAGAGATCTCACTTGGCAGGCAAGGGGAGCAACGTGAGCAGAGGCAGATGCAGAGCACCTGGCGTGAACGCCATCTGGGCTGAAGAGGCTCCTTCTGAGAAGGGGACCAGGGTTTCCTTTCATGTCCAGTTGTTCCACCAACCGGTACCACCCCTTCTGCTTTCAGAGCAGGAAGGAAACAGCCATGGAGCAACATGGCAGCAAGTTCCTTGTCTGATTCTGGAAAATGGACTCTCGTCCAGTCCAGGAACTAATGAAGGAATGCAGGAACGTGCTGAGCCTGCAGAGATCAGGAAGACGAGCAGGGCACCTTGCACTGCCTGCTCTAAAGCCAGCCATGCAGTACAGATTAAAAACCTCGGAAGATACAGAAGCAGCAGGAAAACCAGGGAAGACATTTCCCTTTTGGCAAGCTGTGTGGTTAGTAGTAGCTTGAAGCGATCATTTTCAGCAGAGACCAGCTGGAGAGGTGAACAGTTGACACTCCTATTGACAAACCACTCCTACTCTCAACTTCCATCAGCCTACACTTGGGAGTCTATGAGTACGTTCAGAGGTGATGACCTGATACAAACCCGAATGAACCAGAAAACTCAGGTTTTCCATTCCTGGAACCTGCTGTATCATCTGCCCGGTGTGCCAAGAGCAAATGCTGTCACGATTCGAAGGAACTGCTGCAAATGGTTATGGATTGCTACAGCCTTCTCATCTCTGAAAAGCAAAGCACTGTCCATCCACAGACTGCCTATTCTTCCTGCTGCACCTCACTGGTACGGAGAAAAGCATGCACTCTCCTATCTCAGAAAAACTTCTTACTGGAAACAGCATGTCAGATATTCTTTAGTATCATTTCATCTTCACTGTGAATCCTTTTCACACAACATGAAGGCTCGTTGTTGTTCAAATGCTCTGGTGATCCTTCCTGTACCAACTCCTTCTTCTCTGTGTGGCTGAACTCCCTCCCATATCCATGCACAAACAGAATCATAGAATCATACAACCATTCTGGTTGGAAAAGACCTTTGAGATTATCAAGTCCAACCAGTAAATACATCAGGATGCTCATACACCACTCAGTTCTAATGAGCAGGGATGCATAGTTTGAAAGCAGGGATCTCCACATGAGGTATCAGCGGACTGAATGTGCAAACCTGTGCTTTGTACCTACCTAAAGTTTATGCACAATTTTCAATTTACTTTACACAAGCAGCAGTGTATTATGAGGCCAATATGGATGATTACAAATCGCTTGAAAAGCTTTTGCTTTATTCTGAATGCAAAGAAACCTTGATGATGCTAAATGAAGATCCCCACCACCACTATATAACTGTGTCAGTGGTGTACAGTGATAGTTACAAGAAGAGAAAAGTTGTGGGTACCTGATGCTGTCGAGGTAGATGCCTGGTCATCCTCCGGCTGAACTGTCTGTCGAATAATTCTGTCAATCTCCAAGATGTCCATCCACTGGCTCAACTCGTTCTTCAATTCTGCCAGTCGCTGCTGGGTAGCAATCTTCTCTCTTGCCAGCCTCTCCATCTCATGTTCATATTCTTTTTCCTTCCTCTTTAAAGTCTAAAGGCAGAGGGAAGAAAAAGAAATGTAAGGAAAACAAAGACAAGTACACTAACCTGGTCCCTCCCATGTGCAGAGCTTGCCTTTTTTTAATTACCAGTTACGCTGGTGTAAAATATGTTCAGATATAGTTAAGCCTTTCAAATTCAGGCAGAAAGGGAAAAGAGGAGAACTGGCCACAAAAACCTAAAGGGTTACTCTGGCCAAACGCCTTCTGCCTTCTGAAGGAAAACAGACGAGCCTCCAGAACTGGAACACTTAACTACGTTGAGTCCCTCTAACTCCAGGGGTAAGTTTAAAGCCTAGAACTCCTCAGGAGAAGCTGCAAGGCCTTCCTCTGCAAAGAAGTATTTCTGCCACTCTAAAGACAGAAAAAGAAATCTTCTTCCTGCATGCTTCCTCTTTTGCTCTAACCTCCCCAACAAAACTAAAAAATTAAGAACCAAGAGCACCAAACGACGACTATGACTCATACCTGTAAGGTGGAAGCCAGACCCTTCCCAGCACAGCACTTCCACCCTGCTGACTTCCTAAGCTAAACACAGGACACTGACGGCACATGTGTGCAAACACTGGCAGGAGAGAACGTCTGTAAGGACCCCGACAAACGGCTCACGGATGCAGCACGCTCGTGGGCCATGAAGCAGACTGTCTGAGGTCCCACGCAGGTGTTTGCTGGAGGGGCAGCAACACAAACCGGGACTCCTCTCTTCTGTTTCAGCCCAAGGGAGCTCCTTGTTGCACTCCAACATCAGTTTAGAGCAAGAGGGGTCAACACTCAGCTTCCAACGTCAGCGTCACTTCACCTGCCTTACGAAGTATTTGAAGAGGATTAGGGCTTATTGCAGACTGGCGGGACGGAAGCAAAGGGAGGGAAATGGTGCAGTTCCCGCTGATCGCCAGGCAAAAGGACATGAGACCGCTGTCAGTTAGCCACTCAGAGAGTGAGGCTACAGGGCTTTTACTACAAACATCTACTTCCAAGCATCCCTAAGGAAAGGAAGCATCTACACCAAGAGCAGCGCTCCTGCACGGCAACCGCTGGCCCATGGCTTGAGAAAGGTGGAAAATACCCCACATGCCTGCATGAAGACAGAAATCCCGTGCAGAAAACTCTGCTCTTATGCAGGAAGATAAAACCACAGATGTAGTGATGTATTTCAACAAGGTGCATTTGAGGAGGTAATGTCTTTTACTAAACCAACTGACAGTAGCTAAGGAAAAAAGACAAGCTTCAGGCACACAAGTTCAAGTTGGTCTACACAAAATCACAGTACATTTCCATAACCAGCACATAAACCACAGAGAGAGAGGGAACTTTTTCATGGTCAGAAGAAAAGAAAAAGCACAAGTACTAATTAGCTTCTGAGCAACACACACCACATCAAGAACTCGTGACCTAGAAGAGATGGCTAAGAGCCAACAATACCCTGCATCACAGGGGAAATCCTGGAGTCAAATGAGAAAGAACAGTGTATGTTCTCTTCAGCTAACGCCCACTCAGCATTGGGAATCTGATAAGTTCACCAGCAGGGAAGGGAAGAGATTCTGCGTCAGTCAGCACAGTATGCAAAACCGGCATACACTGCCCAGTACTATTAATGGGAAATAAAACCCATAGATCTGATGGGGATCAGTTACTGAGCAGTGCAGCAGAAAAGCAATAGCTGATCTTCCCAAAAGGTACTGGTTCACAAGATCTTAAGCCAGTAGTGTAGCACTGAACAGGAGAGAGAACCTGTCCCCCAGTCCAGGTCAGCGCTTACTATAAGCATAAAAGACAAAATAAGTAAATGTGCAAAATCACGTATAGTCTGTCCATTTTTCAAAGCTAAGTTTCACCACTGGGAATCTAAATCACATGCACATATCTGAAAATACCACCTATACGCAGCCTGCACAGATGCTCTGATTTCACTCACCGCTGGCAAACACTGAATTTAAAAGTAAACCTTACACTTAGCAGAGTGGCAGAGGATCAGACTCATGATCTTCTGAATACACACTCTTTATTTCTCTCGGAGTTCTCCAGGACAACTGCAATCAGAACCTGACCTCATGTGTTTCATTGGTTCTGCCGGTCTTTTGTCTCCAGTGTTAGCCAGGAATACATTTAAAGCCTTTTCAGCCAGGCCTTTAATTCAGCCTGAGCCAACACAATGACTAGGATAGCTCCTGCCTCCTTCGTATAGAAAAGGGTACCTTTGCCCCGATAATAACAAGACAAGGAAGTATTTTTAAAATGGCCAAACAACATGTATTAGCAGGACACAATCATTCCAGATCTGTAAATGGAGACAACTCCTCTCAAAAAGCTTACGCTTTGCCTCCTGGCACAGCTGGCTGTAGCTCAGCTAAAAGCCTCAAAATGGACAGTTTTCAGGCAAAGGGGGCAGTTTGTCCCTCTCGCTGCTTTTTAAACCCTAAGCAGGTAGCAGGTATGCCAACTCCTCAATACTGAAGTTTTATACTGGGAAATCCCAGCAGACATGTAGCCTACAGCTGTGAGAGGCGTCACTGGGGCAGCAGGCTGTCTTTTGGTGCAGGAGACACAGACAAGCAGGGACAGGGACTCCCAGAGCCCTGGCTCTGCACCAGCACCGACTTCTAACCTGGAGATTCACACGTGGCTGAAGCCAAAATCCATATGCTAGTTTGTAAGTCTCTTATCCTGCTGAGTGCGGCCAAAGCATTTCGCCTGACCCAGAAAACACGGTCGTGCTGCACATGTGCTTTGATTTCCTTGCAGCCAGAGGATGGGGATGGGATATAGGGATGGCAGGGAAAGCAA
Source organism: Falco rusticolus (assembly GCF_015220075.1). NCBI lineage: Eukaryota > Metazoa > Chordata > Aves > Falconiformes > Falconidae > Falco > Falco rusticolus. Next base: position 14,801,916 of record NC_051187.1, on the reverse strand, counting down.
AAGCACTGAGAAAGGCGCATGCTCCTGTGCTCAGGTTTAAATATGCAAGAAGATAATTCATCTGAATGTCTTCCCCCTTACTATATAATCAGGAAAGAAGCAAGCAGGAGAAAGTTCAAGACTAAAAATGCTGCGCACAGACATGAGCACAGCTCCTCTCTGCAGCTCTTCTCTCCAAACACGTTCTCCATGCAGGGCATAGCAACGAAAGGGCAGAACAGAGTAACATAGATTTCCAGGAAGAGTAAGCATGAAATCCACGCAGCCGCAGCACCTGTGTTGTGCACAGCACAAGTGTATTTAACCAGATTTGGCTTCCTTCCCTGCTGTGAGAGAAGACTCCCAGCACCAGGGGAAAGCACGACTGAGGTATGGGCAGGGCGGCTGGTAATTAGTTTACAAACTTTTAATTACTGAAACGGCAGGCAAACCCTTAGCAAGCACCAGGACGAGTCTCCCAGCAAGCAGATCCATGGAGCTCACTCTGTTGCTCTCTGGGTACCCCACTCCTCCAGCACAGGCTTTGGGAGCTGGCACTACTCCAAGCCTGGCCCTGTGGGCTCTGCCTCCCGCTGTGCTGCCAGCAGCCCCAGCGCTCCCCGTGCTGGGAAGCGGCTTGATGGGGTGCCAGCTCCTGGCAGCCACTCGCCGCAACCGCACACTCCCCCTGGGGCTCCTGCAAACGGCCCCCCCAGCCGGCGTGCTCTCAGGCTGGGTGCTCTCCAAGGGAAGCTGCTGGGGAGGCTGGAGGAGCAGATGGGCTGGAGTCTCTGCTGGCACTGGTAATCTTTCAAAAACTATTCTAGGATGCAATTCACTGCGGCTCACTTGGTAAAGATGGATCTCCCAGCTGAGCTGCTTTGACCAGATAATGAACTTGGTGTGATTAACTGGAGCCCTCCTCCCTCTCCTGCAGCTCTGCTCCGAGCACTGTCCCGCTCTCTGCGGGCACTGGCCTCGCAGGGAGCAGCACCTTCCCCAGCTCCGCAGGGGCTGTGTGCGTGCCCTGCAAGCAGGAACAGACCCATGGACCCGACCCTGACCCGCCGGCCCCTGTGCAGCAGTGGGCACTCATCTCCTGCACGAACCTGCCGCAGAGGGGCAGAAGTAGGGACCCTCCCAGAATCACTGAAAATCACAGACCCTCCTGCCTTTGTACTTCTTTCCACTGGCAGCTGGTATGGAAGAGGGTCGGTGCATGCCTTCCTGCATCCCCTCTGACCAGCATCACCAGCAGCCCCTTGAACAGAGGGCTATCTGGCATCTGCCTGTCAACACGTTATTTTCTGCAAATCATCCTGCCCATGTCAGGTGCCAGGTTTTTCTGTCAGTCAGTAGAAAGTCCATAGTAAGAGCCAAACCTTAGTCATTCTGACTTTGCTCACCTACGTACTCCCAAACAGAAAACACCTTTAGAGACACGCACTGATCTCCAGTACGTTTTTTCTAAAACAGCAGCAGTATCACAACAGATCCTACACAATAAAAAAAAAAAAAAAAAAAGCAGCCACATAAGTTTTAAAGTAAGAAGCAACCACACAGTCACTCCTTTCATCAAACCCAAGCCTTTGGGATCTTCCAACAGAATTGGCACATAAGGCTAGAGCTGAAACGGGCAGAGGGGACCCTGAAACTACATATAACCAAATGACTAGTTAAGAATGAAATTTCAATAAAAGGAATTCATGTAAATGCCCAACCAGCTGTCTTTGAAGATCTGAAATTTCATTAAGGCACCTGCAGCTGTCTGGTGCCAACCCCTTTGCTTAACCTGGTGCATGAGACATCGACCCTGTTTATTCATGGTGGAAGTCACTGAAGTTATTTGCACTTGTTTTCCCACCTCCTCAGAGAGTGGCGAGGACCTACTGGCACCTGGAGCTGCAGACCCCTGAAGAAGGCAAGGTGTTGCCATCCACAGTTTTGGTTCTGTTCTGTACAAAGCCACAGGGCTCTCACAACCCAAAGCTGGTGAGACTTGAGCACAACCCACATGTACCAAAGAAGGCAGCATGATTTCCACCAGCTCAACAGACACACACATACTCCCCAGTCCCAAGACTGCTCTTTTCCAAGCAATGAACTTCAGCACAGACCCTTCTCCTTATGTCTGTGCAGTGATGATTGTAGGATTTCTTTTTTTAATGTTAAGAAATTGGAAACCTTGGTTGCCCAGGCAACTTGTACTCTGCAGTGTAAGGAAGCTACATGAGCTACAACTTCAGAAGTGAGTTATTTTTCACTTCTATGCACTTAAAAAAATTCCACAAGAGCATCACTTAAAAAAGCCAGTAAATCTTGACCTTGATGTGGGGGAAGCCTATTTATCCTAGGAAGAAACCATGGATTTCCTCATTTTCATGTGAATCCATCCATGGCTTTTAATGGTTGGGAAGTTTTGCAAATCAGCTTCTGGCTCTGGTGAAAATGAGTTGATCGTTTCACTCCAAACATTTATGGTTCTTGCAGTTTAACTCCTAACCGCAGGCAAAATAGGGAGCTGAGGCCAAGTAAAGTGCACTGTACTTGTTTGCTGCAGGGATCGGATTCCCTACAAGAACAATTCTGAACGTGAAAGCTGCATTTAAAAGGTGTTTTTTGACATAGCCACATGCTTCAACACATGTGTAATATAAAGTACAAGAGTGGTCCCATGGAAAGCACACCTGAGTTTGAAGCTGAGAGCAAGTCTTTTGCTCAGAAACACCTGCAGAGGAGCAAGGGCCTGGGACCAGCTCTGACCGTAACCCTCCCCACAGGGCAGGCACCATCCCTGCTGCGCAGAGCAGCTGCTGCTACCCTACGCAGGTAGAAGTGGTGATGAGGAAGCAAGGGCAGCCATGAAGAGGTTTCCTTTATTTAAACAGCCATCACCAAATTAAAATCCATACACAGGTTTGCTCCCCATGAGGATCTGATTTTCCTCCTTTACATGTAGCTGTCAGCTTCAAAGCAGCCTTTACCCACCTTTACCCAAGACCAGCACAACTGCAGTGACAGCAAACACCTGATGCAATAGCAGTTGTAACATTCCAGTCCTGTGCCCATTCTCATGGCTGCTGTTTCAGAGCTGCTAGTTGGTCCTTGTGTGCATCTCACTTGCCGTTATTTGGTAAACAAACCAGACACAAACTACTGTTGTCACTCCGCAGCAACAGTCATTTGTCACTGTAAAGAATTTTCTGTTTTATAGCTGGCTGTAATTAAATTGCTTATTCTTATGTCAAGATTGAAAATAATTCCCCCAATGCTTTCTCTGCGCTTGCCTCCAGAATAATGCTCGCCCCATAGTTGGCGTTAGTGAGGTTTAAAAGGCCTTATTAAAAAGCTCCCCTTATAAACGTTATATTAGCAATTTTAAAACAAATTTTCAATTATAAGCTTTTCCAGAAGCTTATTTCAGCTGTTGTGTTCTAGCACATGGCATTCACTGCTTAAAAATTTCTCATCAATGAGCAATCATGCAAGTGACTTCCAATTTTGAGCCAGATTCTTTAACTCTTTGCTACTGGGATTGCAGCCACTGCAGCAAACCAGAAGCTGCTGGGCCGGGGGAGGTTCCTGAGTGGCAATCCCACCTGCAGGACCTCCAGGCAACTCAGCACAGACCTGATCCAGCTGGTCAGGCTTTCCACTGTTGTATGGAGCTTTGATTCCTACATATAACGGGGGAAAAAAAGCTAAACCCTAAGAAAAAGATCTTGTCTTTGCAGGGACTGCCATGGTGCAACAGATATACAGTATGAGCAGTCTACCAGCCTGTCTCCACAAGTGCTGCAACCAGAAACAAGAAGACAGAGGGATGCTGAGGAATCTGCGGTCCCCAAACAGCCCAAACCCCCATGGCTCTGTTGGCAGAGGTGCCACACTCACCTGTAGTACTTTGGGGTCTGCATTAGTTACACCAATTTTGGGCATTCCTACTTTGAATAGCGCTAAATTTTCTATCAAGTTCTTCAGGTGCAATGAGCGGTTTATTTAAAGCCCAGCATCTAGAGAAATTTCTTGCCCCAACCTAACCCAACCTGCTGCAATGAAGGAGAGCCCAGGAAAGCAGGAAAACTGAGAGCTGGCTCCCCCCACAGCATCAGGCCAGTGTCCCCAGGCTCTGCAGCGAGTGTGTGCACCAGCGGCGGCTGCCTGCACCAGCAAAGGTGACGGCACCCCATCGGAGCCTGCCTGCCAAGGACCTGCTCCTGCACCCTGGACCTCCCGGCCCCGAGCTCCTGCCAATGCCAACAGGCCCTTCAGTCTGCACAAAGCAGCACCAGGCAGGATCAGGCCATCAGCAGAGGTGAGAGCGGTACCTCTCCTTCTGCTTGTGTGAAACCCCGGCTGGTTGCCATAGGAACCAAAGCCATGGTTTCCATAGTAACTGCTTCATTCAGCTGGCTCTTGGAGATGAAATCCCGCAGTGCCGGATGTGCTAGCTTGGTACCACCGACTGGAAAATACAGGACACAGCACAACAGTACCACCGCAGTGAGTGACGCAGCTACCGCACCGCTGCCGCTGTGCTCTCCCCATGCACACCGCCCCACCGAGACCACCCACGTGTAGCTACACCCAGACAGGCTCTACTACAGCAGCTTCTCCAGGGCTTTTCCTGAGACCTTTTCTCTGTGTAGAATTACAGTCCCACTTTCCCCAGATACAATGCAAAATCACAACAGGCTCAACCCAAAGCTCTGAGGCGTTAACGCAAAGTGCTTGGCACTGGGGGAAACGCGGGGAGGGGTCCTGAGGTGACCAGTTCTCAGTGGATTTTGAGAAGTCATTGCTTGTGTGCTGAGGGAGCGGAGGAGCAGAAAAAGGACTTCAGGCTACCACTGTTTGTGCACCGATTTCAGCCTCCCAAGCTCTCATGAGCACCAAAATAAAACGTGCAGGGTGAAACAGAGACCATCTCACACTACCTGAGGTCTAATCACCAGCACCCGGCAGCAGGCTGATCTGACCCCAGGCGTGGCTGTTACCCTGCGGATCCTTAAAGGAGACAAGGCGATCTGCAGTGCGGTGTGAATCTCTGGGACTCACAGACTTTGCCAGCAGGCTCATGACCCAGGTCTTCCATGTGTTTAACCCCCGGACGAGGGAGGCAGCCAAAGAGCGCTGTTGTATTCTGGGAGGTGACCTCACCCTCACACGCATACAGCAAGCACCGTGACTTCAGGAAACGAGCGAGTCATTTGCTGCAGAGGCTGCACCAGCTTTTCTGCTGGTACAAGATAAGTGTGCTGGGCAGGGGCTTGTCATCATCATCTTTTTCTGCACTCACCACCATGCAATCTAGTTGTAAGGGAAGAGATGAATATCTAGATAGAAATACTTCACAGAATAGGAAATCTGCCTGGAGCAGAGAAAGCATGGGAAAATGAGAACATGCATTATTATTTACATTTATTATTTGCACATTGTTAGCACTTAAGACTCCTGACAAAAGTACCCCAAAACATCAGGCCATAATATCTGGAATAAAAATACAGCTGAAACATGGCTATTTGCACTGCCCTTGCAGATCCAAGAGGACCCAGGCTCCTGAAGCACTGCTCCCTGGACAAAGTTCAAACACTTACTAAGGTAGAGGGTAGGAAGAATCCAAATCAGGAAGACAAAGAATAAATTCAGAAAACAAAAAGGAAAAACCAAAAAAAAGCAGCAAATTACTGGAGCACACATAGTACAAACATAAATCAGGGAAAGACACAGCCATGCCCAGGGGCCAATCACCAAAACCATTCTGGTTTCTACCAGTTTACCAATCTGGTTTACTCCTTGATATGACCCTCAAAGTTAAGAGAGATCCAATGTTAAAAAACCTGAAGTGTTATTTGCAATGACTAGGTATTAAGTTTGGTCACGTGGTTTTCCTATTTTTATTTTTTAAAGTAGTTTCTGTTGTTCACAAAATAAGCAAGATGTTTTTAATGATGCTAATGAATTCTGGATGCCCCAGAGATCCCAAAATACTGTCGTGTTTGTTATTCAGAAAACTGTTATTCAGAGAAATATGTCTCTGGTAAAACTGTAATAATCTTCTGCAAGCAAAAATAAAGTGTGCTGCATTTCAAGGAGCAATTACGATTAACGACACAATTGCTGGATGTGGGACCCTTGCAAGTCCTTCTTGAGCCTATGTGATGATGTACAGACAGCAGTTCTGAAGAGCAACAAGCAGTTATACTTCAGAGCTACAGCCAGATCTCTTACTACTAGAGATGAGGAGGAGATTAATGTGGAGACATACTATCGCTACATCAACTTGCTGCAGTATTCTTGTGTTTTTCCTGGAGGCATCTCACAGCAGCCACTGTGGGAGACAAAGCAGAGAATTGGATGGGTCCTGGGTACGGCGCTCCCTTTGTTCGTATTCGTACAGATTTGGCTCAGACAACAGACAAGATGCACCACGAGCTGCACATCAACATAAACACTGCCGGGCTTAGAGCAGCTGCCTGGGGGAGCAGGTAGGTGAGGGCTCTCCTGGAAGAGAAGCACACCTCCCAAAACAGTGATGGCAGGTGATGGCAGTCAGCAACCGTGAGTCCTTACAGAAACACCATCCCCAGCAGAAGAGGACCACCCCACCACATGTGTACTGTGACAGTGGGTCTGAGGTGCTGAGGTCCTGGTAACTCAGAGAAGGATGCCATCCTTCCGCACCACCTCTCTTCCCTGTTTCTCCATCCCCATAAAGAGGTCAGTGCCAGTTACTCACATCCTGATGGCTCCACCTGTGGCCCACAGAGCAGATCTGGGTCACCAGAGGATCTCTCTCGACCCATCTCCCTCGCTACCATAAAAACTAGTTGGTAAACACAAACCAACTCCAGCACCTGTGCAAGGCCACTAATCAAAGCTGTGCACAAGTGAAAATCCTTGCCTCCATGCTAAAGGGTTTAGGGCTGCAAGCGCTGGCCAGCACAGCAGCTGTGGTGCCCACCGTGCCTGCACACTGCCAGTATTCAAGACTCCCCACCGCTCCCCATGAAGGTGGTCCTATGGCTGAAGCTCCTCCACACAGCACAGCATGCCCCACTGGGCTGAGAGATAGCCTTCGAGTAGGAAAAGTCCCAAGAAATTCCTAAATACGAAGTGATAGGAAGGAGCCAGCTGCTGGGGACAATCAGCTCTGAAGCACCACACACCCCACTCCACAAAAGCACAGTATAGCAAGAATCAACCAGCTTTCTGCAAACCCACCCAACCTGCGCAACATTAACGTCACTGCAGAACATTTGCAGAATGAAATCAATCTTCTTTTAGAGACATTTCAAGGATCTCAGCCTTTTGGGAAGAGGACCAAATACAAATTTTTCTTTCTAATGCTGCAGGAAACTGCACGATCACCCTCAGGAAGCTAGTTCCTGTTCTCCTGAAATACAAATATAGGGAATAATTCGGTACCTGCCCAACAGATGGCACACAACTTGTACAGGACAACGGGTCACCTGACATCTACCTTCCTTTTTCAACCACAGCCATCATTTTCAATGACATAATTTTCCCTAAGTGCTGTCTCAAGATGACCTGAGCAGCCTGGTTATTCAGATCAAGATGTATCTCAGTATGACAGGACCAGCAGTCCCTACTTGACATCTCATTATCAAGACTGCAGACTGTATTTTCTCCTATGGGTGTTATACTGGCTGTCCCTGAATGAACAGTACGTCACCAAGGGAGATTTCAGAAAACAGTACTAAGTTGACAGTGAAAAGGACATTCTAAATCTAAACTGGATATAGTATTTTAACTCATAATGATGTAAAAGATGAGTAAGGCAGGATAAAAGAAAAATAAATTGGGAAAATTAATCCATTTTTTTCTGGTTTGTTTGTTCGATGCAGGTGTTAACCTCCTGTGCAAAGGCAGCTTCGCTGTTTCACCGGGTCGCCCAGCTTCCCACAGCCTGCATGGGTTCTCCCCACAGTGACAGTGAAGAGAAAAAGATGGAAAAGAAATCACAGCTGCAGACAGAAAAGTGTTCGGATAAAACCACAAAAATTGGCAGGGCAAGTCCAAGGCACAGGCAGGATCAGAGTCACTATTAATTTTTGATAAATAACAACAGAGACAGGGAGCCTTTTAAAAATCTTGCTTGTGCTTCCATGTCCTCCAAAGCATGTTTTATCAGTACTTCTATTACATCAGAGTAATACCAACACAACAACAGGACATTAAGCCAATACCAACTTCCTGCTGCTGTATGACAGTTTCAAAATCCCCCTCATTTATTATTTTGTAGCTGACAATGTCTAGCGAGGCTGCCACCAACATCTACAGCTGCAAAGCTCTGTAGTACACGGGCTGAACTCTGCTATACATAGGCACATGCAATTGTTTTCTTGCAGCTATTTGTAATCTTAATTGGCTGGTAACTACTTACTGTAATTTTAAAGAGTATCAACACACACCTTTGCTACTCCTAACAAGAATGGGAATCCAAACTACCCTTGTACCTTGTGCCACGAGGCCCCTGACCTCTTTCCTATCAGGCTCTCTGGGAAGAGCAAAACCACAAAATAAACTAAACAGTTACCATGTCAGTGGGGTTTGTTGTGTTTGGGAGTTTTGCCTTGTTTTAAAGGTAGGTGACTTTTGCAACATTACACATAAATTAAAGCCCATGCAATCAAGCTGCAGTTATCATGGCTTGCGTCACATCATGTGCACTCTCTTCTGACAGCAGATGACAACCAGCACAAGCACCAGGACCCAAACAGGCTGCAACACAACTGTCATTTCAAAACGCTGTGCTGTGCTCCACTTACAGGTTGTTTTGGTTTTTACAACCTTGAGTGCTTCTTTAAACTACTACTTAAATGACAGCAGTATGATAGATGTAGATTCTCTAACAATTAAGAAGTAACATGTACAAGACTTATAACTCTGTTCACCATTTCTAAACTCTCGTGTATGAGTCACAAGCAAGACACAGTTAAAAAAAAAAAAATCACCATCCCTTTTGGCAAAGGTTAAGAGCGAGCTTCCACTCACCCAAGGAGGTTCAAATGCTGGGCATTTTTAAGAACTCTACTGCATGACATGTTTTGTGGTCACTCCTGAAAATAAAAATCCACAGACTGCTCCCTGGATGGAGCCTCCCTCCAGGCAGATAATGCTGCAGCTGGGGAGTGATGGCAGAGGATTTGATTTCAGATGTCTGCAGCTGCCTGGGAGCCCACATCAGTTTTGGTGGTTGTGCCAGCTCGAGCACAAAACTCTGATTCAGGATGGGAATCCCGTGTTTCTTCTACTCAATGACCACGCGAGTCACCCAAAGGGAAAATGATGCCAGCACTACTGCATGCTAAGCACAGTCCCAGGCCACATGCTGGAAGCTATGAAAACACGCCTGACAGTGGGAACGCTGGCTGGCTGGCTCAGCCTGGCACGCTGAGTGCCAAGGGACTGGAAGGTCTCCGAGCACTGCCCGGCTTCCCAGGCTGAGCACCTCATCTCCTGTATTGATATAGCCTGATGTCATGCCTCTGAAGCTAAAACTGATTCTTAATGACTCCATTAAGGGCAGGAACTAGACCCTGCACTTGCTGTACATGAACAACACTCACTGACTCCAGTGGGAGATCAGCCCTACATCCTAATTCTTACCTGTTTCACATCTTTAAGCAGGTTCCAATTTGCTTTACTTTACTAAACAATAATTTTTTACAGGTCTTATTTCTCATCACTTTCTGAAATCTAGAAATGACACCACATTGCATGACTACAGCCTATTGTTGCTGGAAGCCTTTATTATTGGCAATGAAATTCAGGCTAATTAGACAAGATAGAATCAATTGACTGGGTCAGGTAAACAACATGAAGAAGCACTGCTTGGCATGTGAGTGCTGTTCACATGAAGGAGGCACTGAAAGCACTGAGCCAGTTCTTGCCAGGCAAGTTTTATAGATAAGTATATTCAGCTAGTAGCTGGCACAGAATAAAAAATTAACTGTTACAGCTATACTTTCCAAGGTGGGGAAATTAATTGGATTCAGCATCACAGTTTGCCTTATGCATTTTGATCGATAATCCAGCCACTACAGTGCTTGAATGTAAATGGGTTCTGGTGTTTATACAAGACTAAATGCTAACATCAGATGCGTGGCATTTCTGTCCGTGGTATGGCATATGACATTTGTAGTGTCCTCCATCTATATTAACACCTAAACCCTAACTTAAGCATCACCATGGGACTTTAGAAGTCCACTGGTCTCGTTCTGGTCCTCTACCCTAGACAGGGATGAATTATTGTGCTCAGGCACTGCTGAAGCAACCAATAAATAAAACCAAACGAAAAGAAGAGATGCTGTGGTTATTAACAGGAAAATATAACAAATGTGAAAACAGTATCTGGTCTGTTCACATGTTCACAAGATCAGCTTAAAAAGGACAGCACAAGGGATTTTTTACATGCACTATTTAGGCATCTTTCGACAGTACTTTGTGTATATCTGCCCTTAAGGCAGCCAATTCTGTTGTTTAGTGTTGGCATAGGTGGGCAACTGCATCATTTTTAGGTGCACAGCATGTTGCTTCAAGCAGTTTGAAAAGCCAGAGAGAACAGGCAAGGAATTTAGGCAATTTAAACATCTCATATGAACAATTAGCATAACTTATGAGCACAGGTAAGTCACATTACAATGGATTTCTACTCTGGGCAGAAGGTCAGGAATCAGCCCTGTAATTCACTGTTTGTCTTACGCAGCATTCTGTGCTCTGCTAACCTGAGGGTTAGTTGATGACTTGTGAACATACCACCTGGACAGGAGACGCTACAGAAGGGCACATTCTGTGAACAGTGGTGACAGCAGACACAAGGAATGTCAAAATAACCAACTAGTGCTAATGGTGAAAAACTGAACCAGTCTCCTGCATCAAGGTAAAATGACTGCTGTTGACAGGTCCTCTGCTGCAGGATTATGGTTTTTTGTTTACAAAGGAGAGTCCCTTCTCCCACCTAGGATAATCGCTTCTCTTTCTATGCCTATTGGTTAGAGTTTGTTGAACTACTATTTCTCCTTCCACCTGACAATGATCTGAGACCTATGAACTTCTGTCCTTGCTTTAACTTCAGTCTAAAGCAGTTTTATATGACAAAGGAAAGTAACATTGATCTGGGCAGTGGTGACCTAGCCAGCAAGTCAGCTGAGGCCACAGCACAGCCATGTGAAGTCAGTTCAGCTGAGGATGCTCACATTTGTAATCAGATGAGGAAACCAGGCACAATTCCCTTTAAAATGAACAACGCAGTAATTTACTTGGGAATGTAAAGAGATGTCAATTACCTTGAGTCCAGTACGCTATGATGATTTTATTTTTTTTTAGCATGAACATTTTTTTTTTTTTACTCCTAAGAAAGGCATCAGATCACGGAAACCGTAAGGTGCTGCTTCCACTCACCGCAAGGAGCCGGGAGGGAGCTGCAGCCTAGCACTGCTCCAGCCTCAGCCAGGTTTGGAAGGGGAAGATTTCCATCATGAAGATGGAGACTATTTTAATATGGTCAAATATTTCTCTGGTTACTTGGTCTCCAGCTCAAGTGACAGCAAGAAGCCTGCAGCCTGTCCACACAAGCTGTCTTGTAGCTTTTGAATGGCTTTGCCACTCACTTACACACTTCTCTAAGTGCATACAACCAGAAAAATCAAAAGACTGGTTTTCATCACATATTTATCTGGGTGATTCCTGGGAATCTACAGGCATGGCCCAAGAGGCAAGCTTTCTGCTACTGCCAGCCAGTGGCCTTGCTACAGTGCCCATCAAGTCAGTGGGACATGGGGTACAATGCCAACACCAGCTCCTGGGGGAGACAGAAATTCAACCCTTCCTGCTCCTTCCCAAGGCAATAAATGACAAATTGGTCACATTTTAATTCTAAGTTCATCACGGCTATTTTCTCTCTCTAATCCTAAAAGCAGCAAGTAGGACTGGTAGATGACGTCTATAAATTTGTAAAGTCCATTCCTTAAATGGAGCAAATACTCCTCTCTGTAGGACTAAGGCTCAACATCTACCATCACAGCATCCCCCCCCCCCAATACTTTTGAAACATCTGAGCAGCCTGTGCAGAAGTTTGGATCGCAGCGACGCCCTGCTTTGCAGTCTTCAAAGGATTTTACTCTATGTCTTTTGCACACCCAGGGAAGCTCAGCTTTGTCTAATATTTTGTAAGCACATTATTATTTAGTCAGCATTTGACTCTAGCTGTAGTGGGGAAAACGGCAAACAAGCAGGACTTGCAGTGTGATCTGAAATCTGCTAGGCTGTGGCTATGCTGCTCGTGAGCTGTCTCATTCTGGCTGTCCCAATATCACCTGGTGAGCAAATCGCCTGGAGGTCATCTTACACTAAATATGCAACAGAAAATAACCCCTGAAACTGGAAGGTGTTCAGGTGCCATAGTGACAGGCACAGTTTGAGAACACAGAAGAGAAAACAGTCTTGCTTAAGGGCTTCAATTAGCTTCCAACTAAGATGATTACAACATTTCCTAGCAGGCAAGGAATCCTTCAAAGAGAATCAAATCAAAACACCCAGCTGCACAGATGTCCTGGCTATGAACTGTGTCTGACGTCTTCTGTGCAGGGCCCTGCTCCCCAGCCACACCAGCAGCGCCTGCTCCAGCACAAGTGAAGCGTGGTGCAATTCCTCCTCACAGAGTGGCTCTCTGGTGAGGTGACAGGTTTGACCTGCCTGGTCCTTGCTGGGGGACACTGTGTCAGTGGCCTGCCTCAGCCAAGGGGATGGGGCTCTGCTCTCTCAAAGCAAAAACATTTTCTTCCCACTGCTTTTTTTTTTTTCCACATCACTTCATGCATCTTAGAAACTTTCCAGAGGCCGCCAGCATTTTCACTCATGTTTTGCTGGGAGGAGAGCGAAGAATGCCAGGCGAAGCAGCCCACATAACAAATGTGCTTCGTCACAGGCTCTGCCGCTCAGGACCAGAGCCCACCCCGCTGCTGTGACCCGCCGGGACAACTCCCCAGAGCCACAGCACAACAGCCTACACCACCTAAAACTGAATCACTATTTAAAAGGATTATTAACTTCCAGCTGCATTCAGCCTAATTTCCTTTGTGCAACAGTGTGTTTAATCGCAGAGATTCTAATTTACTATTGCAAAGCACAAGCCCAGCTCTAAGGATAAATTAAAGTAACAGCTCCATGGGAAGTTTGGAATTTAACTTTCTGACTTATCTGATTTGATGCAGATACAAATATTTAAATCCAGCCAAGGAAACAAACAGTCTGTTTCCAAGAAGTTCCAGCTGGAATAAGGGAAAAAGGATTTTGTAGGAAGAGAGGTTGCAACAATTAGTGCACCATCATACTCCTTGCGGGCACAGATCATCAGCCAAGCAGAGCTTCAGGGCTGGCATGCCACACTCCTCCTCTGCAAGACTCATTTGGGTTTGGTTTTTTGGTGGGGTTTTCCCCCTTTATTGAAAAACTACGTTGCTATACTGAGAGTAAGAGGTTTTGTTTTTAAATCTCCTTTGTACAATTCCCCTGTTCTCTTTTCAAGAAAGAGAGGTAAGCACCAAGCCTGTCAAGTGAAACACGCCGAGTCTGGTGCATGATTTGCTGCCAAGAAAGCAATGGTTTGTTAAATTCTTTTCTTGTAATCATGACCAACTCTGTGCTCCCGCCTGCAGATTAGGCTGGGATTCATCTCACCCCTCCTCAGCTGGTAAGAGGTGTCCCAGCCCAGTCCGCAGTCCCACCTATGCTCTCTGTAACCCCTGGGGAGAGACAAGCATCATCTGCAAGCAGTTCATCTCATCCCCATACTCACGTGAGTTATTTTTCTTGAGAACGATATAAGCTAAAATCAAAATGATTTTTTAAAAAAAATATTTAAGATTAATTTTTAATTTTGAATTCTGAAAATTCAAATCAGATTTCTCATAATCTGGTTTTTTTCAGGCAAACAAACAGAGCACTCAAATTTTTAGCTCAACTGCATCCCGTGATTCAGGCGCAGACCCACGGCGAAGCTGCTGCCAAGGAAAACACTCTGCTTCAGGATACTCCCTGCCGCTTGCGAGCTCGAGCAAGCAGCTGCCAGAGACGCTCTCACCGCCCACAAGAAGGAGGAGAAGGCCAGGCACTGCAAGCAGCAGACTGCACCAGCCAGGAGGTTACACAAGCAGCATGGCCATGCTGTGTCCATCACCCGCGGGGCAGCAAGCCAGCCCAGCTGCCGGTGCCAGGTCAGGCATGGCCACGCAGCCCACCAGCTCACTTGCCAGCCACCCCGGGTGGGCAGTCACACCACAGGAGGGCTGACGCTCGCCATGTGCTTGCTGCACACGTGGATGTGGACACTGCACTGCAGTGGCAGTGGCCAAAGGAGAGGGGAAGGTGGCCAGGGCAGGCCTCAGGTCACCATGACCTTCACCACCATGGCAGGTGAGCACCCGGCCGCAGGCTGGCTGACCCACCAGCCTCCTCCCCCTCTGCTGGCAGCAGCCCAGGGCCGATGGACAGACAGATGGATGCAGCAGCATGGTTGTGGCCACCCTTGGCCTGTCACACGGGGCAGCTCTCCTTTGTGGCATGTCCAGGTCCAGGCAGACCCCTGCCCAGGGAGCAGGTGCTGTGCCCGCAGCCCACAGCCTCAGGGCTTTAGCAGGGTTTCGCTCCTGCAGACACCTCCTGCACCCCACCTGCACCTTACCCCCCAGCCTCCTCTCCCACCCAGCGGGGCCCGCTCAGTGCTGGGGTCCTGCAGCACCCCAACTCCACATGTCCACCACAAAACCAGCCCTGTTACCCTGTAAGTGGAAAGCTACAGAGACAACATTTGGACAAGTGGGTTCAATTTCTCTGCACTGGAACTGGTGGGAGAAGTGGAGGGCTGCTCCCTGGTGCTCCCCAAAGCCATCCTGCAGGTAATGTGGGCAGCCGGGGGTTTGGGATGCTGACACTGGCATTACACACCCGAAGACAAGTCACCACAGCAGTTTCTCCTGCAAGCCATGATGTCTGTGGTGCACACAGGCAGTGCAGCAGGTAAACCAGAGCTGTGCAGCTACAGCCACCTATGGTGTGACAGTCCCCGATACCGGGATGTAAATATTACACTGTTAACCATCAGAACTTCTGCATTTTCTCTTCACTGAATGATTACATACAGTGCAATTTCACCACCCTGAGACCCCCTTCAGCCCCAGATGATGGGCACACAGAACAGCACAGGCACACCAGAGTAGCTGGGCAACAGACTTGATCCAAGCTATTCCGATTCCCAGAATGGATCCATGATGGGAAAAACAATTCAAAGGTGGAACTGAAACAGACCCTGAGTGGTAGAAACTTAAAAGGAAACAAAATGCCATTCTGAATCTGAGTAATTTCTGGACTATCATACAAGTAGTTTACACTTTCTAAGAGGTCTTGATGAGTTTAATTCCTAGCAACTTGCGGAGATGTTGGTACGTACGCTTGTAGGTAGCATAAAACTGCACTGCATCTAAGCCTCAAAACACTTCACAACAGACCCAGAGAAGAAAGAGGAAGAATCATTCATCCCTGACATCCTCAAAGAGAATTTTAAGCTGTCTTCCAAAAGCACAGAATAAAAGCGCTGCCAGAGTGCAGAGTCTGCTCACAGATACGTCTGCACCTGTATCAATATTCACGGAGTGTCAGCTACCATGCCAGAAACAGCTCTCTTCATTACATCCTGACTCTGGACTCAACCCCCAAATGCGACAGTGGGTGACTGGGTCACTCCGTCTCCCTTACTGCTAATGGAAGCTCATCTCTACCAACACCAGCCTACCTGAAATCAAATTAAAGGCTCAGATCTTTTCTAATGCCCATTAGGCTACAATACAAGCACATCTCCAAAAATGACTACTTTAAGCAAAATAGATTTTCTCCTTTTCTTTGCCATCTTCCATTACCTGGGTACCATTAGAACTTGCCCTAACCAAAGGCTCTTCAAGGGAAGTCACCAGTGAAGACTAATGAGAAGGGCTGAGCTGCTCTAAATCTGAAAGGTGATGAGTCATTTTTAAGTCTCCAAAGTAAAGTTGATGCAAGTGGTCAATATGCAGCACTTCTGAACACAGGAATGAAATGGTATTTGAGAAAGACTGAGGAAACTGGGAAGAAAACGAGGAAAAGAGATGACACTTTACTGTGGAAAAGCCCATTGTG
The DNA here is from genome assembly GCF_015220075.1 of Falco rusticolus. Lineage (NCBI taxonomy): Eukaryota > Metazoa > Chordata > Aves > Falconiformes > Falconidae > Falco > Falco rusticolus. The sequence continues at coordinate 14,785,743 of NC_051187.1, read as the reverse complement.
AATATCCTCAGTACCCTTTATTGCAGCAAAATGTATGAGGTCTATCAGCGCTCTCCATTTGCACTACAAATTTAGCAACTCTTCCATTTTCCAGATGAATTTTAATTGCATTACATGCTATTCATTTCACAGTCACAGAGGACAACTCTAAGAATTTCTTTTGTGCTACCATTAACCACTTCCACAAATACTAAACAAGCAAACTAACAATTACTTCACTCAGTCTGTGAACACCACAACTCAATTTTACCTTTATTTTCTCACAGACTCATTCTTGGTACCCCATCCACCTAGAGCTTCATGCTGCAACCCCAAATTCCAGTCTTTCCCAGACTCCAAGCAAATGACCTGTACTTAACATTTCCACCTCATCAAAAATTTGAGACATTCAAAACCGTTGTGGAAGTCTGCCTGTTTTGGTTAAGCAAACAGAAAACCTCCCCAAAACATACAGATTATAAAATTCACCTTAGTCCAAAAAGGAGCAGCTTAAATTTATACAGCCTGGATATCCCCCTTTAAAGATCATCTGAATTATCTGTTTGCTGCATCACCATCACTGCTATGGATTACCGGTGGTTTACAAGGCACTTCTAGTATAATATATAATATATATGCATGAAGCAAGTGTTCCTAGATGATCCAAATGTTCTGGAAATCTGGAGTTTATAAATGACTATGCTCACACGGGAGGAGAGGGAGGAATGGGAGATTTTCTCTCCCCTTCTTCCTTTCCACTACAGGAAGAAGATAAGAAACTTGCTTTAAGCAAAGTCAGCACCTTTGTCTGGTTTCAGTAGATAAACTGCTATACAATGACAGCCAACAGTAACCCGAACGCTATACATACCTGGATGTATCGCAAGGCACTCCTTAGGACGCTGAGGTTTGAGGTCTTCTTGTCATCTACATTGGGGATGTTGCGTTTTAATGTCTCAAAGCATTCTTTCAAATGTGCACGTCTAAAGAGAACACAGGTGTTTTGTCAGCTTGTGGGAGTACACGCTAGAAATCAGTTTAGCAGAGGGCTAGAGCTTAATTTGGGCCTTAATCCAGCAAAGCACTTGCACATGTGCATAGCAGTCACTGAGACTACCTGCATGATTACAACTGAACCAGCTCAATCCAGCAGAAAGACAGTGGGGTTGTAGGCCTGGATTCTAGTCCTAACTTTGTTAGGAAACCATCATGCAGTCTTAAATGAAATATCTCCCTGTGCTGTGGCTTCCACTTTCACCATACTTCCAATTTGGTTAGTTAGATTTCTGAGAGTTTTGGATCAGGAACTGGTCTTTACTTTGTATTCACACTGTACACTGACCCCTGATCTTCGCTATTTTATTGCTTTACATCAAGTTACACCGTTATGCACGTGGGGATTTACTTTGCGGGATCAGAGCTTTGCAGGGTTATTGTAATGCAGTTATGCAGTTAAGTAAAACATACTGGGAAGCAAGAGATGCAGAACTGAGCTGTAAGAAAGCAAAGCGATACTGCAAGATTCATTAGAAGTCACTAAGAATTTTGTTCAGGTTATTTGTTAAAAAACAAACAAAAAATACCAAAGCCAAACAAATATTGACAGACTATAGGCCAAAGAAAAAAGAAGGGGAATTACAATTAAAAAAAAAATTAAACCCCTGGCTTTCTACGCACCTGTTCTTCTCCAATTTATTATGTACTTCCCTGGTCCCAACCCTGTAACCCAAACAGAACAAAGATAAACTCAGTGTCAGGTTTAAAACTACTGCCATTCAATCTATACTTTCAGCAGTGTGTGTGTGTCTACGATATACAGGTAAATATTAAAAAACAACAGAGGTGTTCAGATATCACTGTCTTAATATTAGCTGCATATATATTTCTACCTATACTGTATCAAGATAAAATCCGTACTTCACAAGCATATCAGGTGGGATAAGCATTATGCATATACTGCACACAAGATCCAAACAACTATAGTGTGTGTATATATACACAGACACGGCTACTAACAACAGGGAAAGACACAAAGTATGAATTGTATGTATTTATACAGTACTAGATAGCCCAGATTCTGACCCATTTCTGATCTGCGCCTACACTCCAGTGGGGTAAGATTTATGTAGTTCCAAATTAAAGTGTACGGGACTTGGCAGACATACTTCAAACCGCTTTAGTTTTTTACTATGCCTGAAATAACACAGCTGAGCATAAATATGGAATGAAGGAATCCAGGAATCCTCCAGTCACTGCTAAAGGAAGAATCAGGATGAGCTTCTGGGTTTTGGGGTTCTGATCTGTCCCCACCCTCTGAATCAGAGGAATACTTTTAGGAAAAGCCAAACAAATTCATGTTGTCTTAGTTTTTCAGCTACAGTGGTGATGAAGTACATTAGCAGACACATGGAGATTTCAAATATCTTCCATACACTATGCAAAGTAATTGGTTGCCTTTCGCTGAAAATACCCCGATACTGAGGTGAGCATTTCAGGAGGTACGTTAATATTTAATAAACATTCAAGTATTTAAAACCAAATATTTGACAGCCTTTTCTCATGAAACATTTACAAGCAGAAAAAGACATCTTTTCCGTGCTTATGTGTAAAGGAGTAATTCTGGGGAGATAAGAAGCGTGCACCTTGGGGTAAACCATCAAAATGCATTTCAGAAAACCTCTGCAACTCACTCAGCATCAGACAGGTATTCTTCTGCTGCGCCTGTGCCAAGAGATCTAGAATTCCTGCATGGTAAAATGCTCTGACTACAGCACAGACACAGCAGTGATGCTGGACAACAGCCCTGCCAACTTTCCAGGAGCAAAGCTTGGATTGATGGGACCAGAGCAGTTTGCCGGTGCAGCTGCAGCCATCCCACTGCCTGTGGATGGGGCAGCTGCTACTCAGACAGCAAAACTCCCTACAGCTTTCACCAGCACCCCTGTGCCGCCAGAAACCCCCTCTACACCCACCTGAACCCACACGACATCATCAATGACAGGTCCACTTGATTAAAGCACAAATACACTCATCGTTTCTGCAGCATTCTGTAGACAAGCTCTAAAGATCACAATCTATCTTAGAGGAATTACACTGGCATTTTACAAAGACCATTATCTTTACAAATTCTTATCTATATTACTTTCACCCTTTCCTTCTATGCATTTTGGGATCTCTACATCCCAAAGGACACTATGAACCCTTTTTTTGTCCACTACATCTTACATCTCTTCCTGCTCCCACAAGATGATAGTGAAACTACCACTCCTTGCACGGAGTTCGTCCACAGCGAAAGTCAGCAGCAATTCACAGCCCTGCGCTCGTGCTCTCTCACAACTGGGTTACAGTGGTTCTGCACTGCAGCTCAAAGCAAATGCCATGAGGACAAGAGGACCTGGGGAAAAGAGTGTGAACTGCTACACCCTAACCTTCTGAAACATCCAAAATGCTGAGCTCCATCCAGGAGGGAGCAAAAAAGGCAAGGCCAGATTCTGACCTGGCCAAAAGGCTTATCCCAGGCAGGTCACCAGCCTAGAGAAGGACTGCATTCTGTCTCTTCTGCTGGCACTTGTTCAGGCTGGGAGGACTGGAGCCGCCAGCAGGGCAGCCGGCTCTGCTGGGTATATCTCAGCATGGCAGCCTGAGCCATGATGGAGTGGGACAAGGCCACCACTGCTATGCTGCACAGGAAGAGGGGGACTCCAGCTGGCATTTTGTCTAGCGGCATCTCCTCTGAATTCCTGACCAGACCCCCACACCTGCCTGGGCATGTTTGCTTTGCTGCACTGAACAGGCAAGACGTGCAGACCGATTTTCTGCCCAAGTTCTGTGGGATTAGCATACCATTTTAAAAGCCATCGCTAAGAGTTATCTACCAGCTGCAGACAGTCAGGAGAATGGTCAGAGGTCTAGACAACATGGCCCAAGAGGAAAGACTAAATAGATCCAAGTCGTTATCCTGCAGGAAGGAAGACTGAGGGGCCAAGGGAAATAGGTAAAAGCTTGGTGCAAAAGGAACGATTTGTTCTCCCAGTCCACAAGAAATATTATCAAACTACGTATTAGGATACTGTGGTCTGGAAACAACCGCCTAAGGAGAAGACGGTCTCCAACAGCCAAAGTCCTTAAGAACAAGTTAGACAAACACTAACCTGGAGCAACATCAGAGTCACAAGTCCTGTCCGAGGGTGAGGACAAATTAAACAGCCTTCAGTCCCTTCCAGCTGCAGGAGTTCTGAACAAGCAGGAGGCCCTTAGTACTTACAGCACTAAGAAATCGAAACAGCAGCTATGGTGATCTCTGTCCTGGGAAATGAAACCTCCCAGATCACAGCCCAGTTTTCAAGACAGTTCCTGCAAGCAGTATTGCTGCATGATTTCCCTGACCAGTATAAGCAGAGAGCTTTTGCCAAACATAATACCAGATGGCACCTGAAATCAGACAGGCAGTGCTGGGACTTGCTTCCTAATACAGTCCTGGCTTGGAAAAAGAAATCCTTGTACAGAATTCTAGTGTGTAGTCAGGGAGAAAAAATAAAAACCATCAAGCTAAGAAACCCTGCTATCAAAAAGCCAGACATCCAAACATCCACGGATCTTGGCATTTCTGATCTGACAACTCTTTGCATAAGCCATAGCTGCTCCGGGTCGATGCAGCTTTCGGTATCGTTTTTGTCTGGTCCCTCAGAAGCCTCCAGACACAAGATGCACTCACCCTCCAGGTCTCTTCTTCTGCTCATTTGGTTTTGTGTCTTCCACTGGAGCCAGCTTCAGAGCACCGAGCTGTGGGGGTGCTCCCGGGTGCTGCAGGGGCTGGTGAGGCTGGGGCTGGATGGGCTGCTGAACCACATGGTGCTGGGAGATGGCCAGGACCGGTGCCGCGTAATGCTGGAGCTGCTTCGGGCTGCCTGACGGGGGTGTAGCAGCTTTCCCGTCCGACAGAAGTGGGCCTGGCGGCCTCTGGATGACTGGTGCAACCGAAGATGCTTCCTTAGTGACACCGGGAGTGCTTACGAGGGGCTGGTGGCGTTGCACAAGCGGTGGGGACAGGGTGGTCTGTGCTGCTTGCTGGGGGGGGCTGGTGACAACAGGGATGGGAATGACAGAAATGGGGGCTGCCAGGGGCGGGGGCGGTGGAGGGGCCGGGGCTGGCGGGGAGATGGGCACCAGCAGTTCACTCCGGGGCTCCTCCAGGGAAGCAGCACTGTTCGCCCGTGGCACGCTGGCCTTGCCAGCCTTCTTCTCCTGCTCCCTCTCCAGGCGGAGCTTCTCGTGCTTTTCATTCTCCTCTGAAAGAGAAACACCAACAGTGATTAATGGTGCTTCCCTGACCTTACCCATCCACAGGCCTCTATACCAGGCTGGTGCTTGCCTGCCTTTCTGAGAGGGAAGTGGAGGCCCTGGGGGTAACGCAGCCCGGCCCATGGCAGGACCTGCACCCCTGGAGATCCACCCGGTGTCCCAGCCGTGCTGCACCTTCCACTCATTGCTCTTCCACTCCAGCACTGACTAAACATAAACCACGTGCTGCCCCCACATTCAGCCCTTGAGACCAAGTTGACAACATGACTCCTGGCTCCTCCACTGTCTGCAGCAACCCCAACGTCTCCAGGGACGCAGAGGAAAAGCTAGACACCACCCAGCCAATCTCCTTCTATCCTGTCCCAGCACCGCATGGAGAGAAATGGCCTCATCCAGTCACTTCCCACTCCCAAGGGCCCAACGCACAAACTGCAAGGCCTTTCTGCCAAGGGCAAACAGTACTGAGCTGAACAAGATTAAGGGACCTTCAAGAGCCGTGGCAGGACATGGCTGGGAGCCTGTGCCTGCTCTCCTTGGAAGGATCCAGTGTAGGGACGTGATCCGTCCTCACTTGCCCTTGCGCAAGCCTGCAGGGATGGACTCAGCACCCCACACAATGCTTACTTCTACAACACCTTCCCAAACCCTCTCTGCTCGTGCCCATATGTAAACACATCACTGTGCTCTACTGTATAGCAGAAGAAATCAGTCCACAACAAAACATTTTCAATTCTTTTTCTACTTGTAAACAGGCAAAGAGCTATTGAGCACGTTATCAAGGAGCCCGCCCCGGCCCCATGACAGCCCCAGGGCAACGCTGCCATTCACTTCCAGCAAGGTAAAGACAAGCCCAGAGACAAGCCCTGACTGACAGCATCCTGGGAAAAATTCTGTGTTTCAGGATCACCTCCCAAACTACAGCCAGAGCAGGGAAGACAGGGAAACTTTGTGAGCCAGGCATCCCCCGCTCCCAGTACTGACCCAGGATACCCAAGATAAACAGCAGCCGCAGGACTGCAGCTGGTTGTAACCAACCACCAGCACAGGGCAGCACAGGCTCCTTAGGTTAAAATACCTTGTATTTTATACTATTAAGTGTAAATCTTAGCTCAATGGACATTACACTGATACAAATCCACCAGGGCACTTCTTCACTGTTGTGGATTTTAGTCAAGCTCAAACTTGGCTTTGATGTGCAAACATTCCTATATGTTTTCAGAACACCAGACAAAGTAAATGAGATCTGTGTGGCCTGACTAGCAAAATAAACTTAATTAAATGTGATCCAGGTCTCCAGCTTTAATTGTGCGAACATGGCACAAACAAAATTTATTTATACAAGTCCTGTGGCGCCAGTGGCCCTGGCATCTAGACATCTCACAGCCTTAATCAAATATCTCCAAACCCACTGTCCATGAAGCTCAGCAGATCCCATTCCTGACAGCCTCCAAGGAGTTGCAACAAAAAAATAGCGTACCACGAGCATGCTTGGAGCTATGACTTCTTCATAGTAATATACAAATATTTGGAAAATAAACCCTTACTTCATCAAGCAAGGGATCAGAGAAATGATGCACACCGTCTAGTATCCTGTCTTATACAGTGGCCAATATCAGGTATTTCAGAGGAAGCTCCAAGAAACATCCTGGAAGAGCCTGTCCACAGGAGAAACTTGGGCTTGACCTAAGCACTGAAGTTCAAGTGTATATTTAGGAAATTTGATAGAAAAGCATGTATCCTTCAACCTGGAATTAGCAGGTTACTCTGGACCCCCAGTCATCTTCAGGAAGCAGCTATATTAAATACAAGTGGAACAAGGGGAAAAGCCCCTGCCTGACACCCCCCCACCCCGTCAGGCAATCTCACCAGCCATGGAGCTGCCCCCTCCTCAAACACCACCCCAGGGGCCGGGCCGCTGCCTGGGTCCTTTCTCGCCCAGCTTTTGATTTTGAGGGGTGTAGTGCAAAAGCAAGTGAAAGAATAAAGGAAACAAAACTCTTATTCCTGATTCTGAATGACCTTTGGTACATGTGACCACACAGCGTCACTGCCCCAGATTCACAAAGTGATTTCCTGAAGTTCCCTTCAGCCCAGGATTTCTACAGCATACATCATATTTCCTCCAGCCTTCATTAAAGCACTCTGGCCCAACTCTGCTTGCTGGTTGCCTGAAGTCTGTCCAGAGCCACACCAAGCCTGCAGCACAGCATCTGGGAGCCTCAGGCAGAGGAGGCCAGCAAGGAGTGCCGAAAAGAGGCAGTGTGAGCTTCAAGGAGGCCAACCTGGCACTGTACCAGCTGCTGGAGCGGGGAAGGAGGGGAACTTCAAACCTTACAAACACTAACAGCCCTAGCTCAACTCTCAGCTGCAGCAACAGCCTGAACACACACACACCTTAAGAGACCACAAAGGAGGTCAAGCACCCAGCTAACAGGGTAAATACTGTCCAGCACCTACAGGAAGAGTACGCAACACCTGGATCAAGCTCCAGCACCAGGGCTCCATCTCCAGTCTCTGACTGTGCAGCACTTGGGAAGACACCGTGTGAAATCCAGTGATCTGCAAGGATTTCACACCCAAAGAGCAGTTCTCCCACAGATGCCCGAGACTCAAATCAAAAATTTAAATTCAAGTCCTTGTAGCACCAAGTAGGAGGGTCAGTGGGCTCAAGATCTGACTGACTCCAAAATAGAGGTTGCTTAAGCAAAAGCTCAGACTCTGAATGCAGTATTTCCCTATATCTTCTCAAAATATTTCAGGGTAGTTATCAATATTTCCTTAAAGGAAGAAGTAAAGCAGGGCAGGGTGGCAAAAACCCCAGCAGGAATCCCCTGATGTAAACAACATAAATCTGAGCTACTGATGACTTTAGACTGGTTCAACTGAACAACATTAATAACTAATAAATAAAAGCCCTTTGTCTGCAATTCTTTTGCTCCACTTTGCTGCTTGGTTTGCAGCCAGAGCCAACGCGATGGCCCTGGCTCAGGACACATGAGGAAATTCAACCCCGGTGACCTGCTGACTAATCGTGTTTTCCATGTGCGCGCTTGGCCACGCAGCCAGCGCCAGGGTAGCACAGGTAGCAGCCGCTGGGAGAGGGAGAGCGACCAGGGGCCAACCCAGCACCAGCCCCTGCCGGGCACAAGCCAGATGAAAGACCGCTAACTTCCACACAGACATAAAACTGCACTGTGCCGGTCAGGAGGGCAGAAGCAAAGAAGTAAATTAACGGAAGCTCCTGGCACTGCTCAAGGTCTGATGAGGACAGCAGAACCTGCCCATGCTGAATTCACTCCTGCACTGGCTCCTGGCAATAACATGACAGCAGAGGAGAGGATCTAGAAAGGAGACCTGCAGTGATGGCAATGCTTTCCAGCGCATGAGCAGGAGTCAGCAGTGAAATTCCTACAAGTCATTTTCATTCATCGGGGAAGCCAAGAGAACAGGAAAGTAAGGTTACAAGCATGCATTACTGATCAGCAATATTTATGTAAATGTCTCTGTGAAGCAGGTGCAGCCCTCAGGCTGCTGACATGCTGCCAACAAGGCCTTTGGTGTTGCAAATCTTGAGCTCCCTTGAGCTAAAGAGTTTATTTCAAGGATTTTTTTTTTTTTTTAGCCAAAATCTGACACCAGTGAGCCACCGTCCTCTTGTCTGACTCATCCACAGGCAAAAGGGAACCACACTACCGACCCCTCCTGCCAGTAAGAGGACTGAAGGGCCTGTAAGCCATCTCTTCCTAACATATACACAACCCTCCAGGACAGAAATGCTTCCATCGAGCCATGAAGATCTCTTGGCTCCTGCTCACTTTGTACTCACACCTTGCAAACAAATTGAAGACTCCCTTTTAAAAAAGCCCCCTTAGAGCTCTTTGGTTTTCCATACAAAGTAAGTTCACCCACCTTCCTCCACAGATACAGATGAAAACAGGGAATGGTAACTAGTGTGCCGGGTGCTCAGACACGCACAGCTCATTCTTTCACGTGTAGCACATTCGGTACATGAGCTTCTGCAAGCCCAGTATGTAGGAAGCACACGAGGCTTAGGGCATCTTCTTGTGCTAAGCAGGACAACTGGACCAGAAGGTGCACACCACGATTATGTATAATTTCCACTCATTCTTGACATTCTCATCAGAGGGACTGAGGACCAAACAAACCAAGGGAGTGAACTGGCCCTGCAAACCCTCAGGGGGTCTGAATCACAACCCAGGCACGAGGGGACAGGGAATCTCACCTTGCCCACACCACACTGCCTGTCAAAAGGCCCAGGTCATGACAGCAGGGGACCTCAGCTTCCCAGGCAAGCCACCAAGGTGGTACACCGTAAAGGAGGACGACAGCAACACCAGCAGCAACAGGACGAAACAGCAAATCTTGTCAGAGGAGGACACTGAAAGGTTTAGTGCTCCCGACAGGGTGGACTGGTGCTTAGGGCCCTGATGGGCCAGGAATACACAGGGCCAGGCACTCCTAACTTTGTTACCAAATAATCCCTGGGGTTTAAATTTATCTCCTCCCTTCTGCCTGCCCTGGAAATGCCACCAGTCTGTAAGAGCAAGCACTGCCAGCAAAGAGAGCCGCCGTGCAGGCAGAACTGCACATGCCTCCAGGGTGGGCAGCGTGGCCTGGCAGCAGCCAGGGTACCCCACTGAGCCTCCCACCTAAGTCATGCTGCAAGAGCACTGCCTGAACACGCCTTTAAGGCATTTCAGTGCCCTTTTTAATGCTCCTGTTTTTTACTGTGGACACTGTCAGTACTCAGCATGTACCACTGGCATGTGTCTTTGCATCATCAAGCATCTCACCTCTATGTACATTTAAAGGTCTCCCCCCAGTGCAGAGAGTGAATATTACTTAACTACATGAACAGTTAGGCACTGGCAGTTTTGTGGTGTAATCTTCTGAATAGTCTGAAATGTTTCTCTGAATCACTCAATGCTTCTGGGAGCTTATACTGCACATGATGAAGTGCTACAGACCCAGAGAAGAGCACCCTGGTTCTGCAGCAGTGTCACCCGCAGCAGTCACTCCTGGAAAGCACTGGGGACAGAAAAGAGTCTCCAGATACTTTCCATTTCTGAGGCTGACCCAGCTGCACTCAGCAAGGTGGACCACCATGCCGAGAGGGAGGGCAGGCTGGAGCCTGAAGGTTAATTTCTGTTTCTGCAGGTCCCAGACTCTGCAGGGGAGAACCAGGGAAGGGAAGATAAGAGCAGTCAGCAGTACCAGAGACCAGTAATGCTCAGCCTGAGCCAGGCAAACTCTGAGTCATAACTAATGCTGCTGACACAAGAGGCTACGCCAGCAAACAGCTGCTGGCACTTGCAAGTACCTAGTAACAAGCTGGGGGATTGAGACCCCTTTGAAATTGTGACCCCTTCCTCTGAGCCCCTCTGAATTTTGGTTGCCAACAGCATGACACAAGCCCAACTTTTCTCTCCCATCTCTGCTAAAACCATTTTGTTTGGTGTCCATCCCTTTGCACCACTGCTTCTCCATCAGTAACGTGGCAGCCCCAAGACACAGCTCTACTCCCCAAAACCCTCCAGGCTCTCAGCTGTGCCCGTGGCTGCAGCAGGCCCTCACCAGCAAGATCATGGTAAAGAGCTGGTTGCAAGGCACCTCTGATGACTCTTCGATAGGACTGCTCACTACTGCTGCTGCTGCGTCTAGGTGCTGTGTTCAGATGTCAACCTGCTCCCAAAATGTCCCATTTTTCTTCTTACTCACACAGACTGGGCTGCATTATCTTCTTAAAGAAAGACTAAAACATATTTTAAAAGTATGCTATTCACAAAGGACACTGAAATGCTGCACGATTAGAAATTAGAAGCTTGTGATACACTCCAGAGGAGTGAAAACTACACCAGCCCTCCTGAGATTTTGATTTCAGAGTTTTAAAGACCCTAACGTCTACCTGATACACAGCAGATCTACCTGATGTGCTGAGCTATCCTCACTATACCGGCACACCATGCACTCTTCCTACCTTACCTACACTTGATGTCACCATTCACTACGAACAACAAAAATACTCGCATCTCCATTTTCTCAGCCGGAGGATGATGACACATTTAGATCGTATCTGTAAAAGCAAAGGAAAAATCAGGCTTCACATAAACTATCCCTCCTTAGCACCAACCAATACAGACCACTAGTGGTTTCAGCATGATGGACTTATCTGTAACTCTTAGAAATCAGTGGCCTCAGTATCCAAACCTGAAATAAATCAAAGAAATGACAAGGTGATCCTCTTGCCTGATAAAATCCAGGGAGCAGACATGCTTTATTCCTACTTCATGGAGACAGATGGCTTGCAAGAAAGTGAGTACTTCCTTTCAACAAAACCATCACAGCTCCTGGAGCACAGAAAGGAAGGTTGGGAAGACCCTCAAGAAATCTTGTAGTTCACCTCCCAAGCCCCAGAAAAGAATCAACCAAAACTAAATAATACTTGGCAGACATTTCTCAAAGCAACAGCTTCTCAAATCTCTATGGATAATTTACATTGTGCTTAATTTGCTATTCCAGTGCTTAACTGAAACCCTGATTCAGCTCCACAGTCATTTTAGCTGCATTTTAGTTACAACTAACTCTTGGTGGACAGAAGAAAGAAAGAATGGGCCAGGATTTAGCAGTACTACAAAGGAAAAGAAAACAAATCAAGACTACTAACAAAATAAAACCAACGTGGACAGCCTTTTATACACACAGACCACCCCGGTGCCTTCAAGCTCCAAAGGTGCTGAGCATGGCGTACACTGTCGCTGCCGCAGCGCCAAAGCTTGGCAGGCTGGACTGATGCAAAACTCTTGTTGTGCCTTTCTGCAGAATTCAGGATGAAGTACAGAAGAGCACTGGTTCTGACACACGGAGCAGGCACCAACAGCACAGGATTGACTACTGACTCTGCTCTATCATCTTCACCAGGGCAGACAACCAGCTGACCTATATTCTGTAAGGGATGCTGTCTCAAACACTTTTTCATCTGACCCCACCTGCTCCAATGCACATGAGGAAACCGCTGTCTCCCCTTTGGGCCCTGGGACAGTGTGACACACTGAAGTCTGCAGAAACACAGCAAATGATGATGCACTCTAAATGTACTGGTCAGAAAAGAATGGGAAAAATGAGCTGAGTTAATAAAACATATTATAAACAAACTATGTACTCTTAAAACAAAACAAAAAGCCCAGGCATCTGACGTGCCCAAAGAAGATTCCAAGACGCTGCTTCATCCATCGCTCACAAGCAGGTCTCAGACCCTCAGCATCCAAGTGGCCTGCAAACTTGTTTAAGTCAGACAACACACTGCTCGTATTTTACACACACTAGCAACTGAAGTAAAGACAGGTTAAATTACTTCATGTCACACACTGAATCATGGCAAAACCAGATCTGTTGGTTAATTACCAGCCTGTTAGGTAAGTATATTTGCTCAACACCAGTTCACATAACATTCCTCGATCCTGGTGAGAACAACAGCCCACTGCTGCAGCTTCATCTCAGGGCTGTCTGTCCCAGGGATTGTTTTCACAGTCTGCTCACACTAGTCAGCTTTCTTCTCAAGGAAATGAAAGGCAATGTGCAGACTACCCTTCAGAATCCTATCTCCATACTCAGAAAATGAGGTAAGAATCCAGGGGTATCTGCCCATCAAAGCACAACACACATGCACATGAGTAGGAAGCTTTCCTCCATCACCCAAATGGGCTGCACCAGGGCAGTTATCCCTGCCATCTCTGAATTCACAGAGTCACTGCTCTCAGCTATAGAGCAAGGCGCTCCCCAAAGTTAACGTCTAACTCACCGACTCTGTGTGCTGGTGCCAGAGGTGAAGAGCAGGTTCTCGAGCAGGCCACATCCTCCCCCAACACACACTATGGCATCACTGCGAATCCGCCCACCCTCACATCAAAAACCATGAACCTACAGCATCATCTGCCAATGGTCCAGGCACACACTAAACTTGCGTTCCTCACCACGAATACTTGGTGTGGTCTCTGTTCATTCAGCTGCCTGCAAACAGACAAGAGCTTGACCTACATCACAGCTAAAACTGCAGCATGTTCCCACTAGCAAGATCCTGGCCAGGCTCCTGAACCAAGAAGTATTTTGTGCTGCAGTGAGGAAATCTGGTGTCTTTTGAGAGACTGGTTTGGAGACTTCATGAACAAGCATGTACTTCTAACAAGCTAAGCAGGTATATGAAGGAAACGTGATCAGGCACAGGACCAAAATTTCACACAGTGAACACAGAATTCAGACTGTTCTGTTCATATGAGGTGGTTCTGGAAAGGTGGGAGTGAGCGCTATAATTTCATTCCTTTCCCAGTATCTCTCATTAGCCTGAGCAGAACTAGCTCCCAGGCACAAATCCACCTTCCTGAGGTCACTCCGCACTGTCTCTCTCTGTCCCTTGCCTCTTCTACAGACAGAAATACAATCACACTGCCCAGGGACACTAGGAATCCCGTTACCAGCAACAGTGCTTCAGTACAGCTCCTGGTAGCACTATCTTGTGTTACGCACTAGGCATAACACACGTACCAACACATGGCACATCCATCACCTTCTGCAGGGCTATCGCCACCTTGTAGGCTCTCATGAGGTACCATCTGGTACACCTCATGCTACTGCATACAACCCTAAGCACAGAAACACAGAGGAAACTACTTGTCAAGTGCTGCTATGAAAAAGATCAGAGGCTGAAGGAAGGACAGGGAAAGCCCAAGGGAATCTTTAACTAGCAAGAAGCAGGGTAAACTCTAACAGACCTGATTTCAGTACGAAACACTCCTTATTCATCCCTATCCCATCCTTTGCAATGTAACACGGGCAGCTTCTAGTCAGGAGATGCTGTGATGTGCAGCGAGTCTTGGGGCTTTCTATATTCCAACCTCCACATCCAGCTAGACAGGAGACGGGGAACCAGAATGCTCAACTTCTTGCCTTAGGAAGGCGCAGCTTTAGGTAAGGCACTTCACAACCCTGCACCTCAGCACATCCACCTGTGACCTTTCAGAAGTGCTGCATAGTTCAGCTGAGGACTATAAAATGCTTTGATATCCCTTAGCGAAACAATTTATGAGCTAATCAAAGGAAAGTTGGCTTTTTTTTTCAGTGAAGGCCTGCAAATTTTGTACACTGTATTTTGTATTTGTACTATTATTCTCTTCCTAAGCACACCCATCATATGCCTGTATGGGTAGAAAAGACAGGAGGGGATTAAGATAGGAAATGAAGAACAACTTATGTGCAGTTTACTTCCCTCAAACTGCAGCTGCACGTGTGGCTCTGCCCTGAACTGCAGCCCCAGACCAGCGCGCAGCGAGCTGCCAGTGCACTCCCCAGTTAAGGAAAGCAGCTTCCCAACTTCCAGCCTTGCTGTTGGGTCTATGATGCAGAGCTGCTTCCCAAATTAATGAGATAAGAAATTTGCTTTAGCACATCAGGAGAGATTAACTGTGCAGACAATGTAAGATCTGGAAGTGGTCCTCTGCTGCAGCCAGTGTGACTCCCTTACTCTCCACCACCAGGCCTAATTACTTACACCAGGTGTGCACCCACCATAAAGTAAAAAAAAAATAAAAAAGGGTGGGGGGTAACAGGAACAAACACACACACAAGGAAAGGGCGAGCACAACAGCTAGTCCAGCACTTGAGCAACAAAAAGCTCTTTCCACCTGCCACTGTGGCACCGGTGTCCTACAAGGCTGCAGCATAGCTGCAGTGCACGCTGAGCTGGCCGGACAAAAGCCAGCCGTGGCCTAAAAGCTCTACAGGGTTTCTGGAGATGTGTCTCAACATCATACTGATAAGACCTGTTGAGCGACACCAGAGGAGGCCTACACCAAGCACAGCACCAGGCCATCACCGAAACACAGTGGCTAGGTGTGAGCCAGTCCTCTTCCTCACCTGTCCGCACTAGGTGGGTGGCACTACAGCCAAAGGGAATCTTTTTGGTCACCACACATCTTTTTATCAATCCCACACAATTAAGATGTGTGCCAAAATGGCAGTTAGATGAGATGAGAAAAGACCAGAACTATGCTTACTGTTCGCTCACCACCCTGGCTGCCAATGTTCAAAAAAATAAAAAGCTATAAACATAACTGAGCAGCATCAAGCAAAGCTGAGAGTGCAAGGTGAGGGGGTCATAGATGAGTATCTATGGGAAAAAAACTAAGAAAACAAATATAAGTTACTTGCAATTATGAATTTGTTTTCTTAGATCATAAAACATTCTTGGATTAACCTAAATTCAAAGAAATCAGCCACCCTCTAATTCAAGCCAAATGTCTCTGGAGTTTGCAAATTTCAGACAGAAAAGGACTTCAGTTTGTGGGTTTGTACATGTGTAAACATATGCATTTACATGCATGTGAGCCACTTGTTTACAGAAAAAGGGTTAGCAGCAGCAGCATTATAAAGCATGAAAGCACAGATGTGGACAAGACAAGAGCACTTCAAAATCCTGACTCCCAAAACAATCAGAAACACTGAAGTATGTGGCCAACATGGTGCATGTCCAGGCTGTGTCAGTTATTGTTTGCCTTCCCATGGTGTTAATATTCTAAGAAGAAATGCGTAACATCAACTATTCCCCTTGTGTCCCCCAAATCTGTTGGTTTTTTCCCCACATATTAATGACACACAAATAACATCATTACTAGTATCATCATTTACATAACATGTGTCATCGTGGAGGAGCACGGGTCTGCTGAACATATGAACAGGAGTACAGCTGATGAGCCTAACCACCAAAGTTTCATTTTCGTTGCATCTCTCTGCATATCTACATCAATCCGTCACATGCATTTGTAAAAAGCTATTTCCAAGTCACACGAGCCCAGCACAAAGCATGCAGCAAAACCAAGCCTACTCATGGAATCAAGCTGGGATGTGCAACGAGCACACAAGCAAAAGAGCCTCCAAAACCCACTGTTTTAAGTCAGCAAATAGCAGAAATGATTATGTTGTGAAAGTGTGATGACAAGCAAGGATTCTAGAGATTTAAAATTGTTAGATGTATCTGGGTAGTTGTTTAATTAATAAGCATACAATTCCCTCTTAGTCTGTTACTTGCATTTCATTTGCTCCCAGTCAACTTGGGAGATAAGAACAACCACTTGTGCTGTGTCCTTCAAATTTCAGCAAGTGTTTTAGCAAAGTCTGAACTCAGCTTTAATAACAAATGGCACAACTCAAGGATCCCCACAGCACTGAAGTCTCTTTCACCACGAGGTCCCAATCACAACTATACCATGTTGCTATACTCTTATCAAGCTGTTACTCTTACGGGTACATCTCAAGCTGATGTATTTAGACTCTGCTTTTTTCAGCAACGTGAAATGATGTTCTCTGAAATATTAATACATATAGAATGGAATATTCAACGGGCTTTTGGGTAAACATCTTGTAAACACTGTTTGAACCATATTGCAGGCAGTGCCTGACTACTGAGGGACACGAGAATTGACGGTGCTGTGTACAGGCTGACAGCAGAGCAGGCTCCACATTGAAAGCTGCCTGGGTTGGCCTGCGGTGGGTCAGGGTGGCCCACCGCAAGGTTTCACCCCAGCCACACAAGCAAACTCAAAGAAGTGTCGCAAACACCTTCCCAAAGCAGCAAACGGCCCTCAGAGAGCTGAAGGCACAGAAGACTACTTGCTCTGGTTATAAATTAAGGTTTAATTTTCTGCTGCTGGAAAAGACTGAAGGAGTGGGAAAAGCCACATGCATACCTGCTGGAAAACCATGGAGACCCGAGCAAGGACATCAGTTACAGCCAGGGAAATGGGATGTTCTGTGGCACTTGCGGCAGGTTTGAAAGTGCCTGGGCACCACGTGTGCGCTCATGGAAACCAGCACCTTGACAAACACAGCATGACCTGACTCCAGAGTCGAGTGCTGCTTTATTTGCAGACCTGCGAAATGCAGCACACACTGCATGAGGCAGTGCACAGGTGCCCAGCGACACCACCACCTTGCCTGCACTGCTGGCCTTCTCTGGCATCCCATGCAGTGCTGTGCGTTACATGGATGGAGAGGGCAGATGTTGGGGTATGTGCTGGATGTCAATTTCACACCTTTGCAGACGCCACTTTCCTCCCTGAAGGACATGATCTCATTCCAGGTTAGTTCACGGAGCTCTCGCAGCAGCTGTACCCTGCACTGTTCCCCAAAGCTTGAGATTATTCAAGCTTCTCCCCTGTAACTATCAACCACAAAAAATACAAAGTGGTGACAACAGCTGCTGGCCTGTCCTCCCCGCAAGTCCAAGGAGAGTGTGAAGATCTAACTTCTGCCTGCTTTCAGAGAATCCTTCTTCATCTGCTCTTCTCAGAAAGCTCTCCCTCTCAGTCACAAACTGCACACAGAGACAATCCTCCACCACCTCTGTCCAGCTGGGAAGTGGCCATGGCACTCTCCAGGCAGGCAGAACGAGTGGCTCTGCCACACACACAGCGTTTTCATGTGCAAGTACTACAGCACTCCGCTCCATGTTGCTGGGAATCCTTGCAAAGGGGACCAGCCGTACCTTAACCCTCTTCCCTCCCAAACCCTCTGCCCTCCTTTCCCCAAAACCTCTTTGGTTTTGCCTTCTATCAGTTTTCTTCCTCATAAAGAGAAGACGATGAACGTCTGGCTGAACGGAAGACTTTTTCCTCATTTATTCCCAGGTTTGAAAAAGCAACAGCTTGGTGTTTTACCACCTGGTTGGTAGGAGTGCCTGGACACCAGCTGGGCAGACCTACAAAGAATGACTGCAGACCACGCTTGCCGTTGCATCAGCAGGGACTTTGAGCAGGTTCCCATCCTGCTCTCCTGCCTGAGGCTGAGCGAGTGCTCTGCAGCACCACTGTCTACTTTAGACCTGGCAGCCTTACATCAGTTTTATTTTAAATGCTGTTGCCAAATGGGATTGATTTTAAGGACAGATTGGACACCCAGAGTCATGCAGCGTAACTGTGGGTATAACACAGCCTGTAAAACTTCTCTGGACATACACCTGAAGGGGAAGGAGAGAAAGGTGGTGAGGGAGCGAGGGAAGGAAGCCAATCTCGAATGCTTTACTGTTGCCCAAACAGCCTTCCCCAGCTATTTCCCTGCTTACACTCTCCCTCAACATCTTCCTGTTATCTGAAGTTCAAGCAACGGGCTCCTCCCTCTCATACCACACATCTTCCTGGTGCTCACAACTTCCCTGAAGTAGCCACGTTTGCACTGACGCTGCTGCTTCACCAGCCAGTTCAGCCCTGAGATGTCTGTTGTAGCAGGAACACTAACTGTGTGTATCACGGCAGAACACAAATCACCTGATCACAACTGAGGGCATGCTGCGCCAGGGTGTGCTGTGCAAACTCACCCAGGCAGGTCCCACCTGGAGCGGGCTTTGGTATAAAAGAGCATCTCCATGCATCCTTGCATGCTGTTCCTTCTGACTAGAAAGCCCACCTGATTTTCTTTTTTTTTTTTTTACTTTTTTTTTTTTTTTTGGTGCATCGTCTTGTCCATGCCCCACTTAGAAATAATTTCTGCCTTCAGAGGTTATCCAACACAATGCAGCTAGGTCACCTGTGCCCCTCCTGCCATGCAGGCAATGCTTCTTCCTATGTATCCCAGATCCTTACTTGTTGCATCCATTTACAAAACGTTCTCCTAGCTTGGGGTAGCTGGATAATAATTAAAGTCTTTTGAGCAGCAGGAGATAAAATAAAGAACCCTGCTTAACAGCAGTTCTCCCATGTGTAACTCCTACTATACACAGCGCACACGCACCACCTGTGAGCCAAGGGCTACGCCACTAAGCACGTCTGACTGGCAAGAAAGGCGATGAAATTGTCACGGGCTCAGCACAGGCACAGGGAGCTCTGCCACCCACCCTGCTTGGCGCTGCAGGGGCAGCTCTCCCGCCTCGGCTAGGGTGCCAGTGTCAGGCTTGGAAAAAGAGGACCACCGTAGCCTGTAAATCCACATTTTTGTTCCTTATTGCGGGAGCCTCTTGCCCCTGCACGCCTCCGAGCTGTCTTGCTTCATAATGTCTACTATCTCCTGCATGACTCATCACTGAAACAATGGGTTTGCAGCTACAGCCCGGCAGTGGCACACAAAGAGCTGTTCCCTCCCGCTCCTGCCGCAGGTACACACTCGTGTCACTGAGCTAATGCTGCATCACGGCTCCAGCGCCGCTCGCAGCAAGCAGGCGGGGAAGGGACAAGCCGACCTGCCGCCAGCGCCGCGGGGCTCGTTCCCCCCGAGCCGTGAGCAGGCGGCCGGGCCCGGGCGCTGCCGGGCGGCTGCCGCCCCCAGGGCCGCCAACGCGCCGCTGCCCCCGAAGAAGCGGGAGCCCAGGGCAGGCCCGGAGGCGCCGGCCACAGCAACGCGCGGCGCGGCCGGGCGGGCAGCGGCTACCGGCGCCGGGGAAGCCACCGCGGCCCGGCGGAACGGGGCAGCCGCCGCGGGGCTTCCCCAGCCCGGCCCCACCGCCTCCCCGACGGGGACCCCGCAGCGCAGCGCCGCGTCGGGCAGGGCCCGCAGAGCAGGGGGAGGCCGGGGCCCGGCGCGGAGCCGGGTGGGCCCCGCGGGCCGTGGGTGCCCAGGAGGTGGCGGGGCTGCCCGGCGGGCCGGGGGTGCCCAGGGGGTGCCCGGCGGGCGGGTGCCGCTCCCGGCGCGCGGGCGGGGCGGCGCGCACGTGGTGGCAGGCGGCGCCTGGCGCGTCACGCGGCGCGGCCCCGCCTCCGGCCCGCCGGCGGCGCGGAGACACGCAGCGCGCGGTGGCGCGCCCGCGGGAGGGGCGGGGGCGGCCGGCGGTCCCGTATGCCCCTGTGTCCCCCCCCCCCCCCCCCCCGCCCCGCGGCGCGGCCCGGGGCTCTGCGGGGCCGCCCTGCCCGCAGGGAGCTCCCGCTGCGGCGGTCCCCCGCCCCGCTCCCCGCGTCCTGTCACTTCCCCGCGCCGCGGGCTCCCCCCCGCCGCCCCCGGCGGCAGCGCCGCGCCCCGGCACCGCCGCAGCCCCCGCGGCCGCGCCGCGCCCCGCCACCCCCCGGTGCCGGCGCGGCCCCCGCGGCCCCGTCCCCACGCCCGCCTCGGCCGGCCGCGGGCTGTCAGGCGGCGGCCCCGGGCCGGCCCCTTACCACGTGCGGTCTGCTGCTGCTGCGCCTGCCACTCCAGGAACCGCGCGGCCTCCAGCAGCGTCTCGATGCTCATGGCGGGGCCCCGGCCGCCGCCGCCGCCGCCTCCTCGGTCGCGCGGGCCCGGCCGCAGGCGCCGCGCCGCCCCGCGGCTCGCCCCGACGGCAGCAGCGCTGGCGACAAGATGGCGGGCGGCAACAGAAACACAACAGGCGGGCGCTGGCGCGGCCCCGCTACTACGCGGCGGGCGGCGGCAAGACGCGGCGCGGAAGGAGGGGCGCCGGACGGACGGGACGCGGCGGGACGGGACGCGCCGCCAGGCCCGGCCCGCCGCGACGTGTGGGCGGCCCGACGGCCCCACCGGCCGCGCGGGGCGGCGGCGGCGGCGCGCTCGCGCCGGGGCGCGGCGGAGGCGGGGGGCTGCGGGGGCCGAGCCGTGCCGGCGGCGCCGTACTCCGGCCGCCGGGTTTTGCGGGCCGCCCTCCCCCCGCAGTGCGCTGGCGGCCCATTACAATATGTCACCGCGGCGCGGGCCAATGGGCGCGGAGGACAACAAGGCATGGAGCACCTCCACATGGGCGCCCCGCGCCGCCGCCGCGCCGCTTAAAGGGGCCGCGCCGCGCCGCGCCCTCCCGCCGCCGCCGCCCCGCGGGGCGCAGGCTGCCGGGCGCGGCGCTCCCGAGCCGGTCAGCGGGCCCCCTGGGCGGCCGAGGTGCGGCTCGCTGAGGCGGCCCCCGCAGGGCTGCCGGCGGGCTCGGGGCGGGACGGCGGGGCCAGCGCCTCAGGGACGCGGGTGGCGGGTCTGCGGCGCGTTCCCTGCCTCCCGCCGGGGCATCTCCCCAGGCACCCTACACTCAAGGAAATAATTAAAAAAAAAATAAAATAATCCGCATCCCTGCGGGCCTCGGCCAGCCAGCGAGCAATCCCGCTCCCCCGAAATGCCAGCGCTGCCGTAGATGGAAGGTGCGGCGAGCAGCGGGACCCCGGCGCAGCGCCGGGCAGCAGCTCCCCGCCCAGGCCCGGCCGCGGCTATAGCGGCACGTGCCCCCCGCCGGTGCGCCCGGCCGGGGGCTCTGGGCCGCGCCGGGGCGGGGGGCGCGCAGAGGGGAGCCAAGCCCTTTCTCCCGAGCTACAGGGCAAGGGAGCCTGCTGGAAAGCTCCTACAGAAAGTCATCGCGTGAAGTGCGTGCTCGTTTGGAAATGCCTCGCACTGGAGCTGGACGTGCTGCCTACGGTTCATGTTAGCTAATGCTTCCCTTTGTAAGGTCCTGTTTTCAGTAGCTTGCAAAACTAAATTAATTATCCACACTGAAATTTTGCATGCTAAGTATCTGCCTCTGACTTAGTCTTTTGGGCTGCAAAAAGATACTGAAGTAAAGCAAAAAGAAACTGATTACAAAAAACAATGCTTCTAATGGAAGAAATGGCTTGGGGAAAAAATACTTTTGTGTGAGAATTTTCATTCTACTTAAAAAAATTTAAGGAATTCACAGACCAAAAACCACACTGAGGAACAGCCAGTGAAGATGGCAAAACCAGACCCTTGTGAGCTGGGCCGTACTGGTTTGTGGAGATTTGGGCTGGCTTCTAAAGGTGCACCCATTCCACGCCACCTGCACCCGCTGGGCAGGACGCTGTCTCCTCCTCCTCACCCAGCACGTGGCTGACAGCCTCACTTACTACACGCTCATCTGACCTTTCTCTGCAGGTGGAAGTTGTCATTTCCTCCTGGGCTGGCTTTGCCACGCACCCATACTCTTATGTTACCTGAATACCTCACAACATTAATGAGCGTATCGTAATTGCTCATGAGTGGAAGATGTAAGAAATTAATATGTGTTACAAAGCCTTCTGTAGCTAACGTAACTCACCAGGTACCACCATCAGACAGTTGCTGCTAATGGAAGGACACGCTTCATTTTTCAGAGAACTTCTCAGCTGCTTTTCAATCATCTGTCCTCTTTCTGCAAATTGTCTCGACCCACTCCTCGCAACTTCTGCAACAAATGGAAGAGTTTTAGCAACGTGAATGCCCCTCATCACCCAGCCCTGGTTCTTTTAGAGTGGACAGACAGGTTGTATACTGAACTCAGCAGGAGACCTGCATAAAACCACTATGATTACTAATATAAGTAAGCCATAAAATATATATATCCTTAAGGAGCTCAGTAAAAGCTATTCCAGGGCAAACTTAATTGACTTTATGTCCTTCCCTTTGTAACCTGGACATATTTAGATATATTTTGCATGTGCTGAATATGTTTGTGTATGTTACATCCAGAGATCGGGTTTGTCTAATCATAGCAGAAGAGCCAAGGATTGAATGGCACCTTGCAAACCAAAGCTGAAGAACACCAGCAGAACTTTGGGGAGGCCAGCCTGCAACTCATGCTGTTTTGCTGTGTGCGCCAGTGCAGTAAACCACAGATCTTTCTCCAGCCACCTCTCTCTTGTCTTTCATACTGTGCATAATCCTACAAACCACACAGGTTTACAGAGTGTTCTTCTAGATGGCCTCAGTTTTAAGAAGGAATTGCTGTTCTGTAATCAGACTTGCTTTACAAACAGCACCCCCTTTAACCACAAAACTTGTGCCCTTGCAGGGAGCCACAGTACCTGCCTGTGCTTTTACAGCACAGCTCAGGGACCTCCTGGCTCTGTGCTCCTGCAAGTGCTACAAACTCTGTTTTTAGCAGGTGAGAGAAAAATTAGTCAGTGGAGGAACTTACCAATAAAACAACAGCCAGTGGTCTAAAGAAGTTAGACCAGAAGTTAGAACACAGCTTTTTAAAGAAACATTTTCAGATACATTTGAATAGTTCAGTCCTGTGCTGGGTTAACTGCTTTAAGTAGGAGGGAAAACTTTTATTCTGTCTGTCTGGTAAGATCTTCTGCAATGCTTTAATCTCCAAGGAGAGTTGTTTATTCTGAAATCTTGAGCTCTGTGGGCTCTCAACTGCTAAGCTAGCTCCTGACTTTGGCAGCTGAAAGTATAAATCAGTGCCATTAAGCATTCATATCGGAGCGATGTTTCCTGATTAAATTCATTTATTGCAAGTTTTTGGACCCAACTGAAGCAGCAGCTTGGGAAGACATCCAAAATCCATCAGCTGTATATTCATCTACCTCTGGAGGATTACACTAAGAAAGATTTTCGCTGAATCATTTGACCCTGTTACTAGGTACAGCGATAAACCAGAACACTTAGATTATATGGATTGCCTTTGTGAATACTCAGGGAGAGTTTTTAAAACTTTGAGTATGTGCTAGAAGTACAAAGAGGTCCATTTTCTACCCCATACACCCCGTGCCTGTGAAAAGCAGATGCTGGGCTATCTATACAACCCAGCCAAACGTAGACTTTGGGGGCTGAGGACACCAAGAAGCAAAGCAGCTTGGTCTGAAGTCAGAGTTGTCCTTCCCCTTAGTCCTCGTGGACTCTGCTCTGAGCTACGCTGCTCTTCCTTGTCTGGGCTACTCCTGACAGCAACCCAGGGGCAGGATTCACAGGCTGGGGCTGTCTTCCCAGGGAGAGAGAGAGAGGGCTCCTGGTTCTGCTGCTGCTTCCTCAGTGGCAGCTCTGAGGCACTGCTGGAGATCCCGACATCCAGCCCTTCTCTGGAGGGCACAGAAGGGGTCTGCAGTTTCCATCCATGGTTCTGTAACTTTCAGCCAAATCCTTTGAGTAATTCTTTTTCACCTTCTCCAAAGATTGGATGTCACTTAGAAGGTCAGAATGTAAAGCTTTAATTTCCTTTACAAGCATATATAGGTTCAGAGGTATGTCTTTTCACCTGCTTTGAGAGAATGCCAAGGGCATTTTAATTTCTTATCTGTTTATTATATCCCATCTAGTCAGTCCTTTAGATAATACTGGCTGATATTCAGATGGTACAGATACTAATCTCTACTACATTCTGGCTGTAGTAAGTTTAATGGACTTGACCATAAAGCTGGGTTGTGAAAAAAAAACCACAAACAAACGTATTTTGAATAGCACAACAAATGTAAAGTCTTACTGTACTCAGTAAAATACATTTGTTTTCAGGGTTATTGATGGCATTACATAAAATTTGAATGGGCTTAGATTTATTTATATATAATTATGATCGTGATGTTCATATATTGATAGTGCAGGGAAAACAAGCAGTGGTTATAGATCCCATTATCTTTCCTTATATCTGCTGTCCTTCTCTCAAAAGGAAAAGACAAAATTTCAAAGGAGATGAAAAATTGCCATTTTGAGGATGATGCTGTCTTACAACGCCACAGGGATCACCTAATATCCTAAACATATTCTGTACTAGGAGTATGATGGATGTTTAAAAAACCCCCAACTTCAGATGTACCGATTTGGAAGAATAACTGCAATACTGCTGCAGACTCGACAATCTCCTTCCTGTTATTCTGCTTATTTCCTTTCCGCCGATGCAGCAAACAGCTTCTCCTTACACAAAACCATCCTCAGAATTTTTGCATCACGTGACCATCAGTAAGCTTAGCTTTCTGGCAATATTCATCACTAAGACTCCTCCTCCACCCCCCAGTTCAGAAATTACTCACATTCATTTCCTGGCGGGAGGTGCCTGGAGCAGGAGGTGGTTTGAGGCTTGCGAGGAGCAGCTGCTGGGTATTTACACTGTTGACACGAGGACATTCGTTAAAACTTGTGCTACAGCCCTGGAGAAACCATGTCGCCTGCGCACTGCAGCTGGGGAGCAGCCTGGTTTCCACATCTCTGTCCAATGTTCTCTCCCCTAACTGCTCGTCTGCCAGTCGTGGACGGTCCCACTGTGTAGCGGTGCCCAGTGTGCATGCTTCACTTTCCTGTTTTCCCATCTTTTTTGCATCAGGAACGAGCTTTTATGGAATATCACTTCCTAATTGTACCTGTTGGTAGAAAAAATAACACCTAAATGGGAGCTTTTTACTAGAAAGGTAAAGAGTTACTTCCAGCCAAAATTATTTGCATTTAACTTGAAATACAGTTGGTTTTAGAGGACCTTGGGTAATATAAGATCATTAAATGTCTCTTAGAAACCCAGCTAAATTACTTTCTAAAGTTAAACAATTTTCACTATTCACACTATTTACAAACATCCAAATAAAAATTGGATGAGCAACTTGGGTAATTGGTTTTGTGCCACACACACACACACCTGCATCAGGTTGGGTCATTGGGGCAGTACCAGGCAAAACAATGTGACTTTTCCTAGATTATGCTAAATCCCTGCTACCCAGGGAATCACCCTCTGCAAGCCGGTGGCCCTGCAGGTACTGAGCTCTGTATTCGGCGCTCCAGATCATAAATTCTCATCATCCATCTTCCCAGCTTGGGCACCACAACTCGGCTTCCAGCGCATGTGAATTCTGCTCCTTCCCTTACTCCGAATAAACAACTTTTCACTACAGGCCCCTGAATATCCTTCTGGAGTCTGTGGGAATACTTGACTGCTTGAAGTTTTATTGCCTGCTTAAACACTTTGTTGCTCAGGGCCTAAATTATGACTCAGTGTAAATTATTAGATGAGTGTTTATTCTCCTTTTTCAGGCTTCACACTGAATAAGAAATTACACTAACTGTACTTACATGAAAGCTGGAGTTTATCTCAATATTTTCATTTTGAAATTCAAGTATTGGATGCAGAAAAACCCACAAGGGTGAAAATAATTAGTGCTCTTTCCTGACTGAACCATTCTGAGTTTCTCTGTAATCCTTTTATTTATGGTTTTAATGATGAATAAATTCTTATTGTAAATATTTAATCATGAAGAGTGTTTAAGCAGGACTTCTGTGATGAATGGGTCTCATGCAGATCTGCCGATACAGCCAAAAACTTGCCCATTCCTCCCTGCAGCAGCGCCTGACATCCACCCTTGGGCAGCACCAGGAAGCACCAACACCAGATTCACAACGTCTCGGACACTCTCCAGATTCCTCCTGGTTTTACTCAGTAATCTCCATACTAGTCCAGTTAATTCAGCATGGCATAAGGACAGCTTGTATTATGCTAAGGTGTATCTTCTGAAAAATACCTGGTTGTCACCTGGAAATGCTGTGAGCAGGAGAAGTTTTAAGTTTCTGACTGCAAGGTATATTAATATTATCTCCCTGGAAGGATTAAAGGTAGTTTTTCTTCACTCTCCATTTTGCAGTCACTCTTGTGGACACCACAGCTATGTAATATGTAAGTGCCAATCACATCAATATAATGTACGTTAGTAAAATCTCTACTATTGCCAAACCTGCCTTAGATACCATCTGTAGGGCCTGCAGCAGCGTGACAGTGCCATCACTGTTACTATGTACGTTCTCCCTACCACCATTTGTAGTATTTCTACAATATAAGGCATACATTGGTACAGAAGTGCCTGAGCCTGGTTCAGATAAACTGAACCAAAAAGTGATTCTGACATTCTGAAATAGTTATTGGGCTCCTGGTGTTCACGCTCAGTGCTGCCTTCTGGGGGCACAGTGCTGAATTCTGTAGTTTTCTTGTGCGATCTGAGCATTTATTCAGGCCTGGATTGGAACTTCTGATGTGGTCTGTGCTAAAGCCCAAGGCAGCTGGTTACTAGCTTTGCAGATTTCTCAGCAGGTAAAATCCCAACTTCTGTTGTTTAGAACAGAACAAGGAAATGCCAGGTAGCAGTAATATGCTGCATAGGCTGCAGTCAGCTGCAGAAAGCATTTCTGGAAATGTTGATAAAAAGGGGGTGGGGGGTGGGGGTGGGGTGGTGGTGTCCATCCAAAGTCCATAGAGCGCATGCTGAGGTCTCCTGGGTTTGGGGAACAAAAGCCGACTAAGGAATGGACACTGAACACATCTTCCCAGTCTGCTGCAAACTATTGTCTGTCATAAAACACCTACCAGAGCAGTAAAATCTCCTCTATGAAATACGCAGAGAAAGCCAAGTATTCCAAGAGGGGGATTTGCCTCTGCGCTGCTTCAAGCCGCCTCTTTGCCGTGCTGGCGCCCAGGCCCAAGGAGGGACCGCCGAGGAAGCCGCAGTGGGGCAGGCCGCACCGGGCCCAGCCGGGCGCCCTCCTGCCCCTGCGCCCCCCACGCCTGAAGAGGTGTCACGCACTCCCGCCTCGCCTGGGGCAGGGCTGCAAGGCGGGGCGCAGGAGCCCCGGGGCGGCGTGGGGACCCCTCTCCTCCCTGGGGTGATGTCCCAGGGCAGCTTGCTCTCCCCTGCCGGGCCCCCCAGGGCCCCCCTGGGCAGGGCCCTCCCCGCTGGGACCCTCAGCGCCCCCCAGGGCAGGCCTCTCCCCGCCGGGACCCCCAGGGCCCCTCGGCGCCCCTCAGGCCAGGGCTCTCCCCGCCGGGCGCCCCAGGGCCTCCCAGGGCCCGCCTCGCCTCAGCCCCTCAGGGCAGAGCCCGCACGCCCGGCCGCGGCCCCCGAGGGCTGGCCCCGCCGCGCCCGGCCCGCAGTGCCCGGCAGCCGCCGGCAGATGGACCCCGCGCCGCGGCAGCCGCACCCCGACCCGCGGGACCGGCCGCCGCCTGGGGCGCGATCGCGGCGCAGCCCGGTGCCGGCGGCGCGGGCGGGAGAGCGGGGCGGCACCGGGGCCCGGGCCCGGGGCCGGCTGGGAAGGCGCGTTACCCGGCGGGAGCGCGGCCTCAGGCGGGGGCCGACAGAGGGACGTGGCGGCACAGAGCGACGAGCATAATGGAACAAACGTGCTGTTCCTGCCCGTTTCAGAGCCGCGCTCATGTCCGCAGCGCTGCAGGCTCATGGCTGGTCTGCAAACACGTCCGGACCGATGGGTCAGTCACGGAGCCATTTATCACAGAACGGGTTGGCAGCACGGGTTGGGCTGGAGGGGACCTTAAAGACCATCTCGTCCCCCTCCCCGCCACGGGCAGGGCCACCTCCCGCCAGCCCGGGTGGCTCCCAGCCCCGTCCACCCGGCCCTGAGCCCTGCCAGGGACGGGCACCCACCGCCGCTCTGGGCGGCCTGGCCCGGCGCCTCACTGCCCTCGCGGTACAGAATTTTCCCTAATGTCTAATATAAACGTGCCCTCTCTCGGTTTAAAGCCGCTCCCCCTTGTGCTATTGCTACAGGCCCTGCTAAAAAGCCCGTCCTCACCTTTCTCACAAGCCCCTTCTCAGTACTGGAAGCTGCTCTGAGGGTCCCCCGAGCCGCCCCCTCCCCAGGCTGAACGACCCCAGCCTGCTCAGCCTGCCCTGCAGCAGAGCTGCTCCACACCGGTCACCTCCGCAGCGTCCCCTGGAACCGCTCCACAGCTCTGTGTCCCTCATGCTGGGTTATGATACTGCACTTACCTTTCTGCAGCAATATAGGGGTAACAGTTTCTATCCAAGGCTGCTAAATGCACATACTGCATTTGAGAGATCTGTATACATCACGTTAGTCCTTGTCTTAATGCAAAACCACTAAAAGCGGTGTAAATCTACAACTAACATAAAAACAAATAGACGAAACACAACACGCTGGTGAAACAGCCAAGCAAGAAATGAGGATGCAAGAGTTTGGATGGGTCAACCTTATCTGCTTGGGCAACGGAGTTAGGGATAGGTGTGTGTACATGTGGTGTAACACAGGTCTGGATTTACTAAGTGAGGTATGCAGAGAGCCAGTGCTGCCATCCGAGAGGACACCCCACATTTTCCCCACGTATCGATGAGGCCAACCCCTGCTTCAGGTCCTTGCTGGCAGAGCCACAGCCTGGGGAGGGATCTCTGTCTGTGTCTATAAAGCCAAGGGTAAGCAGGCGTGATTGGGGCGGGATGCAAAGTGCCATAAGCAGTCGTCTATTTCCAGCACCAAACAATCACTGTCAATAACCCCACTATAAATGTCACCCTCAGACATGGTGTCAATAACTTATTGTATAAGGATAATGCACCGTCTTGGTAAAGGCCAGTGTAAAGATGAGTTTGCTTGCCAGCATTGTGTGATTACAGTTACTGAGGGGTTTTCATATATAGGGTCAATCATTTGATTGATGGGAAGCTGGTGTATTTAGGTGAGATTATTACAGTGTTGCTGAACAGCAGCATTTGGTCTTGTTCAGAGCAGTGTTTCTCAGACATCAGGCTCCTCTCTGGGGAGGCTGTGACCTCTGAGGGACGCAGAAACTGGTCTAGAGAAAATGGGAGGAAAAATATTTGCTGCTCCCTGCAAGTTCATTTAAATTGAAGACTCAGCAAAAGAACACTTAATAGATGTTTCTTGCTTTTGATGATTTAACCAAAGCTGACCCAGCACAAGAGAAAATCATAGAATCACAGAATCATTTAGGTTGGAATAATCAACACATTCTTCCCTGTTTGCTACAGTCAGTAAAGATGCAGAATATTAAAAATAAAATGAAGTTGTTGGAGAAATTACATACCTATCATCGATGTCTGTACATGACTTAAACCCATGCAGGAGTGTATTAAGCTCTTCAGAGACAGTGTCTCTTCACAGTGACAGTGCAAACACCCAGTTAAATAACTCATGTGCCAACATGCTATTTTATTTTAAAATGTATTCTGCAACATACATGTGTGAAAATAGAAGTTGGCACAAGCCAGTTGAGTTTGGCAAAAGTTCTGAAAAAGGATTTTAGTAAGATTTTTAGTTAGATTTATGATAAACATCTGCATGGTTCATAAAAATACAAATTTCCCTTTCTGTCTACATGTACTCATGCTTTTATCAAACATTTCTATATCATCATATATGGCCACATTAAAATGGAATGATATAGCAAAAGCAGGTTTCAAGTACCAGCAGCTCTAAAAATCATGCTTTGTGCTTGCAGTAGGATAATGCTACTGGACACTACAAAATAAAACCTCAATAACATAACATAATGTTAGAAAAAAACCCTGGCCTTTGTTAAAGCAGACACTAAAAAGTAAGAGAGTTCAAAGTTTGCCTGTATCTTAAAACAATCATTGTCTGGATCTGTTCTGAGAAGGGCCAGAGCAATCAGACTGCCACAATCTAGTTTAGGAGGCAATGTGCACATAAATTATTCAACACTCTAAAATCTAGAAATCAATGCTTTATGCCGTGTAATCCAGCATAACGTAGCAACCAGAAAACCAGTCTATGAGAAATTTTAGATTAGGTTTTCCCACAAAACCTTAAGAACTGCAACGGCAACATGGGACACAAGGAATGAGCCTTTGCTTCCCCTGTCACGCGCATATACCATTTTGTAGGATACATGCTGGGTTGAAAGCATACACTGTGACTCCCAGTGCTGGCTACATCCTAAGCCCACTCCTCCCTGCAGTATAATTAGTAAGGAGCACTGCATAAAATGCTGACACAAGTCTTTTAACACGTTCCTACTCCCTGAAGTAGTAAGCAGTACTGTTGCTGCTCGAGCCCTCACATACCTCACTGTTATTTCTAAATCTTAGTGGGATGAATTGCAAAAAGGGAGAAGCAATATACTGTGTCTGCAAACTCCAACCCATAACGTTTACTGACAGCTGCACCACTGCAATCAGTGTAAACAGTAGCTATACATAAACAAACAGACAATAATAGTTAATTTTCCCTCCAGTACCAAGCATATGATCAGGCCTTAAATAATTAATCATCTGGCTTATGATGTACCTTTCACCCCAGGATCTCAAAGCACTTTGCAGTGTGTGGGGATGGATTTTTATTTTGCTGGAGTAAATAGGGTAGAGAAAGATTAACTGGTTGACCAAGGTCATGCTGCGTTAACATTTTATTTCTGCCCTACCATTTAACTGGATAGCTGCTGTGACCTTCTAAAGCTAGAAGGCGGCTGCATTTTAACACTAACAATGTAAAGATAATCTCCCTTAAAGTGTACCGTATCTTTGTGATTAGGCAAAAGAAAATGCTTCAGAAGAATTTCTGGTCGTGTGTATTCACAGTGTTCTCTGGGGTATAACAGCTGGGATTTTCAGCAGAGTCTGAGAGAAGTGGATGCAAAGCTCCCCCTTTATTTCAAGAAAAAATGGTTACTCAGCATCCCTGGGCTCTGCTGAAAAATCAAGCTTGTCTATCTCTGAAAGTTTCCCAATTAGAAAAACTGGGGCAATCAGGTGAAACCAGGAAGGCGTGCCGGTCCATTGCCATGGACATTTTGATGCAGGAAGCTCAAGATGCCATCACAAAGCCATAAATCAAATATTCCAGCAACGAATGCTGGTCTGCGTGGGGGGAAGCCATTGGGATATAGCTGTTAAAGCAAGGATGATGTTCTGACATGCCAGTAAAAGACAAAATGGACTAGTAGATTTTTTAAAAAAAAGGCTTATCACCACAAAGGTACTGAAGCACAAATGTGTTCTGCACTGCGTGGCTCTGGGCTCTGAACACGCGGGCACGTGCACTGAGCTCTGACTCTCCTTACAACAGCCACGTGGGTTGCTCTCAGCAACGTCTCCTGTCTCCTTCAGGCCTCTCTCTTTATTTTGGCCCATCAGTGCTCACAAGCACAGCCTGGGCACGTGCTCCGGTCCACCCTGTGGCACAGGCACAGCCACTTGTGCCTTCCCCCAGCAGGCGAACTGCAGCGTGCCAGGACCTGCCACGCTCCCCTCCTGCGCAGCCCAGCGCCAGCACCAGTGCCAGCCTAACGTTCCCCAGGGTTCCAGCTAGGCTGACATCCTCTCG
Organism: Falco rusticolus; assembly: GCF_015220075.1. NCBI lineage: Eukaryota > Metazoa > Chordata > Aves > Falconiformes > Falconidae > Falco > Falco rusticolus. The sequence goes on along the minus strand of NC_051187.1, from coordinate 14,753,697 downwards.
CAAAGCAGATAAACTCGACTTATTGCCAATGATTTTTCAAGGGGATGAGGATGTTTTAACGTTTAACTGTCTTTTCTTGTGGCCCTAAACTGATTCTGCAAAGCCACACCAGCCTCAAACACCAACCAGACGGACTCAGATGAGAGCAATGGGCTGCAGGGAAGGAGCCACTTGACTTGGCAGGGAAAGAAAACAATCTTTTTTTTCTCTGCACGGCTCCCCCAGAAGTGAGTCAGTAGGCCTGACGAACAGAAAACACAAGTTGCCATAGAAACTCGCATGCCTTCCACCAGGAGGAGAAAAAAATGTAGGCCAATATTTCTGCTTAGCTGGCTTGTGCTCTTGCTGTGCTCCTCAGCCTGCCCGCATCCCAGGGCTGCATTAACAACCTGCATTCATTTTGCCCCCAGCTGAGAAACGCCCTTGCTCCCACCGCCTCTGGAAGCTGCGGCTTTGCGCATGCATGCAGGCACGCGTGCACGTACTGACACAAGGACACAGGCAGGGACAGGGACACCATATCAGCTGAGCCAGTGCTAAGGCTGTTGCTTCATGACTAGGAATGAGGAGCCCCGCTGCCTGCAGCAGGCGATGGGGATGGCGGCATGGGCAGGCTGCACACCCACCCCACAGAGCACCCTGTCCTGGCCTTCAGCCTGCGAGCGTGGCAGGGAGGACTGCGAGAAGAGAAAGAGTAATGGGTTTGAAATGTTTGTGCTCAATTATTCCAGCCCCTTTCATTTAAACAAACTCCTTTCCTCCATACTGTACATTTCTCATCTGTAAAACGGGGGTGAGCCCTCAGTAGGCTGGAAACACGCACGGGTCATTCATGTATGTAAAGGCCTCTGCAATGCTCTGAGAGAAGGGGCTACATGACGTGTACCGACACAGATGTATGTCTGAGCTGCCGCTCCTTGCTGACCCACACGTGTTTTCCATTGAGGCAACCCCAGCACGTAACACTAGAACTAATAATTACAGGACCTGATGGATCGACCTGGCAGCTCTGAAGGCTGAGGAGCCAGGAGCTGGCTGAATGAGACGCATTCTCCTCGTGCGGGCTGTCGCCTAGAAAACAGACAAGTGTTGCATACAGTTGAATAGAAATGATCACTGCTGAACTATCCTTTGATTTATTTTATTCCCTGAGCATATGCTATTGTTGGGTTTTACTTTTAATTGTACACACTGGGCAATTTGCTCTGCTTCTCTTCTTGCTCCTTTTCTTGTAAATTGCATAAAGGACCAATGGCCTACTATATGTTCAGTGGGCTGTTATGCTTTATCTGTACTATAAATAAAAACAATCTATCAAAAGGGTAGAAAATCCACTTTCCCCCTATTTTTACCTGTAATCTTTTGTGATTCACTTCTAAGGAAAAAAACCCCACAAACAGAAAGGACATTTGAAACTTTGCATTTGGGCACAGATGAGCACGCAACCCAGACCAGCATAAAACCCAGTACACAGCTTTTGCCCACTGGTACGATTACCCACTGGCTTCTTGGAGCCCACGGCAATGCAGCTTTGAGATGATAGACAGCTGACCCGATGGCAGGCCTGTGCCCACAAGCACTGGCTCCATTGGGGATAGTTAAAGGAAAGCGATCACAGTGATGGAGTAAGCATATTCCGCCAGAGCAGGGCATATTTCCCAGCCACCAAAAGCACAGAGAGGGTATTTTTCAATTCAGTTCAACAGTCTCCAGGAAACATGTGATCAGGTGCATAATTTAAAAAGCTGCACATCTTTAATGAACTGAGTCAGGATCTTGACAGCTGGAGAGACAGGTGGCAGACAGCAACACCTCTCCATCTAAAAGGTCTTTTTGGTTTGGGGGGAGGAGAAGCACCTTAATCTGTAAGCGATCTATGTCATTTGAGCAGTGATGTGACTGTTGGGTTTATATGAATTTCAAATCCCTCCAGGTAAAGTCAGCTTAATGCAATTATCTGCTGATTGTGAATGAAGTCATATCCATAAAAAACAAATTCCTACAAGACACTTACTTCGAGATATTATAGCAGGAAAAGTTTTCTTTTGCTGTAAAATAATGACTGCAAGATTAATAAAGAACTAATGGAACTGTTTTGTTCTTTAAAAAACAGTATTCTGCCATGGCACAAAGCCCTCCTACTGCAATAACAGCTATGTAAAAATGGTTGCATGGATTCGATTCTTAATAAAGGCGTAAACAAAAGCAATGTTCTTACAACGATGCTGGTGTTACCGCCTTGGAAAGAACCCGGTGGTTCCCACTGCCAAATGTACTTTGCTCATCCCCTGTAATTGATCCAGTATGTGTACTCACTCTGCTATAACAACGATAAAATGAATTTTTAAATGTAAAGACATAAGTCAAGTGCAAACACTACCTCTAGCATGGCAATTGGTAACTTTGGTTCACCCCAACAAAAAGATTGCTGTGGCTTGACAGTACAGGCACAAGTGTAAATTGTGTTTACCCAGCAGGTGTTGTCAGCATAACTTTTAGTGTAGATTTCACATCAAGTACAGCATCAAAGGCCACTTTCTAGGAGCATAACTGCATATACACAAAACTCCCTGGCTTAAAAACCTAACCAGTACATCACACCATACTTGACACTGCTCTGCTGCCAAAAGTGGGCAGTTTGGAGAGCTGGCCAGGTGTCTGCAGAGCTCTGCTGGCACGATGCACCCGCTTCCCGAGTGCAACACCGGGGTTACGTTCCTGGATCTGCTCTGGCCTTGGGAAGGGGACTTCTCACCCTTCTCTGTTTAACTTGCCACCGTTTGTTTTGGTGCTGTTTGTTTTTTTCTATCTTTAATGCTTGCTTTCTATGACAAGATCTGCCTCTTTCAGTAGTTACAGCAACGTCCCCCCCCAGTCTTTTTAATAGTTACTCTAATATAGATAGTTCATAATCACTGGGGTTTTTTAGATACCTGCTTTGGGAGTGCAAGAGTCAGTAAAACTTATTTTATAGATAAAAATCACTGTATAGGTTTAACAAAAATAGAACAAAATTCAACAGAAACTTTGCAATGTTTTCACAGGGGAAGCAAGAGTCTAATTCTGTGGCTGCCACTGCTGGATTCAGTATGTGGGGCACTTCCCTCTGGGAAGGAGTAAGTAAGATAACGTAGAGTTAAAAAAATAAAAGTCCTAAACTTACTACAGGGTGAGAACTTGAGAATATATTAAAACTCAACAATAGTTTATAGAGGGAAGTTGTTTAGAAGCGTAAAATGTCAATATTGAAGAACAAATCTCTTCTAGTTTATACTGTCCTGTTAAATAATTTTCAGATGGCAGGAAGTTTGATAAAGTGTAAATGCAGTATGAACTAAAGCATGACATAACATTGGCAGCTCCAGCACTGCTTTTTCCCCAAGCTGGATGTTTGCCAGTACCCATTCCTTCTCTGTGCACCACAGCAGCTCCTTTAGTGCGGGAGCTCTGTGCACTGGAGTACTAAGCCCTGCATGTCAAAGTGATGCCACCACGTTGTGTTTTCCCAGCAGCAATGCTGGCTTCGGCTTCCTGGTGGAGGGAAGCAGCTTGTGGTCCTTCTCAGGCCGCTCCGCACTCCACTAGCAAAGCTGCCCTCCTACCCAGCCGCTACCACTGATGGAAGCAGTGTGAATCAGATGAATTCTTCTGACCTAAGAAGGTCAAAATTTTGCAGACATGAAGCCTAATCCTGTAAACAGCAGTGCATAGCAATTTGCTGTCCCAGTTCATTTCAAGGGGCAACTTGCATGTGAGTTCAGTCCCTTACATGTAACTTGGCTGAAATTATACTGACATCTCAACCTTAAAAATGGAGTTTGTCATTTAGAAAGTATCACTAAAGCTTTACAAATATAAAAATTGTGCAGAATTACAACTGAAAACCCCTTAATTCAAAAGTAAACAAAATCTTTCTCTTCACAGTTCTAAAAAAAATGAAGGAGGAATATGACCCCTTTGAGATGGCAGGCTCCAGCTGAGCAAGGTGCCTTCATTTTAAGCACAGGACTATGACCCTGAGGTCAGTGGCTGTGCTAAAGCTGAGTCCACGCTTACTTGCTAAGCTGAGGCAGATCCTGATCATTCTATTGCTTCCCACCATCTTCCAAGAAAAAAAAGAAAAATTTAAGGTAAGAAGTGAGAGTCCTCTCTCCACTTCAAGCTCTCTGCTTACCACAAAGTATTACTTCGCACCAAAATAATCTAAGAAGTCCAAAGGTTTATGTTTGGCTAGAAGATTTAAGTCTTTGTAACAGTAGATGTAGAAAGTAAGAACACCATTCAAGCATACACACTAGGTTTGTGTTTACACTGAAAGGAATAGTATAAATGAAGAACCACAGAGGAAATTCTCTGTTTGAGAATAAGTAACAGGTAACCAACTTCCTAATATGCTGATTTAGAATGTTACTCTGTACTATGGAATTACCTCATATAGAGAGCTTTACACGTTGGAAGGAAGAGAGATAACTGGTGAGTGATCAAAGATTTCTGCCTGGTAATTTACGATCATGTTGGGGCAGGATTCCTGTGGAGAGGAAAACCAGGCAGCAGTAGGATGCTAAATGATAAAAAGCTCCTACGGAGGCAGTTATACATTCACCCAAATCTCCTGTAAAAATGCAGCAGTCTCCTAAGACTTATAAACCTGCTTTTCTATAAAGGAGCCCTGGGGTCAGAAATGTGCATCCTTTGTGTACCGCAGAAAGAGATACTAACTAAGATTTTTCTTTCCTTTCTGCACTTTTACTGCCAGCCAGCCATTGTGTTTCTTTTATACACCTGTGTTTTAAAGTCTCTATATTTGCCAGCAGTAGGTGATTGATTTTAATAGAATGATGTACACGAGTAAAACTACTCCCATACAGAAACCTGTACAGAATCACACTCGCGAAATCATCATCGTCAAGAGTCCTCCCATCCCCAGGCAGACCATGGTCACTGGCCTCCACAGGAGCCATGCAAATGTTGTGGACATATGGGTTTGATAGATTTCAAGGAAATACTCACCACTGAGACAAGATTATTTTAGACACAAATTTTAACTTACATTTTCTGTCAGCAGAATTTTGATTTACACAGAAGCATCATTTTATAGTTATGTATCTTTCTAGATGGCTTCATGCCCAACACCCCCGCACATGCTCAAAAAATCAGAACTGGAAAAGATCATGTTTCTTCCGTGCATGACTACAGGAAGCCCCGCTCTCTGGAAAGTACACAGAGAAGGCGATTTTAATCCAGTAGATACTGATTTCTCACAATGGCTGTTTTTACAACAGCAATAAGATTAAGGAATATTGGTGATTAACCTAAATTGTTCACACTGGAAAGATCAAATAAGCACTGCAAAGGTAAATGTCCCTTGCTAGAAGGTGATTTACCTACCCCCCTCCAGCCATGCTGGCTGATGCTCCTCATGCATCATGTGGAGGGAGGGGAGGCTGCAGCCGAGCAGCTGGTGCATTGCTAGACTCGAGACTCGAGACTCGAGACTCGGAGGGCTCTTCAGGCTCTTCTGCAGGCCTGACCTGTAGGTTAGCTTTTATACCACGTTTCACCTGGGGCAAAAGGCAACAGACGGCATCGTCAGAGCTTTAACTGTGAGTTTGCATTTACATCTTTAGGTCAGGAAAAGGAGCAGCTCCTTCCTTCATTAAGCAATATGGCCTGGGTCATCAAAGCACTGCCAAAGTTGAAATTACTAATGAAGCGCACGCTTCGTTCAGTCTAATGTAACAAAGGAACTGTACACACAAACGATCTCTGCTCACTGGCCTGGTGTCACAACATCAATGCAGGAAGCCTCCAGCTGAATGAAGGCCCTGTTAGGCTGGGCACTGTCCAAACGCTATGGCAGCTTTTGCCAGAGCAGAGTTCACAGCCCGCACGGCCCAGGCAGGCGTGGGAAGTGTTACTCTTCCAGATTCACCACTACGTGACTTGTCTCCGTGTGGTTGCATTTACTGTGCTGGATTTAACCATCAGTGCTCTGGGTACGAAAACATTATAATATTAAGAATTAAAAGGAAATTTTCATAATAATGGAAGGCATGCTGTGCTAGTGATTTCAATTGTTTTTAATAGATCTCAATCAAATTTTTTATCCTACTTTCTCCAGATTTGAAAGCTCAATTAATTTTGAGCTACAACTCTGTCTATCATTTCAACCACATGTGGCAGAGCGAGAATTCATGCCAGACAATGGTTAATTTTTGGTATCTTCTGCTGCCTAATGACAGGTGTGCTGTCCTACATAATTACCGTTCAAAAAAGGGATCCCCTTAACCCTTCTCTAAAACTGGTTAGTGATCTTGGTTTTACTTCATTAAGCTCTTGACAGCTCAATGTACTCACATCTGTTACTGTTTGGTAGTTTGATTCCAAGAACACAAATCGCTTCAAGAACTGGCAACAAATTCATTCAGGCTCATGATGCAGATCAAAATCCATCTGTTTACTAATCAAAAGCCATATTTAAATCACAGTACAATAGTGGTGTCAGCAATATTGTAACTTAGACTTTCTCTCTGCCCTAAACATGATAGTTAGTACTCTTCATTTAAGCTGCATTTATTTGAACTGGATATTTAAAATGTAAGTAGTCTGATATTCAAGCACTTGCATACAGGATTTAATTAATTTGCTTGCACTGGACTAGGTCATCAGGCATTTTTAACATACAGGCTTTACCTGGAAGTTTACTACTGCTATTTTTTTAATTCCAGGCAAAACTTTGGCCTGATAAATTATCCTACCATATTCATCATTTAACTATAGCAATGAACTCAGCTCTGCACTCTCTTCAGATTCATGATTCTCTCTTCTTCATGCCTGGGATACAAACAAAACTTGCAGGTGCCAGATACACCAACCTTTCTGACTGTGCACACACTGCAAATCATGAACATGCTGCATTTTGCACATGTGCCCTTCCATGCACAGGAGGAACTGGACTGGGGTTAAGTCAGAATTCTTGTGAACAAAGAGACTCTTGCCTTCAGATCTCATACTTTGCTTTGGAACCTGGAAACTCTGCAATGAGCAAGGCAAGAACAGAAAAATGTTCCTGAAGGACTGAACTCCATCCCTGGCAGCTTTTCTGTTCACTAGCATGTTGCAATTTTTTTTTGCTCCCAGTGAAATTTCAGGTCTTGCATTTTAACAGATGTGCTCCCTCTATAAGAAAAACAACAAAAATTTTACGAAATTAAAATACCTGTAGGATACTGAACCTGATCTAGCATGGTATCCAGTTTCTGTTACATCAGTCGCTTCTAATATGATTCTAAACTGTATCAAGAGAGGAAAACAATGTGATGAATCAAATTTAGCTTACGTTTCCAATTATTTGCTTTTATGGAGTAAAATACTTTGCTTCCCCTAATGATGCTAAAGCTGACTAAAGTCTATTAAAGTCTACCTTTGCTCAGGTGACCCAGGAGGGATTAACAGAGGAACTGCAGCTTCATCAGATCCTAAAACTTGGGTAACAGTCCATGCTAAATCTGGGCAAAACCTACAAGATCCAGCCTGTGGGAAATGAGAGAGAATCTCAAATTTAAAGATGTTTGGCTCAGCCTAGGAGGGCAGAAGAGAGACTAAGTGAATTATGATGGAGAGGGTCTGGGTAAATAATAATTAATTTGGATTTGAAACAGGGAAGATGTTTTTGCTGTACAGGCATGCGACATCATATCTCAGTGGACACTACAGACAGTTTCATAAGTTCACAGTAACCCCAGAAGACTGCCAAAACGAGAAATAATAGTCTGTACTGTGAGAGAACTCATTGCTGTGGGCAGTTGGGTGGGTAAAGCTCTAATCTTACGTCACTGCAACATCAACTGTGAATCAGGCTGTGGCTGGATCTTGGCAAAGGAGCAGCTGCATTGCATCCACCCCAGACACAGCGCATGTGAAAAAAAGTCCTGCCGAGATGGACAACTGCATGCAAGCGGGCAAGACAGATGACAGCTTGTGTGAGAAATATGGGCCCACAGAGCACTCTCGGTAAAGGCTGAGGACTGTGAGGGCTGTTAGCTCTGCCCTCTGTTCAGTGCAGGTGGGGAAGAGAATGCAGATGAACCACTGAATGTTTCAGTTTCTTTGGGATGAGAGATGGATGCAAGTTCAACACAAGACAGTGACTTTTGGTTCTTCATCTTCTTATTAAAAATAGAAGAGCAGACCACCAAAACTGACATGGCACATTGGCAGACAGACA